>NC_090274.1:111806409-112406409 GCF_040414725.1 Anabrus simplex
TCTTAGTTTTCCGTTTCTATTTCAGGTATTTCTCTTCTTTCTTTCTTAATATCTTTACCCCTCCAGGGTTGGCTTTTCCCTCGGACTCAGCAAGGGATCCCACCTTTACCATCTCAAGGGTAGTGTCCTGGAGCGTGAGACTTCGGGTCGGGGTATGAAACTGGGAAGGATGACTAGTACCTCGCCTAGGCGGCTCCACCTGCTATGCTGAACAAGGGCCTTGCGGGGGATGCGAAGATTGGAAGGGATAGACAAAGAAGAGGAAGGAAGCGGCCGTGGCCTTAAGTAAGGTACCATCCCGGCATTTGCCTGGAGACGAAATGGGAAACCACGGAAAACCACTTCCAGGATGGCTGAGGTGGGAATCGAACCCACCTCTACTCATTTGACCTCCCAAGGCTGAGTAAACCCCGTTCCAGCCCTCGTACCACTTTTGAAATTTCGTGGCAGGGCCAGGAATAGAACCCGGGCCTCCGGGGGTGGCAGCTAATCACGCTAATTGGATACTTTTTACCCCCAAATTCTCTTTCATTGGATAGTCCTTTAGGCGGAGTCGTATTTTCCATATGACAGCAACACATTTTTATCCAAGAGAATCTGAACTTAACATTTAAACACTGACAAGTAAGAACCATTACTGTTATGACGGTAAAGCCAACGTATGAAGTGTTGTTACCTGCGCAATGAACAGTTTACAATATATTTACTCAAAATACTTTTCTCTCACTGAATTTTTATTTAAAATTCTTCTTCTTTCTTTTCTTGCTATTTGTTTTACGTCGCACCGACCCAGATAGGTCTTATGGCGACGGTGGGATAGGAAATGGCTGGGAGTGGGAAGGAATCGGCCGTTGCCTTAATTAGGGTACAGTCTGATGTGAAAATGGAAACTACAGAAAACTATCTTCAGGGCTGCCGACAGTGGGTTTCGAACCCACTATTTCCCGGATGCAAGCTCACAACTGTGCTCCCCTAACCTCACGGCCGACTCGCCCGGTATTTAAAATTCTAGAGAAAGATATGAATGAAATGTAATCTGAAACTATATATATTGAAATTAAAATTTAAACATGATTGAGTCAAAATACTTATGTTAACCATGCAACGAATGTAGAAAAAAACTAGGATTTTTATGTTTCGTCCAGCCCCCTTCCTGAGAGCAGCACTTGAAGAATTTTAAAACTCTAATTGAACAATGACTCTTAATCTCAAGGTTAACATCAGAAGACAAAAGTATTGTGGTATGTTCTGCTCTGTATCTAAATGCCATGATAATAAAAGCGATTACTATTATTCCTCATAGTTAAAGGAACGTCAGTTGGACTACTCCATCTCTCCGCAGTTTCATTTCACGACATTATTTTGGCAAATATCATTAATCATTTTAACAGTATTAACCTATGTAACATTATCCATAATTCTAAATTACGATAAATCGGCAATCAAAGTCAATATCTTTTCCATAAAGACGTATGCATTTCTACTGCAAATAGACAGGCCGCCAGCGCCACGTGTCGAGCTGTGTATCTACTCCGATTTGCAGTGCATGGACCCGATTGTCAAGGCCGGTAAGTAGCTAGCTAGAGCACGGAGGGATCCAGTCGGCCTCGGACCTAACCATCGTCCCCCTGTGGGTGGGGGCAGTAGAATAACACCCACGGTATCCCCTGCCTGTCGTAAGAGGCGACTAAAAGGGGCCCCAGGGGCTCTGAACTTTGGAGCGTGGTTTGGCTACCACGGGGCCCTTAGCTGAGTCCTGGCATTGCTTCCACTTACTTGTGCCAGGCTCCTCACTTTCATCTATCCCATCGGACCTCCCTTGGTCAACTCTTGTTCTTTTCAGACCCCGACGGTATTACGTATGGAGGCCTAGGGAGTCTTTCATTTTCACGTCCTTTGTGGCCCTTGTCTTCCTTTGGTCGATACATTCATTTTTCGAAGTGTCGGATCCCTTCCATTTTTCCCTCTGATTAGTGTTATATAGAGGATGGTTACCTAGTTGTACTTCCTCTTAAAACAATAATCACCACCACCAACACCTAACCATCGTATTGTTTGAATAAAAGACTACTTTACCTGTAGCCTCCGTAGCTCTCACCGCTGGGTTCCGTGGTTCATATCCCGGTCACTCCATGTAAGATTTGTGCTGGACAAAGCGGAGGCTGGACAGGTTTTTCTCCGGGTACTCCGGTTTCCCCTGTCATATTTCATTCCAGCAACACTCTCCAATGTCATTTCATTTCATCTGTCAGTCATTAATCATTGCCCCAGAGGAGTGTGACGGACTTCGGCAGCCGGCACCATTCGTATCCTCGCCGCTAAATGAGGGCTTCATTCATTCATTCATTCATTCCAATCCTGACCAGGTCGAATGACTGGAAACATTTTGTGGATTTTCGTTTTTTCACAATTTTACGGAAATAAAGGGCTTAATGAAATAATATTATTTTAGTAATCCTGAGATGGAGACTTTTCCTTGATGTATAACGCATAGACGTTAGTATTGCAGTTTTCTGCACGTTCAAGTTTTATAGATTATGAAAGAAAGAAAACAGATTGAGGCAGTTTTGCCCACGGTTTATTCAAATATTTACTGAAGCTTTTCTACTTCACAAAAACTATCGCAGGAAGGAAACACAATAACGGGAACAGCCGATGCTTTTGTTACCTTCCATCATTTTCCTTCTGTGCCGCTCTCTAACGCGTAATCCGTTACTCTGTAAATCCTGGGAGCTTATTGTAGAGAAGTCGCCTATTTATGTGATGTGTATGTTGTTCATTCTTTATATCAGTGCGTACTTGTCTTGTGCTGAGTGAACGTTACTTACGAGTGCGATTTATTTATTTAAGATAGTAATACAGCGCTACGATTTTGAAGACATGCCTAATTAGTTCACAACAGACATTGCTAACTTGTACAGAAATCCTGGCCATAGTTCCCATATTGTAGAAATATTAATTTATTTTGTACGTTTAAGTAATTTTCTAAAATTATCTGTCATTATTTGGTTATTTTACGAAGTTTATTAGATTATCTCTTACTTTTAGAGTTATTTTCTTACATGTTTGAGGATTTTCGAGCATTTACGTGTGTGGTATTGGATATTATTCCAACTTTAAGTGAACATGAATACGGAGACTTGAGAATCTTCACGTTTTGTCAATCTGAGGAGTAAAGAAACTTTGTTCACCCCTTACTTCTTGGAAATGTCCACATTCCAAGAGAGGCAGCTCCAATTGTGAACAGTCGAGGGAACTTCTCTGCGAGACGTAAAGAATTTCACCGTTTCCTTTACAAGACAAAAGCGCAAACTCTTATTATAATGTCTATAACATACACTATGTGATCAAAAGTATCCGGCACCCCTCAGAACATACGTCTTTCATCTTAGATGCATTGTGCTGCGTGTCTGTTAGGTCATCAGCCCAGAGGCTGGTTTGATCTTCAAATAGCACCACCAAAGGTTATGCGGTTATAAGGAAACCCCAAAAACCAATGGCAGCACCAACATGAGGCGTACTAGCCAAGATGAGGAGTGAGGTAGTTTGCCATTGCTTTCCTCACTGGGTCAGAAAGTACTATTGCAGCACGACTGACCCTATGAGCAGCACCTTTCATAACACTCAGATGCAATAGTCATGCTCTGCACTACCCATGCCCCAGCAACTTCCATATTGTCACAGCCATGGATGTTGACTGGGACTTCGGTGGAAGCTACACTTTACTGTGGCCTGTGCCAAGAGATGGATGCAGCTACTGCCAGGTAATCCGTAGCGGCCACCTCAGTAGTCGTTAGGCATCGTGGGAGAGCAGAATGGGGCGCTCCGCGGAACTCACGGACTTCGAACGTGGTTAGGTGATTGAGTGTCACTTGTGTCAGAAGTCTGTACGCGAGATTTCCACACTCCCAAAGAACCCTAGGTCCACTGTTTCTGATGTGATAGTGAAGTGGAGACGTGAAGGGACATGTACAGCACGAGAGCGTACAGGCCAACCTCGTCTGTTGACTGACAGAGACCGCCGACAGTTGAAGAGGCAGGCATCTATCCAGACCACCACACAGGAATTCCAAACTGCATCAGACTCCATTCCAAGTACTATGACAGTTTGGCGGGAGATGAGAAAACTTGGATTTCATGGTCGCGTGGCTGCCCATAAGCCACACATCACGCAGGTCAATGCCAAACGACGCCTCGCTTGATGTAAGGAGCGTAAACAGTGGAAAAACGTTGTGTGGAGTGACGAATCATGGTATGTATAGGCTATATCAACTCGATTGTAAAATTTTATTTAATTTCTTAATTTTCTAAAGTTTTCGGATCATTTTACTGGAATTTTACCGCCATTTTATAGATAACTTTTCTATTATTTTAATATTTCACGCCCTTTCCACTTCCACCCTTAGGGGAGTTTTCTTTCCCGAACAGTAAGCCATATGTGTATCTAGTTTGGTTGAGAGCTATGCTGAAACAGACACACACACATATTCACCCTAAATCTCTGTCATTTTCGGCATTATTTTCTTTACTTCTTCTCACCTCTATGCCATGGGGACTGAACTTGGACTTTTCATTTTTATATACCTTTCATAGAAGAAGAAGAAGATAAATCTTAAGAAACACATCATAATCTTCACATACTGTTGGTTAGGCAACCAATTGATCAGACTTGCCATGCGGTTCACTTACATAGCGGTTCCCCCTTTTCACCCCCTATGCCCAATTACCCATCACATTTCCTTCAAACCACTTCCTAAATCCTCCCTGGAGTAATAAGAACAAATTGTGAAATTTTCAGTCAGATCGCTCCAGTAGTTTTTCCATCCATCCATCCATCCATCCATCCATCCATCCATCCATCCATCCATCCATCCATCCATCCATCCATCCATCCATCCATCCATCCATCCATCCATCCATCCATCCATCCATCCATCCATCCATCCATCCATCCATCCTCCCACCCATCCATCCGTCCGTCCGTCCGTCCGTCCGTCCAAACAGTCATTTTAGGTCATCAAATTCCTGGCCCTGATGATTAATGTACTTCATGAGTGAGGCTGAGGTAGAAACAAAAGTGAACCGTGCTAATTTTGCGACTTACTTTCTTCCTTTTTTTAAACTGAACTTTAAAAAACTGAGTTTCACAAATTTACGTTCACCACTTACCCGTTACGATGTGAATACTAAAATCCCCCCCCCCTAACCTCCAATCCCTTTGAGTCCATAAAAATAACTTTCAGCTTAGTTTCTTTCCACCGGGCGAGTGGGCGGTGCGGTTAGGGGGGCGCAGCTGTGAGCTTGCAACCGAGAGGTAGTGGGTTCGAACCCCACTGTCGGCAGCTCTGAGGATGGTTTTCCGTGGTTTCCCAGTTTCACAGCATAATTAAGACTAAGACCGGTCCATCGCACTCCGAGCGCTTTCCTGTCCCACCTATCTGTGTCGGTGCGACGTAAAACAACTTGCAAAAAAAAAAAAAAAATCTTCCCCCTTTTCACTCGAAGTTAGAAACTGCGTTTCACAAATTTACGTGCCATCGTTTCCCCGTGATGCGACTGAGCTGAACCGTTCGATGTGCCAACCCTGTTCTCGAAAGGGCGATACTGTTTTCTTAACATAGAAAAATCTATAAAACATCTATAGTAAGAGAGAGAAAATATTTGGTAAGTTATACAACGGCGGACTTGAGTGAGAAGGACACATTTTGTGTGACCACTCGGCACCTGATGAACCACCCTTTATCTGGCAATGGATAGCACCAGCGCGATAAATACCACCTAATTTTTTGGGCTGACGTATTTATAGGTTTTCTTTGTTCTATTTTTTTCTTCCTTCCTTAATCCGTTTACCGTCCAGGATTGGGTTTTTCCTCGGACGCAGCGAGGGATCCCACCTCCACCACCTCAAGGGCAATATCCTGGAGCGTGAGATTTTGGGAAGAGGACCAGTACCTCGCCCTGGCGGCCTCACCTGCTATGCTGAACAGGGGCGTTGTGGGGGATGGGAAGGTGGAGCAGAAGTGGAAAACCACTTTAGGGATGGCTGAGGAGAGAATCGAACCCCCCTCCACTCAGTTGATCTCCAGAGGCTGAGTGGACCCTGTTCCAGCCCTCGTAACACTTTTCAAATTTCGTGGCAGAGGCGGGAATCGAACCAGGGTCTCCGGGGATGGCAACTAATCAGACTAACCACTACACCGCAGAGGCGGACTGTCCTAATTTTCACGCATACTAATTAAGGCTTCGTGTCGCCACACGGAGTTAAACATGAGAAATAGGCTCGTTAGCTCAAGTAAACGCGGTGATATTCATCAAACAACCGGGCTACATCGTCCTCGAGTGAGGCAGTGAAAAGCTCCAAAATTTATCACAATTCGCTTTCGCAAGAAGAAGGGAAAGGCCAATTAGGACAGCCGTGAGAGTGATTTAAATAGCGCATTAAGAATTATTACAACATTCATCCAACTAACTACAACTGTAATTGGGGCCTATGATAAGCCCTCTTGTGTACAAAAGTTAAATAAATATGTAACTAACTAGATACATTAACAGCCCCTTTGGTGTAGTGGTTAGCATGATTAGCTGACAGCCCCGGATGGCCATGTTCGATTCCCGGCTCTGCCAAGAAATTTAAAATTTGGTTTGAGGGCTGGAACGAAGTCCACTTGTTTCGGGAGGTCAAATGAGTACAGGGGGATTTGATTCCCACCTCAGCCATCCTCGAAGTGGTTTTCCATGGTTTCGCACTTCTCCTCCAGGCAAATGCCGGTATGGTTCCTAAATTAAGGCCACGGCCGCTTCCTCCCCCTCTTCCTTGTCTATCCCTTTCAATTTTCCCATCCTGTTCAGCATAGCAGGTGAGAGATCCTGGGCGAGGTACTGGTTCTCCTCCTCAGTTTTATCCCTGACCCGATGTCTCACGCTCCAGGTCACTGTCCTTGAGGCGATAGAGTTGGGATCCCTAGCTGAGTTCGAGGGAGAAAGCAAACGGTAAACGGATTGACAAAAGGAAAATAAATAAATATACATAAATATACAATATATCCTTGAAGAGTTTGGCTCAGATAACAAAGCAAAAGCAATTATCCAGCAAACCCTTCCACTTCCAAAGTGAAGTTCAGAGGAGAGATGTCTCATGCCTTTCAAATCAGGGCAGGAGTGAGACAAGGGGACGGGCTATTACCCCTTCTCTTCAACTGTGTTTTAGAAGTCATCCGAGAATGGCGGAAAGAAATGAAAATTTCAGGGTAGAAAATGGGTAAGGCTGGGCTACAAGTATATGAATTTTACAATCGACTGTCTAGCCTTTGCAGATGATCTAGTGATCTTTTCAGACTTCATTGATACTGCAGAACAACAACTTAACCAACTGAAGACTCAAGCATTGAAGACTGGGCTTCAAATCTCCTTTGAGAAGACGTACTTCATGACAAACCGCCAAGGGAACTGGAGGTCGGACTAGGAAAAAAGCTGGCAGAAAAGTTTAAATACCTCGGTGAATGGATAGAGCCTAACCTATCTGAGAAAAAAAGTCTTCGTATCACGCATTAACAAAATGGAAATGGCCTGCCAACTAATCTACAATAAGAGGTCGGCATCCTTAAACGCCAAAATTAGACATTACTGCACTGTTATTAGACAGGAGGCTTTGTATGCGGCAGAGACTCTTATAATGAAAAAGAAAGGTCTGATGGAAAACCTAGAAGCTAAAGAAAGGAAGATCTTGAGAAAACCCCTGGGTCTCATCAAAGAAAACAGCGAGTACAGAAGGCGTCACAACCACGAATTGTACAAGCTCGTGGAGAAGATAAGGGACACGAATGGGCCCAGACAAGGAAACCAAATGGTTCACAGAAGCTGAGAAAGATCTACGAGCAACGGAAATTTCTCCTAAAGATATCTAGGAGCGTGTTCCGCTTAAGAAAATCTACGTACTCACAAAGGTTTACAGGAAAAGCTGAAGCTGAAGACAGGGAAGGCGTGGACCCAAGAGAGAAAAGAACAAGACCGGAGACGAATGCAGGAGCATAGGGTGGCAGGAGACAGTTGAACTGACGTGGTCCCTAGTTGGCCGGAACGAATAAAATAACCGAATTTACAGACATCGTAAAAGCACCAGTACACACCACTTTCGAAACTTTCCCCACCTCTAGAACAACAACATCCTCTAAACACCGCAATTACAGTACAAGACATACACATGTTGTTAAAATACAAAAAGAACAGCTCCTGGCCTTGAACATATTACGTATAGATACATCAAAGAAGCACCGCTCCTTTTCCTTCAACTACTGAGCAACAGTACTAAGTAAAATACTAGAAACCATCCTAGCCAGTCGTATATATTCCTACGTGAACTCCCTCCACCTCATTCCACAATCACAAGCAGGTTATCGCCCACACCACTCCACTAAGAATCTCAGCATCACTTACATCATATCTCTCACCTAGGAAACGAGCCGTTTAGACGTATAAAGAGCATTTGACAAATTATGGATCTCGGGACATCTGAGACATTTACCACTCCCCATCACAATCACAGGTTTCCTAGCTAAATTCCTCGACCTATGCACCGCTCAAATAACCATCCACAACACCCTATCGTATACATTCCCCATAGTAGCTGGAGTACCACAAGGCAGCCCCCTGAGCCACCTATTATATGTCCTATACTGTATAGATATTCCACAACCATCACCAACCCCACTAAAATTATATCAATTCGCAGACGACAATCCTCGCCCTCGGAACCAATAACCGCTCCCTTCAATCATGAATTCACTCCTACCTCCATCAACTCGAGCAATGGCTTAATCTTTGGCAAACTAAAATTAACGCAAACAAAACTCAATTTGTCGTTCTTAGAAATGGCAACCGCAGATACCGACCCACTAACAAAATCCATCTCACCTTTAATAACCAACTCCTCACAGAAACCTCAACCCTTACCTGCCTATGTATCACGTTTAAAAATAATTTAAAAGAGAATGTATATTTTAATAAAATTTATAAAAAGGCATACAATAGGTTTAACCTCTTACGCTGGTTAAAAGTCCAAACATGGGGACTAAAAGCCCCACAAATTATTAACACATACAAAGTCTTTGTTCGACCTATCATTACTTATGCCTCATTAACCTGGATTTCATCCCATCCCGTCCACTATTTAGGTATCCTAAAATAGGACCGTCACGCCATTCGACTGCCTACAGACTCGGAACAAAAACTAGAATAGAGACAATAATGACTTATACACATTCCCTATAGTCCGTTCCTACCTTCATTTTATTAGATTGCAGTATTTTAAAAATGCTAATTCCCGTAACCTCCCACAACCTTGCGAAGCTCAACCCATCCTAAACCAGCAGCCAACACCCGCCAGAATCCACCCCAGCCACTGCGCGATGATAACAATTGATTAGAAAATTACGTTAAACCACTACAGATGGCAGAAAAATGGGACAAAGGCTCCATGAATATTACCCTTGGCAACACACAATACTGACAAACATCGCCATCAATTAACGTACAAACATACAACACACAAAATTGTATATTATACACTTAAGAAAATGGAAATTGCAACACCATGATGGCATTGGTCGTATTGGGTTGATTTTCAAGATATGGAGCGATGCCATGTAGGTATGTAAACGATCAAAGTTTCAGACCCATTGGATTGTTGCTACAGGTCTCCCTTCGTGATTGGTCGCGGAGGAATCAACTCCAGTATACGGACTCTGGTGTAGCGTAGTTGACTTGCAGTCTATGCAGTGAAGTGTTCCCCGTCAAACATGCCTCGACGACAGAGAACAGCATGCTATCAAAAACTGTCGCCGTTTGAGAGGGCTCGGATAATTGGGCTGTTGAGGCTGGATTATCGCTAAGGACTGTCACTGCACGTATTGGCCGACAGGCATCTGCGGTACAACGTGTGTGGCAGCAGTGGTCAAATTAAGGTACCCACACTCGTAGACCTGGCACAGATCAAGCGCGACAGACAACTGTGAGAGAGGATCGCCGCGTTATTCGGATGGTCCAGATGGAACTCCATGCAACAGCAGCGCAAATTTGAGCAGCTGTGGCACCCCACGTTACACAACAAACCGTTGGTAATCGCTTGCGTGCAGCTGGCTTACGAGCCCGTGTCCCTGCAGAAGGTGTTCCATTGACCCCATAACAGCGACGTGTAAGGCTGGCTTGGTGCCGAGAAAGATTGACGTGGGTCGACGAATGGCATAGGGTCGTCTTTAGTGATGAATCGCGCTTCTTGCCCGCAGTGATCGCTGGAATCGTGTGCGTCGACGTACCGGGGAGAGGGGCCGTCCAGATCTTATTGTAGAGATGCACACAGTGCCAACACCAACCATTATGGTCTGGGGAGCTATTGGCTTTAATGTGAAATCACAATTAGTGCTTGTTGAGGGCACTATGACTGCTCGACAGTACGTTTATGGGGTACTCAATCCAGTGGTTGTCCCTATGATTACGAACATTGCTAATGGGATGTTTCAGCAGAACAATGCCCGGGTTCACACTGCACGAATCTCCAGAGAAGCTTTCCACGACATCACAACCTTAGAATGGCCCGCCATATCCTCGGACCTCAGTCCTATTGAGCATGTGTGGAACATGATGGGTCGACAACTGGCCAACCGTCCTCAGCCACCCACAACTCTAGAACAACTGACCCGTGCAGTGCAGCAAGCATGGGCCACAATTCCTCAGGAAGCGATCCAGGGCCTTATTGACTCCATGCCTCGACGAATTCATCAATGTATTGCAGCTCGTGGTGGGCACATCCTGTATTCATTGTTGTCCAAACTTGTGGTCGGAGGGACCTGAAAGTGTAACCATCGAAGCAAAACCGAACACTCGTCCTGCATGTTCAATTGCAGCAATGTAGCACCACTCCTTCTGGGTGTTGCAATTTCAATTTTCTTCAGTGTATTCTTTCACTTAAAAGAAGACACAACACGATTTTCAAATGTAACAACAACACAAAACACATCAATAACATGAAGTGATAAAATTGCAGTGAATGTGATTATAATATAACTTTCACACATAAAACACACTACACATTAATCAAAATGTAACAACTACGCAAAACACAATTGCAAATCAACAATATAAAGAAAGAAGTTAAAAGTTAAGGGGAAATAAATCTTGTGGATGTTGTTATGTTGAATAATGAGCATAACTCTGAAAAAATAAGAAACGAACATAATATTAAAATGTTAATATTGTAAATTGATAAAAGTTTCAATAAACGGGGGATAGCAGGGTGAAAGCCAGGCGGGGGGAGTCATACACTGGGTGAGGCCTTGTTGTGACAGCCCACACGCCAGAATCAATCAGTTAAAAAATAAGAAAAACACGTGTACCAAGTTAAATTTAAACAAACCACCAAAATCCACGGCCAGAGATTCCCGTAGTTTGACTGGTGGCCCTTTCCCAAACAGGGAGAATGAAATAACTACAAGCAGCAGCGTCGCGATTTTACGCTAAGCTTTTAACGTTCAAAGACCTTCAACATTACGTACGTACAAGTATTGCAAGGCGCAAGTATTGCAAGGCGCAGGTCGGTCATGTCTTTGAGGTAGGCTACTCCTGAAGCCTATGAGGGAGGGCCCACGTAAAATAAACGGTGGTTGGTACACGTGGATGTTGACGGGGTGAAAGGAGTACCTTCGGTTGTAGGGCTGTTTTGTCATGTGTTAAAAAAAAATAGCATCAGTGGTATGTGTGTGGGATTGACTCTGGAGTTGAAGGTGTGCTGTAAAACTACCTCTGTCCACACAGATAAAGAGTTACAGTATATGTTGCCTGATGGGAACACTCTGCAGTAGAGAGGTTTAATAGTTCAGTGTATAAAAACAGCTGTACTATTATTTACGTCCGTGTATTGGTAAGTGCACTTAGTTCGTGCGTGTTTAGCATGTCTCAGTGTAGTTCGGGAAAGACAAGTGGAAAGAATACTCTGAGAATGTTGTAGGCCATAACCTCTTTCCTTTGCCAGCCATTAGCGGTGAGAGACGTGCTATTTGCTCATTCTCTTCAATTCTTAAAAATGTATTCTCTTTTTAGTGTCGGATGTTGTAAGTTTTATGAATTTGTTTTCAGTCCGGATTCATTAGTTTTTCTGAGTACGGTATTACAGTTTACGAGGGCTGTTTACTGCGGTCGTGTTGCGACAGTTGTTCTCGCGGCGGTAGCGCGCTGGCAACACAGGTAAGGCGATGCTCATTTGTTTTGCGAAACGTCACTTTAGATCATGCTTAATGGAAAGAGAATGAACGTTAGGTGAATCTTCTACCTCACGAGCGAGTGAGGATTTATAGGAATGCCATTTCGCCTTTCTCTTTCTTGGTGAATGTGTTTGTCCATGTCTACCTGATACAGGGTTGGGAATGATGTGAGATTACATCGCTACGCTCGACTAAGGAGCGCGGCTGGTGTTTTTTCTTTCTTCTTCCAAAATCTCTTCATCCTTTCTCTAAGTTTTCTCCTGCGTTCTTCTGTTGTGATGTTGATTTTGTCTGCAAGTTGGTTATTATCGATTTGTGTTCGAAATTTACATCTATCCCGTATAATTTCCTCGGTGATGCTGATTTCCTAGAGGTCGGTTTCAATTTCACTGAGCCTTAGTTTTTAATGAAAGGGCATGGTTGAAAACAATTTTAGTCATTCTATCGTCGCTCATTCTGAGAATATGCTCATGGAATTTCAGTCGTCTTTTTCTGAAATATTATTATTATTATTATTATTATTATTATTATTATTATTATTATTATTATTATTATTATTATTATTATTATTATTATTATTATTATTATTATTATTATTATTATTATTATGTGCGTATGGACCCAATGGATCACGCAAAGCTCTAACGATTCTGTTTTCTGAGTTGCCAAACAGCTCTCATCCTTTCTCCGTGGATCCTTTTTCGTTCTTCTGTCCACTTTGCTCCAGTCTTCTTTTTCACTTCGTTCTCTGGTTGCACTTTCCATCCATTAATATTTTTCCTATAAAGGTTTCTGTCCGCGGTGTCATTTGGGTTTATCTGGGCTTTTTCCAGATCCTTCTTCACTTCTAGTACCCATGGAATATTTTTTAGATGTTCTATGTAAGTGAGAATCTTGTGTGTCAGTCTACTTGCCGGCAATCTGTGGACGTGCCCATAGAATTTCAGACGTCTTTTGCGGATGTCTGCTGCAATGTTGGAATGCTCTTCTGTCTCTTTGCGTGACCTCAGTCTATATCCATCTTCTGTTTTTCGGGGGCCGAGAATTTTCCTCAGGATTCTTCTTTCTTCTTTTAAAATGTTTTCTAGGTCACCTTTCCCGTTTAGTGTAAGGGTCTCGCTGGCATATAAAACTTCGGGCTTTATTACTGTATTATAGTGTCTGATTTTTGCATGGCGGGACAAGCACTTTTTATTGTATATGTTGTGAACCCTACCGTAGGCTTTCCGAAATTTTTGTAGGCGAATTTTCTGGGCAGCCTTCTCGCCTCCCGTTGGTTCAAGTATTTCTCCCAAGTACTTGAAGTGTGGTACTCGGTTGATTTGCCCATGTGTCGTGTTCAAATTTTGGATGTCAAATTTTGAGCAGAAGAACTTGGTCTTTTCAAAGGAAATTTGTTGGCCAACTTTTCCAGCACATTCGCCAAGGGTTTCAATTTGTTTAACGGCTGTGAATACATCATCTGTAAGTATGGCCAGGTCATCTGCAAAAGCAAGGCATGATATCTCAATACCGTCTTTGGGTCGTCCTAGTCGTATCCCGTGTCTTTCAATACCTTTTCCCACTCGCGGATGACTTTGTCTAGGACGAGGTTGAAAAGAAGCGGAGATAAGCCGTCACCTTGTCGGACGCCAGTTTTAATCGCGAATGGTTCAGAGATCTCCCCCATGAATTTAACTTTGGAGATAGTGTCAGTGAGTGTTGCCTTGATGAGGTTGAGGGTCTTGGAATCAAGCCCCAGTTTCTCAAGAACAACGAAGAGAGACTGTCGATCAACCGAGTCGTACGCTTTCCTGAAGTCAACAAAAATGCAGATGACCGGTTTGTTCCTCAATGCTTTGTGTTTAAGTGTTGTCTTCAAGTTGAATATTTGTTCTGCACACGAGCGACCAGGGCGGAAGCCTGCTTGATATTCGCCAATACTTTGTTCAAGTTGTTCTTGCGTTCTCTTCAAAAGGCAAGCTGAAAGAATTTTGTAAGTCACTTGGAGAAGAGAAATGCCCCTGTAATTGTTTACGTCAGTCTTATCTCCCTTTTTGTGTAATGGGTGGATGAGGGCGCACTTCCAGTCCTGAGGTAATTCTTCCGATTGCCAGATATCTGTAATGATTTGAGTGAGCTCCTTGAGGGAGTTAGGTCCAAGATTTTTCAGAAGTTCCGCAATGATGCCATCTTCTCCGGAGGTCCTATTGTTTTTACGTTTGAGGATGTGGCCGCGGATTTCTTCTTCTGTCGGTGGTGGAGATTCTGGGAAAGTGTGCCTTGGGGGTTCTTGAGGGAATCTTGTGAGGGGCTCTGGACAGTTGAGGAGATCGGCGAAGTAAAGTGCTAATTCTTGACAATTATCCTGATTACTGAGTGCAAGTTTTCCATCTGATCTTTTGAAAGCCAGGTTTTGAGGAGCGTACCCACGGACTTGTCCTCCGAATTCCCTGTAGAAATCTCGTACATTGTAGTTACGAAAGTTGTCTTCAATCGAGTCCAGTTGTTGCTTCAGGTGTTTTCTCTTGACCTGCCTGATGATTTTGGCTACTCGTTTTCTAGTTTCATTGAAATATGTTTGGTTTTCTGGTGATTTCTTGCTGTTGTATTTCTGGAATGCTTCTTTTCGTTCCTTCAAGGCACGTTCACATTCAGAATTCCACCAAGGGTGTTTAGTATTCTTTCTCAGGGGAATTTGCTCTCGAGCTTTCTGGATGATTTTGTTGCTGAATTTCTCCCAGGTGTCTGCATGTTCCCTTTCCCACACTTCTTGCAGATTAGTATTTCCAATCTGTGTCGTATCAAACTTCGGTATTTGTGACCTCTTATGATGAATTTTCTTCGGGATGAATTTTACCTTTATTCTCACTAGGTAGTGCTGCTCGGCGTACCTGTACATCGTGTACCTCTCTCTGTAAGGGATGAGAGATGGCAATGTGATCGATTTGAAATTCACCGATCCCTGGAACGGGAGACCTCCAGGTCTTCTGTTTCCGTGGAGATTTTCTCAGAGAAGTTGACATGATTTTAAGATTGTTTTGTTGACACAGTTCAACGAGTCTCAACCCGTTTTTGTTAGTGAATTTGTGAGCAGGGAATTTGCCAACAGTTTTCTGGTGTTCTTTTTCTTTACCAATTTGTGCTTTAAAGTCGCCCAGCAAAATTTTTGTATCCTCTTTTGGAATCTTCGCCATGATTTTCTGAAGTTTAGCCCAGAATTCATCAGTTTTTTGCGGTTCTTTTTTATTGTCCGCGTTAGTGGGTGCATGTACATTCACTATTGTATATTTCTTATTAGCACATTGGATTCGCATTGTCATGAGCCGGTTACTTATGGGAGTAACTTCTTTTATTGAGTCTACAATACTTTTATGTACCATGAAGGCCATTCCTAGTAAGGGAGTTCCCTTACCAACTCTCCGCTCCGTTTTACTCTTGAAGATACGGTAGTTTCCATAATCAGCTGTGTCCTCATCAGTGAATCTCGTTTCCTGCAGGGCAAGTATCTGAATTTTCTGTTGATCTAGTTCTGTTGCAAGATTGTGCAATTTACCAGGTTGGATTAAGGTATTTACATTGAACATGCCAATGTATGTGAAGGTTTTGGATGTTAGTTTGCCAGAGAACTCCGACTTTCTCTGTGTTCGTGATTGCCTGGGTTCCCCAGAATCCGAATACCCAGTAGCCGTCTCATGACGGGTGGATTGGTTACCACCTGGGGTAATGCTGATTTTACTCTCACGAATCATCATAGCTTGTAATCAAAGATTGATCCAGTGTTTCCACTGGGAAATTAGGACCAGGGATTGCTAGTTCCTGGAACATAACTATACAGCCGTACCTACTAGGTAAACAGACGCTGACCACTTCACCGCTCGATCCGAGTCAGACGCGAGGTGGATTTTATTTTTGGTTCTTCCGTCCTCTCAGCCATTGAGACTTATGTTCTCCTCTGCCATCGAAGCCGTTGACCACAGTTCTAGTTTCCTCAGTTGATCCGCGAGTGCTTATTTGACTACGTCTTATTCACACTTGTCCTGTATATCTACAAGAGACTTCCCCTATTAGCCATTTGGACGCGCCGTGTCGGGGTTGAGGGCCCCATCCCAGTGTCTCACGCAGGGTTATGCTTAGTTCGTACTCAGTTCGGAACTAAACCCCCACGTGAGCTGACCAGGTAATAATGCATTATGCTGTCCATTACATATGTGTCACATTGCCAGGCTTAAAAATGGCTGACAATATAGTGGCCGGCAGTGTGGCCTTGGCAACGCTGATAGTAAAAGGAATATTGCATAGCTTATTCGTGGTTTCTATGGAATTGATGACAAAGGAAACAAAATGAGTGCAGTTATATAAAAAAAATGTTCACTAGATATATGAAGTGACCTAGCCCGCCTGGTGGCCATGATCGTTAAGGCGCTGAAGTCTAAAACGGTCTAACACCGAGGTTAGCCGGTTCGAGTCCCGTTGGTCGAAAAATTTTTCACCATCTGAATGTTGGCCGGCAGGGTAGGGGAGGTGGTGGTATACAATTTCTAATCACTAGATTGCGTGCCAAAAGCCTGGATTAAATTCCAAACCTCTCCGCAGTGCTCATATGGAGTGAGGGCATATGACGCTGTTGATGGTGATTCGTCCGTCGGATGGGGACGTTAAACCTTGAGCAGACCCCTTGGTGCTATTCGACAGGAGTAGGCTATGTGCCGGCACCGGGTTTCACCCTCTCCCTACTATCATATATCACGTCATTCATTTCATCCCCCATTAACTCCTCTGATGAGGTTGACGTCAGGAAGGGCATCCGGTCATAAAAAACCGCCACGACAAATTCATCTCACCTCATACCCGACCCCGTAGGGAAACGGGACAAGGGTTGGACAAACAAACAGATATATGAAGTGACCTCTAGATCGTGTTATCTATGGAATAATTGTCGTATTTACTAAGATGGCGGACATTTACGGCATGAAATTCATATTAAATATTAACCAAAAAATTATTATTATTATTATTATTATTATTATTATTATTATTATTATTATTATTAATGTTATTATTATTATTATTACGGTGTTTTTGTGGACCAGAGAGGTGTAAGAAGGCGCGGGCGTGAATTGGGTGGACGGAGAAAAGATCAAATCTTCATTTAAAACCCTAAAATTTGAATTTTTTCTTTCCTTGGTTTTGTTCTCAATTCAAATCTAAATGAACGACACCAGGTAACAGTTGGATAGACAAAAGGCGAACTCTTTAGCTCTAGAAACAATAGTTATTTGAAACCTAAGAGTAATCAAGTATAATAGACCTAATAATTTTTAAGAGATGAGTTTGGTAGATCAAACGTTACACTATCGCAAAGAGCGCAACTGTTCCAATGAATTACAAGTTAGGAGACGGGGCTCAAAAATTCACAACATTCCAGCCTCTGCAAGACCCAATTCTCTATTTTTACGTTAGATTAAATATATACAGTTTTCACAATCTTACTCGCTCGACAGCCTAAATTACATTTAAATATGGAGAGTTAACATTTAACAGGGGCAAGTGTCCGTTCTACGTGGCCTTAGTGAAGAAAGAAAAGGATTAAATACCGGCCGTAAACCAAACTGCTACTTGCATTCCTTTGGAATTACACACTGAAACTCTAAAACCCTATGTGGGCTTATGGCTAGGAGTGGGAAGGAAGCGGCCGTGGCCTTAATTAAGGTACAGCCCCAGCACTTGCCTGGTGTGAAAATGCGAAACCACCGAAAACTATCTTCAGGGTTGCCGACAGTGGGGCTCGAACCCACTGTCTCCTGGATGCAAGCTCACAGCTGCGCACCCCTAACCGCACGGCCAACTCGCCCGGTCCAGAAACTTCTCTCCGCATCTTGCACATAATTTGATACCTCTGCTTTTTTTCAAGCACTAGTTTATTTTTTTCCTTTCATGTCATTTTCTTTCTTTTCAGACTTGGTTCAAATGTATTTACTAGAGAAAAATATTTAAGAGGTGATGGATGACCTAATTCGAATTGAGAACATACATACATTACATACATTATCATTATAGACTGTTATGCCTTTCAGCGTTCAGTCTGCAAGCCTCTGTGAATTTACTAAACGTCGCCACAATCCTCGATTTGCAACTAGTGTTGTGGCCTCATTTAGTTCTATACCTCTTATCTTTAAATCGTTAGAAACCGAGTCTAACCTCCGTCGTCTTGGTCTACCTCTACTTCTCTTACCCTCCATAACAGAGTCCATTATTCTCCTAGGTAACCTATCCTCCTCCATTCGCCTCACATGACCTCGCCACCGAAGCCGGTATGTGCGGACAGCTTCATCCATCGAGTTCATTCCTAAATTAGCCTTTATCTCCTCATTCCGAGTATTCTCCTGCCATTGTTCCCACCTGTTTGTACTAGCAATCATTTTTGCTACTTTCATGTCTGTTACTTCTAACTTATGAATAAGATATCCTGAGTCCACCCAGCTTTCGCTCCCGTAAAGCAAAGTTGGTCTGAAAACATACCGATGTAAAGATAGTTTCGTCTGGGAGCTGACTTCCTTCTTACAGAATACTGCTGATCACAACTGCGAGCTCACTGCATTAGCTTTAGTACACTTAGATTCAATCTCACTATATTACCATCCTGGGAGAACACAGAACCTAAATACTTGAAATTATTGACCTGTTCTAGCTTTGTATCACCAATCTAACATTCAATTCTGTTGAATTTCTTACCTACTGACATCAATTTAGTCTTCGAGAGGCTAGTTTTCATACCATACTCATTGCACCTATTTTCAAGTTCCAAGATATTAGACTGCGGGCTTTCTGAATCCCTCCCTGCCATTTTATTCCTTTCAGCAGATGATCTTTGTAAACTACGAACAGCAAAGGTGAAAGATTACAGCCTTGTCTAACCTCTGTAAGTACCCTGAACCAAGAGCTCATTCTACCATCAATTCTCACTGAAGCCCAATTGTCAACATTAATGCCTTTGATTGATTTTAATAATCTACCTTTAATTCCATAGTCCCCCAGTATAGCGAACATCTTTTCCCTCGGTGCCCTGTCATATGCTTTCTCTTGATCTACGAAACATAATCACAACTGCCAAACCCTCTCGTAGCATTTTTCAATTACCTGGCGCATACTGAAAATCTGACGCTGACAGCCTCTCTGTGGTCTGAAACCACACTGGTTTTCATCCAACTTCCTCTCAACGACTGATCGCACCCTCCCTTCTAAGATGCCAGTGAATAATTTGCCTGGTATACTAATCAATAAGATACCTCGATAGTTGTTGCAATCCTTCCTGTTCCCTTGCTTATAGACAGGTGCAATTACTGCTTTTGTCCAATCGGAAGGTACCTTACCAACATTCCATGCTAATTTTACTACTCTATGAAGCAATTTCATCCCTGCCTTCCCACTATACTTCACCATTTCAGGTCTAATTTCATCTATTCCAGCTGCTTTATGACAATTGAATTTATTTACCATCCTTTCCACTTCCTCTAGCATAATTTCACCAACATCATTTTCCTCCTCCCCATGAGCTTGGCTGTTCGCAACACCACCAGGATGATTTTCTTTTACATTGAGAAGATGTTCAAAATATTCCCTCCACCTCTCCAGTGATTCCCTGGGATCTATTATGAGTTCACCGGAATTACTCGAAACACTGTTCATTTCTTTTTTCCCTCCCTTCCTAAGATTCTTTATTGCTGTCCAGAAAGGTTTCCCCGCTGCTTGACCTAGCCTTTCCAGGTTATTACCAAAATCTTCCCACGACTTCTTTTTGGATTCAACAACTATTTGTTTCGCTCTGTTCCTTTCATCTACGTACAAATCCCTGTCTGCCTCGGCCCTTGTTTGGAGCCATTTCTGATAAGCCTTCTTTTTACGTTTACAGGCTGCTCTCACTTCATCATTCCACCAAGATGTTCGCCTTTTCCCATCTTTATACACAGTTGTTCCTAGGCATTCCCTTGCTGTTTCTACTACAGCATCCCCGTATGCCACCCATTCTCTTTCTATATCCTGAACTTGCTTACTGTCTACTGTTCGAAACTTCTCACTAATCATATCCATGTACTTTTGTCTAATTTCCTCGTCCTGGAGATTTTCTACCCTTTTTCGTTTGCAGACTGATTTCACTTTCTCTACCCTAGGCCTAGAGATACTTAGTTCACTACAGATCAGATAGTGGTCTGTATCGTCGAAAAATCCGCGAAAAACTCGTACATTCCTAACAGATTTCCTGAATTCAAAGTCTGTTAAGATATAGTCTATTATGGATCTGGTACCCCTAGCCTTTCATTGAGAATGGGCAGTAAAAACGTAGTCAAATGAAGGTGAATTTGCCAAAAAAGTGCTTAAGATCTAAAAAAGATTGATAAAAAATAATAAGCAAAAGAAGCCAAAGAATGCAAAAAAGGACTGTTTTCTGGCTTAGGATCCAGAATGAACATATATCATGTTGGCGTCGTGTTCGGGCACTCAAGAAAAGGGATTTTTCCTGAACTTACGAGCCCTAGCGATAACATTCTGAACAGAACTGGAGCGACTGGTTGTTAAGAGAGTTTGGTATTCACAGAGCCAGTGAGGAAAGCAACGGCAAACTGTCCCACTCCTCCTCTCGCCTTATTATGCCTCAGTACTATGCGTTAATGGCGTTCCAAGACATAAGAAAAGTCAAAACTAAACTTAAGTGGAGCTTTTATGAGTGAGACATCCTTTATTGCCTGTTTTACACCATCTTTCAGTTCAATCATTTAAAAACCAAGTTGTCAAATCTTGTCAGAGATTGTTCAACATTGCTGAGGGTTTGACAAGTTTGAGCAAGATTTGATAGCATTTTATTTCAGCATGGAGGACTGCTTGTTGTTGTTGCACCAGCAGTGAGTTACATTCTTAGACAGAAGAGAAACTCGCTATAAAGCATAATTTACAAGGGGAAAAGATTAATTTGGTTATCTTCAACATAATTTTTACAATGCTTTTACTGCCATAACATAATTTGCAGAGAATGTGTTATATTGCACTTACTCGCATCAATTGTAGAAAAATGACAGCATTGCAACGGAAATTTATCATATCTTATTACATAAAAATATATTACAAATTCTATAATGATAGTAATAATAATAATAATAATAATCATAATAATAACAATAATAATAATAAAAGTAATAATAACTGGGGAACCTCCGTGGCTCAGGCGGCAGCGCGCCGGCCTCTCACCGCTCGGTTCCGTGGTTCAAATCCCGGTCAATCCATGTGAAATTTGTGCTGGACAAAGCGGAGGCGGGGCAGGTTTTTCTCCGAGTACTTCGGTTTTCCCTGTCATCATTCACTCAAGCAACACTCTCCAATATAATTTCATTTCATTAATCATTCATTAATCATTGCCCCAGAGGAGTGCGACAAGCTTCAGCAGCCGCCACAATTCTCTTCCTTGCCGCAAGAAGGGGGCTTTCTTCAGTCCGTTCCTGACCCGGTCAAATGACTGGAAACAGGCTGTGGATTTTCATTTTTTCAATAATAATAATAATAATAATAATAATAATAATAATAATAATAATTGTACCGGGCGGTACACCCCAACGCCGCGCATTTAAACCTTGCCCCTAAAAGAACTCCTCTACTGGAGAAACCGTGAAATTTAAAGTAGACCAACTCATAAATTTACTCAGAAGACGTCACCACAGAAATCTGATGTAATTTTGTTATTGTGAAGTTTCCTGAACTGACTGTATTTCTACTTGTTTTGTTTGCCATTCATCAAGAAGTTTGGACTTTCTTCCATAGATGTCACTACAGAAAACTATGGTCATGCACTCCGGTGTGAAGTGAAAGAACTTTTGGTTTAAAGAAGATTTGTATTCATAAGGTTTTTTTACTAATTGATGTTCATCTATTTTTTGGTTGGCAATATTTATCTTTTCTTACCGCCAGTTTTGAATCTAGCGAATCCCTAATTTCTGTAGTTAATTTTCTACCAATCACAGTCTTCTTCTTCGAACCTGAGAGTTACTTTTGAAATCTAACAATAAAATTCTGTGCGTGTGTCTTGATTATTCATGAATGATCTCGAACTTTCCCTGAGGGTTTATAAACTGCGGATTTTCACGTCTCTTGGCCACTTGATCGTCATCTTATTGAGTGTGTGTGTCAAAGCAGGAGGCGGGAGACCTCTTTCATCAGGCAGCAGTTCTTCGACAAGGTAATAGCCACATAACATCTTTATTTCTTGCTAGCTCCACAGTTTAACCTGAGGGAAAGGTCCATATCATTAACTATGTAACCTAGTTTTTCTAAAAATGTAACTTTCTGCCGGCTAATGTAGAAACTTCTGTAAATCGGGGATAGAGAGTGATGTACCCTGTCGAGCTCCCCTTCATCTTGGTTCGAGGTGACTACGTTTGTAACTGGATTTCTTCCTTTCCGTAATGCATTAATTTATCATTATACGAGTCACCTCAGTAGTTTGGGAATAGCCCCTATTTCACCGGCCAAGTGCCCTTTAGGTTTTAAGTGCTCATATCTAGGAGTGCAAGCATTCGCCTCCATTCATTTTGTGTTCGGGCCATTTATTTAACCGTTTTTCCTTTTACATGAAGGCCCAGTAGGTTGGGTATTTAATACCCCTGTTTAATCATTTTCCTATTGTAAGTTGTGCCTTCAGAGGCCAGGATTTGTAAGCTGATATTGCCTTGAATAGGCTTGGAAAACTGAGAACCTATTAGCTCTTTTTCAAAGTAAGATTACTGTATGCCTCTTGAAGGCTAGTACTTTGGAAGCAAGTGCTCCATGTATTGAGGGATTTCTGCACTTGAGTAAATTTGTGTTCTTTTGTAAATTGGAGCTAGGAGCTCAAGAATTGTAAAGCGAGGGGCTTGAAGCCCAGATTTTTAAACTGTCACTAAATTTTGAATTTTCTTGTCTTGTATAAAATTGGTCATTGTACCTGACGTTTCATTGTTATGAAAATTTGCTAAGGTTGAATTTAAGAAAATATAACCTTCAGTTTTAGTTTTTAAATTGTTTTCTTGACATTGTAGTTAGACACATTCATCCCGGCACCTTCTTTCACCTCTGCGGTCCACAAATACCCCGGAACAAGAATAATAATAATAATAATAATAATAATAATAATAATAATAATGCACTAGTGTCCACACAAACCAGAAGACCTTGAAAGACTAGAAATAGGAAGTTCATAAGACATGTCCATTAAAATGTTCTGAAGAAATGATTAGCTTTCGAACCATGTCGGCTCTCAGGTTCAAGGTTCACATCGATATCTCGGCGCACCACCACCGACTGTGGCTCTCGTTGTGGCTATAAACAGTGTGACTTTAGCAGAAGTGCAGGATGCCTCGCAAACGTGTACGAGAACCGTACCGTCAAGTGAATGAGTTTGAAAGAGGGCCCATTATTGGCATGAGAAGACGTGTTGCATCCATCCGGGAAATTGTGACGAAGTGTGTCGGCAGTGCATAATGGTTCACACAAGGTCATACAACACGACGAGATGGGTCTGGTCGCACCACCCAGACAACCCCCTGAGAAAATCGACACCCCATCCGAATGGCATTGCAGGACAGATCTGCGTCTTCCTTGGCTCTGGCGCAACAGAGGAACAGTGCAACGCATTGTACACTATCAGGAGTGACAGTCCGTCGCCGTTTATTACGATCTGGGTTACCGGTCCTTCGTTCACTTCTCCGACTAATGTGCATAAACACCCTGGACTGCAATGGTGTATGGAACGACGTCACTGGGGACAGGAATGGCAGCAGATAGTGTTTTCGGAGGAACGCAGGTTCTCTTTGTTTGAAAATATTGGCCGCATTTTGGTTTGCCGCAGTCTGGGGGAGAGGCAACTCATTGACTGCATTCACACAAGACATACACCGCCAATTCTCAGGGCCTTGTGGTGTGCGGTACAATTGGCTAAAACCACAAATCACAGTTGGTGCGTGTTCAGGTCACTGTGACCAGTTTGACCTACGCGAATGACATCCTGTGACCCGTAGCAATACCCTTTATGCACGACACCCCAGACGCCATATTTCAGCAGGACAATGCGCGACCACATGTTGCTGCACGAACACGTGCCTTCTTGCTGTCACACAATGCCAGACTGTTGCCCTGGCTCCCCCGATCACCGGACTTGTCGCCAGTCGTAAATGTTTGGGATATTGTGAAACGACGGGTGTGGCGCTATGACCCAATTTGAGCTACCAAAGTTGAACTGTGAAACCTGGTGAATGCAGCATGGAATATACTGTATGTGAAAATATCTGGCGAGAAAAGGAGAAGCATTCAGTATGAGTGTTAACAATAATATTTCAGCTGGTAGAATAGGAACCCTCAATTTGGTGTATGTTTTCTTAATGAATGGTTTTAACATATGCAATAACTGTTGAAACAACTCGCAGTTCATTCTATAAATGTATGAAATTGTGAAGGGTCTTCATTACGCTTCTCAAGTTTCTTAGCCAACACGAAAGCACCATCATTTTGGCAGTCCACATTATATTATGAAACGAGCCAAAATCTACTTTTTCTTTAAGTGACCCATTTTCTTGGTAATTCTCGAAGTAAGAAGCCTTCCTAATCATTAGAGGATATCTTAACTGACTCACAGATGTGGATGTTCGTGGCCCATGGGACAGGACAAGTTACTTCGGTCCCACGTCGCATGTTCAAGAAGTGACTTAGCAGACCTCATCGGGAAGAAGAAGGATGTCCAAAGATGGTAATAAATCGAACCATGCTGACAGTGTTTGCTCATTATAGGTTACCGTGCGGGAAAAAGCTGTCCACTTCCTCGAGACATTTCTCTTGCAGTCTCCTTGTGCACTACCGTTCTATTTATTTTATTGTGGTACTCTATGGAGTCCACTGAACATACTTACAACATCCCTCGGTCATGAAGAAGAAGCCAGTTTTGGTTCCCGGCAATCCCAGCATGCGTAGCGGCGTAGCGCGCACTCCAATTCCGTTCGTCAATTCCCTGTAAGACTTGTCAGTTTTCTGATCTATTGGAACATATTCTAATTTACAGTACTTTCAAGGTTTCTCAAGACTTGTCAACTATTGCAAGTGATTTGACAAGAAAACTCGCCAAGTACTGAAAATTCTTGTAAAGTCTCTTGTTCTTGTTAGAGTCATCAGTCTATAGCAGGGCCTCTCAAACGCCCAAAATCTCACGCGTGCCAATCGAGGCGCAAGAGCTCCGTGCACTGTGCGTCGGTCGGGCTCGGTTTGTCTCGGACCAACGCTTCGTCTCTGGGCTACTTGGCTAAGCTCGGCTAAGGTCGTCTCTACTCGGCCCAACTCAGCTCGGATTTGGAGCGCTACGGGGCAAGTGTGGAAGAGGGAGACAGGGGGAGCGAGCAAGACAGGCGTGAGGAAAGAGAGAGTAAGCACTATTGCTCCAAATCGAGGAATGGGCGGTCTGCACTCTGGTCAACCAAGCCAAGTCGTCTTTTGCACCGTGCACAGTGCATGCACCAAGCGCATGCACCGTGAGAGGCCCTGGTCTATAGACTGGTTTGATGCAGCTCTCCATGCCACCTATCGCGTTATAACCTTTTCATTTCTAAGTAACCAGTGCATCCCACATCTACATATTCATACCTTGGCCTACCCTTACCGTTCTTACCCCCTACACTTCCCTCAAAAACCAACTGTACAAGTCTTGGGTGTCTTAAGATGTGCCCTACCATTCTGCCTCTTCTTCTGCTCAAATTTCGCCAAATCGATTCATTATCTCTTCATTCGTGATTCGATCTATCCATCTCACCTTCAGCATTCTTCTGTAACACCACGTTTCAAAAGTTTCTATTATCTTTCTTTCTGAATTAGCTATCGTCCATGTTTCATCTCCATACAATGCCACGCTCCAGACGAAAGTCTTCAGAAAATATCCCCATATCAATGTTCGAGGTAAACAAATTTCTTTTCTTAAGAAAGCTCTTCCTTGCTTGTGCTCGTCTGCATTTTATGTCCTCCTTACGTCTGACATCACCGGTCCAAGTAACATCACTGTCCAAGTAACAATATTCATCTACTTCCTTTAAGACTTATTTTGCTAATCTAATATTTTTGGCATCACCTGACTTCGTTGGACTGCACTTCATTACTTTTGTTTTGGAATTATTTATTTTCAACTTGTATTCCTTCCCCAAGACTCTGTCCATATCATTCACTAGCTTCTCCAGTTCTTTTGCAGGCTCAGATAAAATAACAATACCGTAGGCAAATCTCAGGATTTTTATTTCCTGTCTTTAGATTTTGATACATTTTCCAAATTCCTCTTTGATTTCGTGTATCACCTGATCTATGTAAACATTGAAAAGGAGAGGGGACAAACTGCAGCCTTGTCTCACTCCTTTCTCTTATTTGACAAAAATGTCACCGTGTACTACAGCCTTTATTTAAGTGAAGCAACGTAAAAAGATACAATTTTATGCTCTTTTGTCCACTACTGCAGCGGCTCTGTACACGTTTTACACGTGATGGTTGGTGCCCATGACTTATCTCGGTTCTTCAGTTTCAGTTTGAAGTAAGCGCACACACACACAGAGGGAGAGAAAGAAAGAAACGAGACTAGTACTTTTAGAACAAAATGTGTCGGAGTTTAGGAATCCGCACCACAAATATACCCAGAATCAGTTTTGACACCATTCACATTTATTTCTTCTCCAGTGTAATTTAATTATGTTGCAAAATCTATTTTAAAAAATTAAAACATAAAACTCAACAACATTATCATTTTCAAGTTTTTCCAGTGTAATTGCTAAGTATATTCATAGGGACACATTTAAAGGCTGCATAGTTTTATACGTTACATTCAATAGTTTTAATTTCCAAACTCTTGAGTTCATGAAGATGCTTGCGGTCTGACATCTCGGTCACCGGCCGTCTTGTTTATGAAATAGTTTCCATTTAATGGGTTCAACTTTTTAAAACCCGCATGGGCTGTTTAAAATTTTAACTCCATTTCGAGGGTGGAAGGGTGGTTATTCCAACTACCGCTCGCCCACCTGGGTACAACCTTGTTCTTTCTAATTGCTTTCGATTCTTATCACTTCAGACTGATTTTTACAGGAGACAACACGATATATAGGCCTATATAATTTTAGACGTCTTTAGAGATTTTTGGATCACACGGTTTTTAACTGATGGATCCAGTCCGCTACACGTAAAATTATCACATACAGTATTTGGTCTTATCTTTCTGTGGTAGGAATGTCTCAATTGTCCCTTTTCTTGCATTGCTAATCTCTGAGTGACTTACAGCGATAAATGTCTGTTGAACCCAGGAGCTAACAGTAGGGGATCCTGCTAATGGCTAGAGAAACCACTGGCGGTGACAAGAAAAGTGGCCCGATGATAGCGCATGAGTGATGTCTTCCTGTCACACAGCTCCTCGCCTGAAACGTCTTCTTGCGCCAACAAGAGATCTCGCGACCAAATACAGGGTGATTCATAAGGCGGGAACTGTGGTGGTACGTACTCAACAAACCTACGCGCATCAAACAAACGCGAATTGAATAATAATTAGCAGCCCTTGTAAGGCATTCCCTCCGACGAGGGTGGGCGACATCTGCCATGCGTAGGTAACTGCGTGTTATTGTGGTGGAAGATAGTGTTATGTGTGGTGCGTGAGTTGCAGGGATGTTGGGGACAGCACAAACACCCAGCCCCCGAGCCATTGGAATTAACCAATGAAGGTTAAAATCCCCGATCCGGCCGGGAATCAAACCCGGGACCCTCTGAACCGAAGGCCAGTATGCTGACCATTCAGCCAACGAGTCGGACAAGCGAATTGAATTACAAGTGGGATTTGAATTGTCGACGTCCAACTTGTTATATTTGTTGAACCTCTGGCTTTTAGTACAGGAAATGTCCGAAGGCATGCGTGGCTCGCTTGATGCTAATGCGCAACGTCCGAAACTCATCACATAAGGCAATGCACTACAGGGCAAATCTCGCCACCCTATTCCCATCACTGCTGCCAACTTGACTAGTTACAAAATGAAATCATGAGACATAATAATCAACATTGTAACTATCAATAATGGAGGTACACTGACCCAAGGAAATGAAAATAAATGATGAATCAAGATACCGGTATTCATAATTCTGTTTTCAAGCTTAATGAGGAATTAAGGAAATTCCCTCACTCAATTTAATATTATATATTTCTACCTTTCTTTTTTTAAGATATACCTACGCTTTACTATAGCTATATTCTTCGATGTTTGCCTTGTGTAAATAATTCAGCTTCCTTTTCCAAAATTTGCTATTATTTGTCGGACTGAAGAGAAACCACGCTGCAATAATACAAATAAGCAACTCCAAACCGTACCAAAGCCGTGACAACACAAGATTAGGTTAAGTGAGGTTGATAACGAAATTTCCTTCCATTTGAACTGAACTGATCTCTATTGAGGAGGTAATGTTGCTTTCCTTTTCTGAGGAGTTCTTGCAGATTTTTCTTGATTCTTAGACATTCTGTTCGAATTCTATACGTAAGTATTGGAAGAAATAAGACCGTAGTTAATAAAATGCTGCGTTCGTGATGTCGTCCATTATTCCAATATGTCACAACTCTACCGACCTAGTGTTACCCAAACAGATTTATAATCCTACATAAAAGGAAAATATGCTTTAATTATACCCTCAAGTGTAACACTAGTGATTTTCACAATACGGCAGCGGCAATACGTCATTCTCTCAAATCACGAAATAAACCATGACTGTGTAGTGCCAACGTCCCAGATTAACGGTAACTGTAAGACGTCGTATCTGCAATTAGGGTCCCTAAACTGTATGGTTAGCGACACTGAATCCAACCCAACAATTAGAGAATAAATAAAAATCGCTACCTTCAGTGTTAACGGGAAAGAGTAAGGTTGTACCGTTAACTATAGGCTTACATGGCATCGAGTAGAACAACTGAGGCAATTATTTTCACCAAGCTTAGGCCTAAGTTTGGTCATCTTACAATTAGTGTAAAAGCTTCTGATTATCTTGGACTAACAAAATAAACTATCTCGGCCTAATAATACAGATACAATGTAGAGCAGCCCAACATCGAGCTATGGTACTGGAGGATCCTCTGAGACCTCCGTTAGAAAATAAATATATGTCTACAAATATTAAGAGAAATATTTACCTAGTATGTCTCAGGCCTTATCATGTTATATGGTTGCGAGGACTGGCTGCTATATCCGCAAAACTGCACTTCTAAAATTACAGACTTTCCAATTAAAACATTCAGAATCATGACCAGAGTTAGTGGTAGTGGTGATTATTGTTTTAAGAGGAAGTACAACTATAACACTAAGCGGACGGAAATATGAAAGGGATCCGAGACTTCAAAGAAAGAAGATATATGCCGAAGAAAACCAAATGCCACGGAAGACTCCGTAGGCCTATGTTCTAACACGATCGGATTCTTTTCCAACCCCGTCGGAATTGCGTTCACGAAGCCTAGAGACAGAGACTTGCATATTGTCGTTCTTTCGCGGATACCTTCATTTTCCGAAGTGTCGCACCAACGGGACTAATTTGTACTAATAATTAATCAACTTTTTCCACGTCACCATAAGAACCGACGAGCTCTCATTCCTCGGCCACCTGCCACGAGGAACATGTCAGCACGACTCTAGCCATGGCAGCTGCCCTGACGTCAGACCTGCCTCTTAGGACGGGTAAGTTATACTTTATTTAATTATTGCCTTAATTTGTTTCGCGCGTCCCACCTCGTACGTCTACTGGGGCGCCGAGAGTTCTTCGGGGATCTTCTGCTCCTTAAGGCAGTACGGCCCTCTGTCGGAGTTCATCATCCGACCAGACGAATTCCCCAAGCTAGGGCTGAGTCTCAATAGTCCGCAGCTTGGCAACTGTTCTACCGGGTACAACACCCCGCCCGGTACCTAAGTCGTCTACAGACGATTCCAAGTCCCGACATCGAATGCAGGTATACCCATGATCGATCGCTAGGAGCAGGCGGACGGAAGAGATAAATCCCGACACGACTGGCCAACTTGCTCCATTCGGCAAAGTCACGGGGACTGTACGGCGCGCCCCACTGACGCGCCTAGCCGATTGCAGAAACGGTGTTTAGACGATGTTTATGGTTAAACAATGCCTAAGCATGGATGCCGTAGTGCAGAGACGTTATTTATCACTAAGACACTGTCTAAAACCGATGTTTAAACACTGCCGAGAGCACTGAGAGGAGTGAATCACAATCAGAGGATCATTTAACTAGGTAACTTCCATTAAAAACACATAGAAACAAGTAGCGATCGACAAACGCATACCGGGTACTACCAGTGAGACATCTATCGGTAGTGTTTCAGTACATCCCTATTGCACTTGCATGCCAGCCTCACTTCCTCTTATTCTCGCTCCTGGTCTTACAGTGTTTTGGTCAAAATAATTTAGTGGATTCTATAGTTGCACCTCCAAATTAGGCAGGTGAAAGAAATCACGCTGCTACCAAGTTTGTGTAGTAGGCTAACTGGGTCTAAGTGAACACATCATTTCACAGCGCGAGGTAGTTGTATTTCTCGCAAGCTCCTGACGTTACCTCCTACAATGTTGCAAAACCAATAATATTACAAGCTTCAGTAAAGACCTCTGACTTCATCGGTGTAACTATTTTCCACATAATCCAATCAAAATAAATATAAGAATAAAAATCTGAACAAGTAAATTTAAATCTGTGAAATCATGCATTGAAATTTTCAGTTTTTGCTTCTGGAGCTAATATAGAAAATTGTCCAACTTAATCTTTTATCTGAAACAAGTAGGATTCCTGGAAAATGTCCCGGAAAGTGGCTATATAAATGTCGTTCGGGTCGCGAGACACAGAACACCGTATGTCCTTTCAGATTAAGTATTAATCTGTATTAGATTTATTGAAATATTTGTATTTGTTTATGGTTTACAATATAACTTTACATACTTGAATACTGTATATTGGACTGTGTAATACAGAAAATAGAACTATTTGAAGTAATACGTTGACCTGGAGTGGAACGGACTCGACGAGACAACACTGCACGGTCAGCGTTGCCAATCCGTGCTCAGAGGTAAGCGATCCTGGACGACCTGTCGCTTTGCCGTTCCCATATCAGACAACAACACCCGCCTAATTCAGTGGCCGCAGGTTTGATTTGGAAGTTTCATCAAACAGTCATGAGAACCGCTAACCTAACCTCAACACATCTAATGGACTCGCTGAGTTAGTGTAAGACGTCCCCGTGGGCTGCCGAACACTGCCGGGAGGTGCTGGGAACGGTCGCTTCTGGGAACTATTGTCACACACTTAGAGCTCGGAGCGATTGACAGAACACCTCAAGGGCAGTATCCTCGAACTTGAGACATTAGGGACGGGACGAACGGTTACTTTCCAGTACCATGGTTCTGTGTATCCGTTACAGTGTAGTGTTAGGTTGGGGTATTAGGGTATAAAAGTAACATAATGCAAGTTGCAGGTCAACTTTAGTGGGGGAACATTCAATATACCTGCTGCCTCTTGTAGCCCCTAACCGCACCTTAGGAAGTCCTGTACTATATCTTCATCTCGCTTCCTTCTCTCCCACTATCTCTTTCGTCAGCACGTCACTCACATTCTTGACTATTCCTAGAAATACTTCGAACCCTTCATTTGTAAAAATTGCCGTGATTGCTAGGTATCTCTGTGTATTCCTGGATGTCCAAGGATCTGTATTTAAACAGACACTCGGACCCGACATTATGAAATATGTTGATGAACGAGTGTCATCTACACTTCAGATGCTGTCGGAATAAGAGATGAGGAAACAGTCCTTTCATGCAAAACCAAAGCAGAGTTTAATCCAGTACTGTTTTTCTTTTTCGTCTTTTTTACATGGGAAAACACCGAAAACTATCTTTAGGGTTGCGAACAGTGGGGTTACAACCCACCATCTCCCGGATACAAGCTAACAGCTACGTGACGGGGACTGTGTAACCAATTCGCTCTGGAAATCCAGTATGAAAGTCTCCAAAATCTTCGTTTTCCGCCATAGGATTAAGGTTAGGAATATGCGCTAAACAGCTGTGTAAGCGGTTCGTCCAGTGTCTTTTTCTCTCTATCACTCCTTTTCCTTCGTACTGGTAAATATTATGACAGCTGTTGCTGCACTGCCTTGCGGGTTGCAGTCCATGACGAAGTTTCAGGAGGGACAAATACACGTGACGGCGTTTACACTGGCTTTTAATAATAATAATAATAATAATAATAATAATAATAATAATAATAATAATAATAATAATAATAATAATAATAATAATAATAATAATAATATTATCTACCTTGTTACAACGCCTTTAAGAAACCGTGTTTCTGTATTTGAGTTTGAAAGGGTTAACACAGGATAGGGTGGAATGGAGGTGTGCATCAAACTAGTCTATGCACTGATGAATCAAACAACAACACAGGCAAGTAATAGGGAAGAAAGCTGGCTTGGCCTTAGGTTAGGTACCATCCCGGCACTTACTTGGAGAAGAAGTGTGAAACCACCGAAATAGACATCGAGCCGTTCCTCTACTCAGTGAGTCAGTCTTATGAGAGACTTCGTGTCGCTGCTTCTTCTTTAAGCCAGAAGGGATCATACTGAGTTGATTTCTTCGCGTTAGCTTCTCGTGTACATCTGCAAAATAACGGGTTATTAAAGATTAACTGGATTATAATTAGATGGAATATATCTGAGTGCCCTGGTCTTAATTACCGGGAACAATAAGACTGTTTGTTAATGAGTGAAGGTGGGATCCTCTTAACAATGGCAGGAAATACACCATGAGGTTAACTTGTAACTTTTACTGCTTGGATGAAAGGTCTTCTCCCATAATTGGAATGTTATTTTTCTCGTTGAGTGGCTGAAGGAATAGAGAACAACCATTTCAATCCTCTTGACAAATACAGACCAGCACGAGATCGGCAGAAGTCACATGGAATGTTCTTGGGGAGAAGATGAGAAAAGATTGTGAAAATAAAATAAACTATAATAAATAAAACAAGATAAAATAAAATAAAATAAAATAAAATAAAATAAAATAAAATAAAATAAAATAAAATAAAATAAAATAAAATATAATAAATAAAACAAGATAAAATAAAATAAAATAAAATAAAATAAAATAAAATAAAATAAAATAAAATAAAATAAAGAACCTTCCCCTTTGCGAAAATCAAATTATCATAAGTATGTCTTCCGATCACGGCCATCCATCAATGGGTGCTGATTTCCTATGACAACAAGCCATAAGATGTACTCTGCATTGTCCGACCATCAATCCGTACCTTACATCATAACCTGCACGGTTGCTAGGTTACTGTCTGGCCATCCATCCGTACCTTACATCATAACCTGCACGGTTGCTAGGTTACTGTCTGGCCATCCATCCGTACCTTACATCACAGCCTGCACGGTTGCTAGGTTACTGTCTGGCCATCCATCCGTACCTTACATCACAGCCTGCACGGTTGCTAGGTTACTGTCTGGCCATCAATCCGTACCTTACATCACAGCCTGCACGGTTGCTATGGTTTCACGACCGCCACACAGTTTGTCCCGTTACACAAGACATGAGACATATTTATGTTAAAATACATTTTGACGGTAGCCCGCGTCTCAGTCCGCAAGTGTGCTTACAAGGAAAGATGCCGTCACGACTGTTTAGCAAAGCATCGAGCGAGTTGGCCGTTTGCATTCAGAAGGTAGTGTCGGTAACCTTCAAGATGGTCTTTCTAAGGCCACCTATCTGTGCCGGTGAGATATAAAGCAACTTGTAAAGAAAGCTTCATTTTCGGTTTATCTTTAAGAGAAGAGAATGAGGACTGTGATAATGAATGTAATGAGTGTTAATTTACCCGCTGCAGCCCTGTCAGTTTGTATGATAGAACGTGTCTGCTGTATTATCACTAATGACGTGTTGACAAGTTTAATGCTAGTAATACCCTAATACTTGCTACCGATGCCTAAAACGCTTCAATAACTTTTACCTTCTTTATCTCATACTTAGCTACTAATGTATAATGCAACATTTTTTTTCTAAAAGCAGGTTTGTTTTATTGAGGATTCAAATACATTATGTTATTATCCTGTCCTTCTGCTACAATACCCCATTTTCCACAAAATCTCAGTTCAATGCTACCATAATGTGAGGGCCTGCATGGATCTTCCACGTATTGCTTCCCGCCTTCATTGGGCCAAACAGATGGAAGTCTGCGCTCTAGGGTGGATCAGGAACAACAGTGAGTGAGCTCTTGTCGTGGTGAACGCTCACTGCCAAATCTCCGTAGACATTCTGCAAGTGCCTATGAATATCTGTGATGCCCTGATTTTCCTCCGAAAGAAACTCAACATCTTCTCTCTGTCTGGTGCGCACCTCCGTTGCAGACGCCATTTTCAAGGCTAGTTATAGCGCTGCCATCTATCGGAAATTAATGAAACTCTACGAGACGAAGCGGCGATATTAAAAAATGTCCGAAAGAATATTTCGATTTTTTAAAACCGAAATTGGTCGAGGAATAAAATGACTTCTTTAAGTCGTAAACTTCCGAACCTTAGTAATAGCCTTGACACTAGAACACGCATTATGTATTAACTAAGATTTTGACCATTCTGAAAACAGCACCGTTAGAACTTGTAGCCGCCAATCACATTGTTGTGTTGAGATCAATGCCAATCTGGTTCCTATAAATGAATATTTGCCCCAATTTGTCCTCTTGAAATCCATGTTTATCTTCATATTGTGATATTTCCTACTTTTAAAGACGCCATTCAAACTTATTCGTCTACCAATGTCATTCCACGCTAACTCTCCGCTGACAGCTCGGAACATACCACTTAGTCGAGCAGCTCTTCTTCTTTCTCCCAAGTCTTCCCAGCTCAAACTTTACAACATTTTTGTAACGCTACTCTTTTGTCGGAAAGCAGCCAGAACAAATCGAGCTGCTTTTCTTCGGATTTTTTTCCAGTTCTTGAATCAAGTAATCCTGGTGAGGGTCCCATACACTGAAACCATACTCTAGTTGGGGTCTTATATCCACTTATATATCCTCTCGTTTGCATCCTTACTACAATCCCTAAACTCCCTCATAACCACGTGCAGAGAACTGTACCCTTTATTTACAATCATATTTATGTGATTACCCCAATGAAGATCTTTCCTTATATTAACATCTAGATACTTACAATGATCCCCAAAAGTAACCTCATCCCATTAACGCAGTAATTACAACTGAGAGGACTTTTCCTATTTGTGGAACTCACAACCTGACTTTTAGCGTCGTTTATCAACATTATCGAGGTCATGTTGCAGTTGCTCACAATCTTGTAACTTATTTATTACTATGTACACAATAACATCACCCGCAAGAAGCATTACCTCTGATTCCACTTCTTTACTCATATCATTGATAGATATAAGAAAACATAAAGGTCCAATAATACTGCCTTGAGGAATTCCCCTCTTAATTATTACAGGGACAGATAAAGCTTCGCGTTCTGTAATTCTCTGATATCTCTGAGAAATATAACAATCCATTCAGTCACTCTTTCTTCAAGTCCAGTGAACTCATTTTTGCCAGTAGTCTCCTACGATCTACCCTATCAAATGCCTTAGATAGGCCAATCGCGATACAGTCCATTTGACCTCCTGAATCCAAGATATCTGCTATATCTCGCTGGAATCGTACACGTTGAGCTTCAGTGGAATAACCTTTCCTAAACCCAAAGTGCCTTCTGCCAAACCAGTTATTAATTTCGCAAACATTGGTATCGCTGACCGTTCAGGTTTGAGCTTCTTCTGGGAACTTTACTCCGAAGAAGTTTCAAGGTTTCCTTTGCTCAAATACAATACATTGTTGTTATTATTGAGAAACAGGGTGGTGTAGCGGCTTAGCTCTTGGCCTGTCGTCCCGGTGACCGTTGTTTGATTTCTGGTGTTGCTGGGGTGGAAAACCCAATGGTGTCAAGAAGGGCATGTGACCTTAAATCGCCGGCCACAGTGCCTGGAGGAAACCTGAGTAAGCGGGATAAGCTGGGGAAGATGATGTCGATGGTGATTAAAATAGTTAATATTATTAGTCATCCAGCAACTATCATTTGTAATTTCCAGTATAACCGCAATATATTCGTAGTTCGGACGTACGAAGGCAAAACAATTGGTCTTTGGGTGTACACCAACCAAAAACTTTGAATACCACTGACCTAGAGGAGTACAAACCAGTTCTCCATCACTCATGAGTTAATAATACGTTACCTTGCTCACAGCTAGCCTCTTCATTTAATAAGCTGTTTATCGTGCTTGTCTCGCTGGAGAAAGGAGCTGCCTTAACTCACCGGAATCTCATTATCAGGCAGTACAGTATGATCAGTAACTTACACTGTGAGTAATAGTCACAGCTACCATTACACCCTTGAGCGATTGCAACATTATTTACACTTATTTGTACCATCGTCTTCATTTCATATTTCCTATCCAACTTCTCTTGGTCATCTCGTATTGTCTTTTCGAAAACCCACAGTTATAGCCCTTTAGGCAAGCAGCTCAGTGTTGAAAACATTCTAGCGATATGAGCTACAAATTGTAGGCAATTAAAATATAATACAGTATGAGAATGCATTCTTTATTAATTCCTAAAATTTACAATCCTTTTCTTAATCATCGTTATCCGGTCGATTAGATTAGCAGTTTGCCCTTTTCTACACTGCGAGTGCTAGTGTGAGTCAATGCAGAGTTTCACTTAAGCCCTTATAACTACATTCGGTGTGGACATTTTTTCAAAGATTCAAACAATGCCTGCGGGTATTGAACCAAGGAACACATTACAGAAAGAATTATGTAAATAAGTTAATTTGAATCAGATTGAAAGAAAAATAAAACGAGTAAAGAAACAAGCGACTTTAGGCTGCATTCAGGCCGGGAGAGTTTTCCGAATTTTTTTTTTTTTTTTTAAGTTTCATAGAGCTAACCGAGACTCTGCAATATGTTCTGAGTGTTGTATAGGAGAATAGATTTTGCGGCTTTGATAGGGGCAACATTATTAAAATTTTTCGATAAATTAAATTATTCTCATGGACAAGAAATGTTAATCTTCATTTCATTATCTGCTTGACTTCCAGGGTTGTTTTTCCCCCCGACAGCTTAACAGATTATGCGATGCACGCACCAGAGCAACTCGAAAGGAAAATGAAGGAAGGCAACAAAACGATGGCCATTGTGCTTTCTCTCTGTATTTATGAAATAGAGAATGATAAGTAGTTATTTTAATAATTCACAGGCAAAAGCACGCCCCATCCTTTTTTCTATCTTTCATAATACAATATATATTACACTACGCGCATGCTTCACAAAACCAGGGAGGGAGTTAAAAGGTGTGGTTTGTACCAAAATCTTCCAAATCGTCTCAACAGTACATAACATATCTTGCATTTCTTGAAAAGTCAATTTCAATATATTTATTTTCAAAATGAAATACTTGTACTAAACCGCACCAAGACTCGATCGACCGTGATGGTCAGATTGTCGCTAGGCGACAGCGACGCACTCTGCATCATAATAGTATGCTGTATGTACATGGGAAGAATGGGAACACTCCGCCATGTTTTATGATGTACCTTCCATGTAACTCATGCCAAGGAATAGAGTATGTTCATTTTCGCACCAGGAGGAAAAACAAGGAATGTCGTGTATCCACTCGCGTTACAATGAACATAATGCAAATAAATCGACATTAATGTAAGCAATTAGAAATAGTTTGATCATATTAATAGACATAGGAATATAGAAAACAGAACATATTTGCAATAATTATTTCTTTGTTTTATAAGTGAAATTCCAAGAAAATGTAATAAGAAAAGTGTAAATAAAAACAAACCAATATAATGAAGAAATATGTTGTTAAACCTTACATAAACCAGAATGGATTAATTAACTTAAGTTATTTACTGAGGCGTAGCAGCGCACGCCGGTTAGCTACTAGTTTTCTTTAATCACGAGTAATTACGGGTGTCTAAAATGGCGTGTAAACACTCCTTGTAGGTCCATAAGAGCAGTACTGTTTTCTGAACATGGAATGATGTATTGCCTATTGAAGGGAAGCGTTTCAGAGGATATCCATCTGCAGTGGAGACGTGACGAAAGCGCTTCCTTCCTTATCGTTAGTCGTGATCCCAAGGCTTTACGACTGCGAGTAGAGAAAGTAATGGCTCTGCGCACTTCCTTTCTCTGAACCTGCCATTGACACAACAGCGCTGTGGTGAAAGGTCTTAACATCCATTACATCAGCTCACCATTTGGTCTCAAATTTATTTAAATAAATGACCACTTTTAATTCCGACAAACACGTACAGTGTTATTATTATTATTATTATTATTATTATTATTATTATTATTATTATTATTATTATTATTATTATTATTATTAACAAATACATCACAATTGGGAAATATCCCGGTGGCAATGGTCACTTACAGTAGTGTGATAACAAGGAAAAGTTAAAACATAATCACCCAACAACAACAACAACAAGAGTACAGCGAGCAATTCCACGCAAAGAAGATCATCATCATCATCATCATCATCATCATCATCTACTAAAGGCAATGTCTTGTCCTTGTAGCCACATCCGACGATCTTCTGCTAGCCTCTTCATGTTGCTATGTGAACCACTTGCCAGTTCACCGACGGAGTTCCTGATGTATGATATCCTTGGTCGCCCCCTGGGCCTTTTTACCAGTGCTTTACCTCCAATGATGGTTTGGAGAAGAGATTCGTGTCTCACTACGTGTCCAAGGAACTTTGTTTTCTTCTTCTTTATCGTATTTAATAAACATCGATCCCCATTTACATTCTTTAAAACAAAGTAATTTTTTAAATCTGTCCAACTGGTTTTTTGTAATTCTTCTCCGAAACCACATTTCAGTAGCCTCAAGTTTCATTTCTTCCTGTTTCTCTAATGTCCATGCAGTGGCACACTCCACACAAAGATCTGGAGAAAAGATTACCTGGTCTCCAAACTGAGATGGTTGTTTAGTAAGGCTTGTTTTGGTACCACAATTTTCTTGTCTTGATTTCTGAAACGGATCTGTTATCAGAGGTAATAACACTTCCCAAATACGAGAATTCCGCGACTTGTTCTATCGGTGTGTTATTTACTTTTCTACATGTAGGCTTCTTTTTGTCTACTATCAGGAATTTAGTTTTCTTTATATTTATTTTTAGTTTAAATTTTTCTAAGGATTTGTTGAATGTTCTTATCACATTTCTCATATCCTTTTTAGAATTAGCTAAGAGAGCAATATCATCCGCAAAGCGGAGATTATGCACCTGAATGCCATTAAAATCCACTCCTTTAGTGTGCTGTTTTATTTCTCTGACTGCATTTTCCTTAAACAGGTTAAAGAGATATGGTGACAGTGGGCAGCCTTGTCGCACTGCTCTTCTAATTTTTGCTTCTCTGGTAGTACCATATATATTGAGCTTTATACAGATTGGGAATAAGGCGCCTGTCTTTTCAGTCAAATCCCATATTCCTCATTACTTGAAAAAACAGTTTCCATTTTAACCATCATTGGTTAATTTCGCTGCCACGGGGGCTGGATGTGTGTGTGTCGTCATCATCATCATTTCATTCTCATCACGACGCGCAGGTCGCCTACGGGGGTCAAATCAAAATACCTGAACCTGGCGAGCCGAACTTGTCCTCGGACACTCCCGGCACTAAAAGACATACGGCATTTCATTTCATTATTATTGTTACGGAGATTCCATGGTTTGCAGAGGTGAAAGAAGGTGCGGGCATTAACGGGTCTATCTACTGCAATCAGAAGATTAATTAAAAGTTTTAAAATCAAGGTTATATTTCTTTTGGACCATTTTCTTTACCTTTTTTTTTTTTTCAAATGAAAGATCTTAACAAAACCAGTTACTCAGCGACAGTACAACGTTTCAGGTACAATAGTTGAATGCAATTTTACAAGTGTTATTTGAGCACTATTGCTCCATACACCCAAAAGTTAAGGAGACAGGCCCCACAATTTCCTTTACAGAGAATATCTACAAGGATAAAAAGAGCCGAACCTAATATCATTACTGCCTTATCGAGGCAACCTTCAACTACCAGAGCATCTTTGCTCACAAAGATTACACTTTCAGGCCTCTCAAGGCACAACGTCCATTTTACAATACAAACAGACTTCACTGTCTTGAACTCTTACTTAGTTTAACCACGTAACTGAAATACTCATTCTACCGGGCCTAGGACGGAAGAAACAAAAACACAGGTTAAAGTTATCGGCCCAAAAACCAAAATGATGCGGAGGCAGATATTTGCACTCCTTGAAATTTGCACACAAGATAAAAACTCTGGGCTCCTGGCCCGAAGTTACAGGTGCTAATCCCATTCTACTGAGGTGACTAGATGGGGAGAATTTCAGTTACAAGACCACAAAGAAAACGATTACAAAAACATGGTCACCTCAAATACAAGTTGATAGGGTGTCACACTCTCTATTCCCGAATTTCGACTAACTTTCTAGGCTAGTCTTGAGATTTACATTTGAAGATGAAGTTTACATTATTCGAAATAAAGGTTACATAATTAAAGACAGGAAATCTTCCCTTCGGGTTACCTTTCAGACGCTGTCCCCTAATGATTAATTGGCTGTCATTACCTTATTGCGCTGGACTGCTCGATGAAGGGCGATAACGCCCCCGCCTCAAGTACTGGCACACACTCAGTACACCGGGCGATCAAGAAGACAAGGTAGCTCGAAAAATTGCCAGCTATTATACCCGAGAGGAAGGTTCGAGAGAGGTACGGACAAATACCCGACACACCCCCAGATTATTATTGGATGATTAAACATGAAGAAGAAAGCTCTGATTGGTTGAAAATTAAATACCGGAATTTTCCAATTGGTTAATTTCAAAGTTGGCGGAAAGAGATCAAAGTGTTGACAACTGTGATACACGAAAAACAAAAACAAATAAACTCAGTTTAGAAAACCTTAAAATAACAAATTTATTAGTTTATCACTTTAGTAGTGATTTCTGTTGACCAACGTCCAAACTTCTTGCCCTAGTTGTTTCAAGTTTCAGCAGTAAGATGTCAGTTCACAAGGCGCTTGATTTGAATGTACGGGGCGAGTGTACGCTCGCGATACAATGACTATTATTATTGTTAGTAACAAATAGATCACAATTGGCAAATATCTTAGTGGCAATGGTTACTTACAGTAGTGCAAGTAAAGATTAAAGTAAAGTTAAAAGATAATTACCCAAAACAACAAGAGTACAACATGCAAATCCATGGAAATGAAATGACATGGCGTATGGCTTTTAGTGCCGGGAGTGCCCGAGGACATCCATGGAAAAAAAATATTACAAGAAATACTTCTGATTTAACATTCTAAATCCAGGGTCATCATATACAATTTCACACACAGCTTAAGTCTTTCCAGTGCTTAACACTACGGCTTACAATACTATTGTTTGAGTTTACTACTAACTTAACATAACAAGTGATAATAAAGTGAAGTTAAAACATAATATATAACTCTTCCCAATGAAAATCCAGATAAGTCATTTTTTCAGTTTTTTAAATTTTTGCAGTAACCTATCCTTTGGCACTAACAGGGTAAGTCGTTTCGCCATAATACTGAAGAAGTAGCCAAATGTTACTTCCAGATTATTCAAGAGCACAAAACAGTAGCCGGTAAGAACGAAATAAGTTCAGTTATCTTGTTCATATTCTGAATATTGTTGATAAAAGTGAGTGAGTCTGTCTCGTGTGTTGTTGACGCGGACATTATTATCTTGTAAATTAATTATTTGGAATGAATTGACACCGCTCGAGTTGATAAAGAGAAGTACAGAGTCTCTGTTATAAACGCAGACTGATCACACTCTGTTTGTACTCTGCGCCTCAGTCTTGCTTTAAGCGTGTATACAATCTTTTATGCAAGCTTACCTTATAAAAAATGCTGGAAGTGTCATTCTTCACAATGAGGGACTTCATAAGCACTATTAGGATTTTCTGCACACCAATAGTGAGAGTTATGACTGTTCACACGACCATTAAGATGAAACGAGTCCTCATCCGAAGAGAACACAGGCTGGGGGTCGAATAAACGATCATTCAATGACGCAAAATACCAGTGACAATATCTCACTCTTGTGGCTGGAGCAGCTTGTTTTAAACAATGGGCCCGTGAAAACAGCTTTGTAGCTCTGCGTACAGAAGAAATCGAAACCCCTACTTGTCGTTCTAATTTTGTGAGTGATTTATTGGGTGACCGTTCAAGTTTCGCTCCAGTGTCATCGAGCTTTTCCTCTGTTAAAACTGTTCCTGAGCGCGCATGTTTTTATTGAGCACCGAGCAAGTGGTTTCAAATGTCTTTACAATTACGATAATCTGTGCTCGTTTCTCCAGGAAATTGCTGGAGAAATGCATCGCGTCCCTGTGGAGCCGACTCGCATTTAAAATAAGTTTTACACACGAAAATGCGGAGTTGCAATGGCACCATGTTAACAGCTAAGATTGAGACTGGCGACTGATGCTGGGTCGCTCCTTGCGCGCGCCTCCCGTACACATGCTTAGGTCTCGGATAATAGAAACGCCCTGGACGGTCTGGGTTTATAAGAAAGTCTGTGTATTAAGTCTTACCAGGTAAAAATATACAAATGTGAGTTACACTCCTTTGGCTTCGACTGGTCCACATCAGAAAACAATGCCTGGTCATTATCGGATAAGTCACTTTATTATTTAATTAATATTTCGAATGCATCCGGGAGATAGTGGGTTCGAATCCCACTGTCGGCAGCCCTGAAGATGGTTTCCCGTGGTTTCCCAATTTCACACCAGGCAAATGCTGGGGCTGTACCTTAATGAAGGCCACGGTCGCTTCCTTCCAACTCCTAGCCCTTTCCTATCCCATCGTCGCCATAAGACCTATCTGTGTCGGTGCGACGTAAAGCCACTAGCAAAAAAAAAATCGAATGAAGGTAAATCAAACAAAAACATATTTTAAATATCTGTTTTATGTAACGCAAAATTGTTTGACATCATTTGTTTAATTGGTGATTTCGGATTGTTCTCCTTCTTTCTTTGCATCGTTCTTAATCTGTTTACCCTCGGACTCAGTGAGGGATCTCACCTCTACCACTTCAAGGGCAGTGTCCTGGAGCGCGGGACTTTGGGCTGGAGATATAACTGGGGAGGAGAACCAATATCTCGCCCAGGTGGCCTCACCTGCTATGCTAAACAGGGCTTTGTGGGGGAAGGGATAGACAAGGAAGAGGGAGGAGGAGTGGGAAACAACTTCGACGATGGCTGAGGAGGGAATCGCACCCATCTCTACTCAGTTGATCTCCCCAGGCTGAGTGGACCCCGTTCCAGCCCTCGTACCACTTTTCAAATTTCGAACCCGTGCCTCTAAGGGTGGCAGCTATTCACGCTAACCACTACACCACAGAGGCGGACTTATACTACAGATTTACCAGCGATGCCTGGCTCATTTGTGCTGCTGGTGAGTATCATAGTAGTGTGAAAACAGTTTGTCGTGTTTCCTGTGGAATGGAAGGGAGAGGGTGAGTGCCGGTGTTGGCACGGGGCCTACTACTGTCGAATTACACCAAAGTTTGACGACGCTATCCGACCGTCAACAGAGTACAAGCGTATCGGTATAACACTATGGTAATACGACCTGGCCAATCAAAATGCATTCTCGAAAAGTATGGTCGCTGATGGCCTCAGCCTATTACGAAAGTGTTCCCAATTGATTTGGAACTGTTTTTACGTAAGTTGTGGGAAATGTTTTTGTTTGAATTGTGTGAAAATTGGGTCAATACGTTCATTTGGATAATTTCTGCTATGAACGCGATAAAAAAATCGTACTTAGGGATCATAAAAACCTGCGAAATCCTGCGACAAGTCTTTTGGCACGAGATATCTGGCAAAGATGCATAAATTACAACAAAGGTTGTCAACAGGACCACTGAAGCTTGAAAAGTCTAATAACTTGTACAAAATTATAGGTTATGTAATTGTAAATGTGAATAATGTAAGCACCGAGATGAATTGCCCGATGTATAGACAGTCCTAAATGCAGGTCAATGATAATCAATTATGAGTAAAAGGGGTACATGAACGAATCGTATCCATAAAGTTTCTTAATAATTTTTGGCGTAAATTGAACATAATAATTACTTTTATGCAAATTCAGATTAAAATTAGCGGCAAATTAATAAATACCATTATTACTAGAGAAATATTTACATACATAGGCCTACTTCGCTACCTTACGACTATTACATCACTACGCTTCAGTATGTCTTTTGTTCGTGTAAGACTTTTGTGTGTGAAGTCTTTGCTCACGTAACTTCATGTTAACTTCTTTGAACTTCATGTTACTTGGTGGGGAGACTTGTTGATTTGTGCCAATAACTCATTAATTAATATAATTATTGATCCAAGGTTTACGCTATTTACCTTTCAACAAAAGTATTTTTTGTGTTACTTACGGTATATTTTTCACCACCATTTTCCCGTCTGAGCTGCCAGCGCTGGACAAAGATGTTGAGAACTCACAGACATAGCACTTCCATTCGTCGGTACTAGCCCTGGACCTCGAGAAGGAAACAAAAGAAAGCGGAATGCCACAGAAGAGAAGAGAGTCGTGTCTAAAGCGAAATAGTCGCCGTAGTTACGTATCTATATTTGTCTTTCTCTAGTAATAATGGTATTTCTTAATTTATCGCAAATTTTACTGTTGACTTGTGTGAAAGTAATCATTATCCTCCATTTAGGACAAAAATACAATGAAATTTCGTGGATACGATTTGTTCACGTAACCGAATAAAAGAACATCCCTAATCCTAATTTTTCTGATAACATAGCTTTTTTCTTTTTTGTTATTTGCCTTACGTAGCACCGAAACTGATAGGTCTTATGCCGACGATGGGATAGGAAAGGGTTAGGAATGGGAAGGAAGTAGCCTGGTGTGAAAATGGGAAACCACGGAAAACCATCTTCAGAGCTGCCGCAGTGAGGTTCGAACCCACTATCTCCCGATTACTGGACACTGGCCATGACTGCAGCTATCGACCTCGGTGATAACATAGCTTGAACCTATCGATTACGTAAACGTGGACTCATAAGGGTACTGACTCGGATTTCTGTGGGAAAAACTCAAATCATTCATAGTAAAACGCAAAAAGAATCACATTCGAGTTTTAATTATTACTTTGATAAATTTAATTCTTCTATTTTAGGTTATCAGGCAAACTTATATAGTGTAGATGGCATAAATAGGCTGGATTCGATCACTGATGCCCTCATGAACGTAAACCAACTAGTCGCCATCACCAAAGCGAGGGGATTATGGGGATAAAAGCTGCCACGGCCACACGCTCTGTGAGAATGCGTTGTGATTGGCCAGGTCGTACTATCGAAGTGTTATACCGAGATGCTTGTCATAATGCCCTCACTCTACATAGACACAGGCAACAACAATTTCGTACGGTCATTCCTAGCCTGGCGCACCCCTTCAACAGGGGTGGGTGGAATCTGCGTATTCTTTCGTAGTGGAGGATAGTGTTGTGTTTGAGTCGTAGGAACGTTGGGGACTGTACAAACACCCAGTCCCCGAGCAAGGGGCTATGGCCACACTTGTGGGAAAGAGACGCTGCGGTATTGTGCTCTTCTTTCAATACTGCGCTTTTGTTTTGCACTTTCACTTTGCAGAATAGAGATAGACAGTGAATTAATAATTTTGGAGGTACAAAAATACCCGTGCCATTATGATATAAAGGACGGAGAGTTCAAAAGCAGAAACATGAAGAGGGATGCGCGATTATCAACAAACAGAAAAGCATTTCAAACGAGTTCATGGACATTCCGTAATATTCAAAATATTTCTCTCGGTTCTGTTGTAGTTTATTGTGTAGGAGCAGAAATTGTCCACTTGATTACTACAGTACGGATCCAATATTTATTTCATGACGAACAATCAACGCAGCGTATAACGCAACAACGGTATTATTATTTAGAGGAATTCCTTCCAGTCCGTCTCTGTGGTGTAGTGGTTTGTGCGATTAGCTGCCAGCCCCGGAGAACTGGATTCGATTCGCGGCTTTGTTACGAAAATAGAAAAGGGCTGGAACGGGGTGCACTCAGCCTCGGGAGGTCAATGATGCCCTCCTTGAAGCGGTTTTTCGTGGTTTTCCACTTCTCCTCCAGGAAAAAAAAAATGAAATGGTGTTTAGCTGTTAGTGCCGGGATGTGTCCGACGACTTCGGCTCGCCAGGTGCAGGTCTTTTGATTTGACACCCGTAGGCGACCTGCGGTCGTGATGAGGATAAAATTATGATGAAGACGACACATACACCCAGTCCCCGTGGCAGCGGAATTAACCAATTATGGTTAAAATTCCCGACCCTGCCGGGAATCGAACGCGGGACCCCTGTGACCAAAGGCCAGCACGCTAACCATTTAGCCATGGAACCCGTTTCTCCTCCAGGCAAATACCAGGATGTTACCGAACTTAAAGCCACGGCCGCTTCCTTCCATATCCCTTCCAATCTTCCCATCCCCCACACGCCCCCTGTTCAGCATAGCATGTGAGGCCGCCTGGGCGATGTACTGGTCCTCCTTCGCAGTTTCATTCCCCGACTCAAAATCTCACGCTAAAGGACACTGAAAGAAAGAAAGAAAGAAAGAAAGAAAGAAAGGAATTCCTTCCATATGCAGAGCAATATACAACACACTAATGAAATCACGCCGTGCAGACACACGCGCGCCCTGTCGTCCAGCATCCAGTAATGTAGCTTGAAATCACGCAAGTGTGGCCTTAGCCTAAGGATAAAATCCACGACTCGGCCTGGAATCGAACCCAGATCCGTCTCATCGCCGACCATTCAGCCAAAAAACTGGACAACACAATGGTTAAAAATTTTATACCACCTCCCCTCTCTCGCTGTTGGCGAGTATGCTAATGGCGAAAATATCCTCGACCAACGGGACTCGAACCGGCGAGCCACAGTGTCAGACTTAACGATCATGACCACCAGGCGGACAGTGTTCATGGTGCTTCATCTGTCGTGGAGATGTTAAGCATTAAGTATTGAACACGAGGGTGAAAACTCGTAAGGTTTCCCTCCCATTACTTTCAATTGGAGAGGAATATCTTGTCGTTCTTGGTAAGAAATTATTTGAAAATGAAAAATAAAAGTCCACAGCCTGCTTCCAGCCAATCGACCAGATCAGGAATGGAATGAATGAAGCTCCCATCCAGCGGCGAGGGTAGGAACTGTGCCGGCTGCCGAAGCCTGCCGCACTTCTCTGAGGCGATGATTAACGACTGACAGATGAAATGAAATGATGTTGGAGAGTGTTGCTGGAATGAAAGATGACAGGGAAAATCGGAGTACCCGGAGAAAAACCTGTTCCGCCTTCGCTTTGTCCAGCACAAATCTCACATGGAGTCACCGGGATTTGAACCACGGAACCTAGTGGTGAGAGACCGGCGCCCTGCCACCTGAGCCACGGAGGCTCTGAGAAATAATTGAATGTAAATAAATTTATAATATCAGTAAAGCTAATGTAGTGAGCTCGCAGTTACGATCAACAGTAATCTGTAAGAAGGAAGTCAGCTCCCAGACGAAACTATCTTCATACCGGTCTACTTTCAGCGAAAACTGGGAGGACTCAGAATATTTTATTCCTAAGCTAGAAGTAACAGACATGAAAGTAGCGAGAATTATGCGGCTACAAACAGATGGGAACAATGGTAGAAGGGTACTTGGAATGAGGAGCAAAAGGCTAAGTTAGGAATGAACTCGATGGATGAAACTGTACTGATAAACCGTCTTCGGTGGTGGGGTCATGTGAGGCGAATGGAGGGGGTAGGTTACCTAGGAGAAAAATTGACTCTGAGTAATAATATTATTGGCTTTACGTCCCGCAGGATTTCTTTTACGAGCCAGTAAATCTACCGACACGAGGTTGAGGTATTTGAGCACCTTAAAATGCCACAGGACTGAGCTGGGGCCATGTTTTAGTGAAACCGGAAAAGACTTAAAGAAATAATATTTATGTGGTTAAGAGAGAGAGGGAACCAGGAACCCTGACTTCGTACGGACAATAAAGGGTTTTATCTATCTTCGGCATGTGTATATTGAGCACGACGTAACAAGTCTATCTCAAGCAGAATGCAATCGTTTGATGGTCCAGACCTTGTTCCATTTCTCGACGGGGTCGGGTATGAGGCAGAATGAATCTGTCGTGGCGGGTTTTGGTAACCGGATACCCTTCCTGACGTCAACCTCATCAGAGAAGTTAATGGGATGAAATGAATGACGCGATATGTGATAGTAGGAAGGGAGAGGGTGAAACCCAGTGCTGGCTTACTCCTGTCGAATAGCACCAAGGGGTCTGCTCAAGGCTTAATGTCCCCATCTGACGGATGAATCACCACTGTGATGTCATATGCCCTCATTCCATATGAGACTTTTGGCACGCAACCTAGTGATTAGAAATTTCATACCACCACCTCCCCTAGCCTGCCGGCCAACTTTCTGATGGTGAAAACTTTGTCGAACAACGGGACTCGAACGGCCTAACCTCGGCGTCGGAGCATTTATACTTGAAGGCCTTAACGATTATGACCACCAGGTGGGCCAGAACGCAGTCGTGAAAAATAAATATTCAAACGGGCCTCTGCTGGGCTGGGATTGAATTACTTTTGTTAGGTAAACACCACACGTGTTGCAGCTGAGCGTATCATGATGACCGTATTGCTGAATCAAAGGAAATCCATCATTCCACGTAACACCGATCTTCAGCGCCATAAGAAGCAAGGTGAAAGCTCGTAAGGTCAATTAAAACGGTTTCCCTCTCATTACTTTCAATAACAGAGGAATTCCTTGGCGAGCTTCGTGAGAAATTCGTTTTTAAAGCCTAACCCTAGACGTGCCGAGTGCTTTGTCCTAAATGCCAGGCCATTTACTTATGCATTGCACATTTATTCTTTAAATACATTTAAACACGGTTAGACAGAGAACGGTTAGACATGCAGCACGCCGTATTACTCAGAAAACTGTGTTTAACATGCTCATGTAAGTATTAGATAATTTACTTACTCACCTGCTGATTATCAGGCGATTACATTTTTTTCATATTTTCAACTTTTAAGATTAATGATAAAGAACACTCATTTTTACAAATATATCTCTGAATATTAAATAAGAGTTTTGTCTGTACATTGCTCAGAATTTAAAAATAATGATATTTTTCTATCGGTCATGTCCACAGTAACAGGGAAATGCACTTTTTTTAAAAAAAATTCCGTAATTTCTCTCTGTACACGCATCACTAGAAAACGGCTGAAGAAAATTTCACGAAAATCGATATGTCAAGTCGTGGAATAAGTCGCTACCATCTAGGCGATAGTGAAATTGCAGTTTAGGGGAAGGCCAAAAATTTAATTCTCAAATATGTATGTTATTAGTGGTCCTATCGATAAATACTACATAGCTAAAGTTAAATTGTATTAAATTTCCGATCATTTATGTCTTATACATTATTGCTGTACCGGGTATGATAACAGAGATACTCATGAATTTGGATTTTAGTTGCCAAGTGCATATGAGGGCAGAGTCACCAGAAAATGGGTGAAGGGAATTTAACGCAAATCGGTATATAAAGTCGGGGAATAAGGAACTGCAGTAGTATAATTGGATGGTTCGGCCGCCTCCTCCTCCTCCTCCTCCCGGGGGGCCTTCCCAGGGGCCTCCTCCACCGCAGCCAGGGGCCTAATCCAGTGCTGCCAACTTAATCTTACTAGCGCGAGATTTGAATTGGTAAACAAAGCCACGTGCTTTTTTTGACAGCCACGTGCTTTTTGACAGACAACAACGCATCGCTAACCTCAGTTCTGCCATCTTGACGGGCCTAAACCTTAGTGGTACCAACTTAACCTTACTAGCGCGAGATTTGAACCGGTAAACAAAGCCACGTCCTTTTTTGACAGCTGCCATCCGTCATCTTTAATCTCTTTAATCTCTTTAATCTCTTTAATCTCTTTAATCTCTTTAGCTACATACCTTTGAAATGTGGTGGCGGATAATTTGAAAAATGCTTTTTGACAGCAGCCATCTTTAATCGACAGAGCACCGTGCTGCACTCTTTAGTTGAAATGTGGTGGCAGGCAATTCCACGTGACAGCAGCCATCTTTAATCAAGAGAGCACCGTGCTGCACTCTTTAGTTGAAATGTGGTGGCGGAAATTTGAAAACTTCTAAGTGCTCTTGTTTGGAAATAAAACCACGTGCTTTTTTTGACAGCTAACATCCGCCATCTTTAATGAAGAGAGCACCGTGCTGCACTCTTTAGCTAGATACCTTTGAAATGTGGTGGCGGCAAATTCGAAGTGCTTTACAAACTCACGTGCTTTTTTGACAGTTGTCATCCGCCATCTTTAATCAAGAGAGCACAGTACTGCACTCTTGAGCTACATACCTTTGAAATGTGGTGGCTGCAAATTCGAAGTGCTTTACAAACTCACGTGCTTTTTTGACATCTGTCATCCGCCATCTTTAATCAAGAAAGCACAGTGCTGCACTCTTTAGCTACATACCTTTGAAATGTGGTGGCGGCAAATTCGAAGTGCTTTACAAACTCACGTGCTTTCTTGACAGCAGCCATCTTTAATCAAGAGAGCACAGTGCTGCACTCTTTAGCTACGTACCTTCAACATGTGGTGGCGGAGAATTTGAAAAATGGTTTTTTAACAGCAGCCATCTTTAATCAACAGGGCACCGTGCTGCTATCTTTATCGTAGTAGTGGGCAATTTCTACGTCACAGCTGTCATCCGCCATCTTGCATCACAAACCTCAGTGCTGCACTCTTTAGTTGAAATATGGTGGAGGATAATTTTAAAAAATTCTACAGCAGCCATATCTCGAAGCTAATTGCACAAGATGGTGGCTATACATGACTCCTTAAGGGTGCTTACGCAAGATGGCTGCTATACATAGGTACTTGTGAGGCGTCCTTGGGATGCTTGCGCAAGATAGCGGTTATACATGACTCCTTATGAGATGCCCTAGGGATGCTTGCGCAAGTTGGCGGCTGCTCTTATGAGACGGCTTAAGGGTGCTTGCACAAGATGGTTTGAGACGCCCTAAGGATGCTTGCGCAAGATGGCGGACACAAGATGGTGGCTATACACGACTCTTTATGAGACGCCTTTAAGGTGCTTGCGCAAGATGGCTGCTGCTCTTATGAAGAAAGCTAGCTTAGAGGCTAACGTGCCGTGCTAGTTCGATTCATTAAATTTGGGGCTTAAATGCAAAATGTTAAATATCTCGAAAACGGTGCATCGTAGAGCAAAACGGACAAAATCATCGCCCCGGACTCGAACCTCCTACCTGACATGCCTATACCAACTACACTACGGTTCCGTACGGCACACTTCGCAGCTTATAGTAAGTTTTAGGTTTACTGCGGTGACAATATCAATTTAGTGTTTCGCCGGCGTGTCACGTTCAAATGATCTAGAAGGCACACGCATGTCTTCCAGTGTTTAATACGAGTATAATATTACTGCGTTCTATCATGGCGAGGCGGTAAATTCCAAGATATCCGGTTCTGTTGTCTGACCATAGCGGCAGAGCAGATGTTTTCAGAACGGAATGCATATTGTGGGTTGCATAAAACTACATTGGAAGGGGCGGCTGAATCACGCTGTATAACAAAAGTTACAAAGAATACATTTTCCGATCATTTATGTTTTATTCAGTTTTACCGTACCGACTATCATAAGAATGACATTTCAGAATCTGAAGGCAACTAAATGTAAAGGCCTACAATATCGAAAGCTCATAAAATTGTTCAACAATAACATTACATTGACCGTTGTTTGTTGGGATGTTCATTGTCTCTTCTGATACCACTCATCTGCGATAGTTGGGGTTACTTCTGCGTACCGAGTATAACTGCCTGCCTGAATATTGGCGAAGAGTAGCTGGAGACTTATATCTTTTTTCAATTTGCTTTACGTTGCACCGACACAAATAGGATTTATGGCGACGATGGGATAGGAAAGAGCTAGGAGTGAGAAGGAATCGTCTGTGGCCTACATCCCCAGGATTTGCCCGATGTGAAAATAGGAGTCCGCTCCTGTGGTGTAGTGGTTAGTGTGATTAGCTGCCACCCTCAGAGACCCGGGTTCGATTCCCGGCTCTTCCACGAAATTTGAAAACTGGTACGAGGGCTGGAACGGGGTCCATTCAGCCTCGGGAGGTCAACTGAGTAGAGGCGGGTTCGATTCTCACCTCAGTCATCCTCTAAGTGGTTTCCCGTGGTTTCCCACTTCTCCTCCAGGCGAATGCCGGGATGGTACCTAACTGAAGGCCACGGGCGCTTCCTTCCCTCCTCCTTGCCTACCCCTTCCAATCTTCCCATCCTTCCACAAGGCCCCTGTTCAGCATAGTATGTGAGGCTGGGTGAGGTACTGGTCATCTTCCCCAGTTTTATCCCCGACCAAGAGTCTGAAGCTCCAGGACACTGCCCTTGATGCAGTAGAGGTGGGATCCCTCGCCGAGTCAGAGGGGAAAACCATCCTGGAGGGAAAACCGATTAAGAGGAAGAAGAACATTGGCAGCGTAGTACTTTTCGTTAAGAGTTAGAAAATGTGTTGTCGTTCATATCATCGCAACATTCCTGCTGATACCACTGTAATGATTTGTGTTGATTTCAGCTGGGAAAACCAGTCTCTCCGAGGTTGTAAAAAGGTAGGTGGAGAGTGGGAGTCTGCCATTATAATGGAAATTTTCCAACTTGATTGTGGCTTTTGGTAGGCAAGAGGGCTAAAAAAATACAATGAAAATTTTCTAACCCAGTCTTGAAGTGAAAAAAGACTGGGGTAACTTTAAAAGCCGTGCAATTTAATAGAATCTTACAACGTGTACATTACCTAACCTAGAATTGCAGAGCGAATCACGGGTACATCAGCCAGTTAATGTACAAAACACGCAAAATTTCTTCCAGTTTTAAAAAAAACATAAATTTGTCAAAAGTGTCCGCCTCTGTGGTGTAGTAGTTAACGTGATTAGCTGCCACCCCCGGAGGCCCGGGTTCGATTCCCGGCTCTGCCACGAAATTTTTAAAGTTGTACGAGGGCTGGAACGGGGTCCACTCAGTCTCGGGAGGTCAACCGAACAGATGTGGGTTCGATTCCCACCTGGAAGTGGCTTTCCGTGCTTTCCCACTTCTGCAGGCAAATGCCGGGATGGTACCTAGCTTGAGGCCACGACCGCTTCCTTTCCTCTTCCTGGTCTATCCCTTCCAATCTTCCCATTCCCCCGCAAGGCCCCTGTTCAGCATAGCAGGTGAGGCCGCCTGGGCGAGGTACTGGTCATCCTCCCCAGTTGTATCCCCGACCCGAAGTCTCACGCTCCAGAATACTGCCTTTGAGGTGGTAGAGGTGGGGAAACACCGAACCTGGAGGAAGAAGAAGAAGAAGAAGAAGAAGATGAGAAAGGTTACAGATCTGTTGAAAATAAAGTGTATTGCAATTTGCGTAATATATTTGTTCCCATTTTTATCTTCACGCTTCCTCAAATATTAATTTATTCTGTACAATAAATATAGCTTCCGACGAGACTCGAGCTCACGTCCCCGCAGACAAGTGTAGTGACCACTAGGCCACCGCTCCGTCTGGCTGTGATGTAACTTTGCTAGTATATATGCATTGCAATGAAACGGGGGATCCATCAATTTTTTGGGAAAATATTAGGTTGCGGACCTGACATGTTTAAGTAAAATTTGTTTGCCTTTTACTCTTCTATCACCTCCACTTTGTCTAAATTGAATCCTGCATGAAGACATTTGACCTCATTTCTTTCGAAAACGGAAGCGTATTGACTTAAACCCCTTTTTTTTTTGCTAGTTGCTTTACGTCGCACCGACACAGATAGGTCTTACGGCGACGATGGGACAGGAAAGGGCTAGGAATGGGAAGGAAGCGGCCGTGGCCTTAATTAAGGTACAGCCCCAGCATTTGCCTGGTGTGAAAATGGGAAACCACGGAAAACCATTTTCAGGGCAGCCGATAGTGGGGTTCGAACCTACTATCTCCCGAATACTGGATACTGGCCGCACTTAAGCGACTGCAGCTATCGAGCTCGGTGCTTAAACCCTTATACACGAGTTCATGTTTAGTGGCCCTTCCCCCATATGTACATTGAAGCTCATTCAAATCGGTTGGCTGCAGGATCTGGCCTCTTCTTGTGAGCCGGTGTCGAACCTGGGGTCAGAAGCTCAGCACCTCAGCCCAACTTTCGTCTCGAACGGCCGCCCTGCTTTAAGCGTGTGTACAATCTTATATGAAGATGCTGGAAGTATCATCCTTCATAATGTCCGGGTCGTTAGCTGAATGGTCAGCGTACTGACCTTCGGTTCAGAGGGTCCCGAGTTCGATTCCCGGCCGGATCGGGAATTTTCGCCTTAATTGGTTAATTTCAGTGGGTCGGGAGCTAGTTGTGTGTGGCATATTCAGGTAGGGCCCTCATCTTCATAGACATGCAGATCGCCTAATAGGTCGTCTATGAGAAAGATCTGCACCAGGCCTCTCAGGAGGCCATAGGCCATTATTATTATCCTTCATAATGAGGGACTTCATAAACACTCTTAGGATTTGCTGCACACCAATAGCGAGGGTCTTGACTGTTCACACGACCATTAAGATAAAACCAGGCCTCATCCAAAAAGAACGAGCTGTGGGTCGAATATACGATCATTCAGTGATGCAAGCTACCACTCACAAAGTGCTGGTTTTAAAAAATGGGCCCGTGTAAACCTGCACGGTTTGATGTGTAACAGCTTTGTAGCTCTGTGTGCAGTAGACGGAAAGTGTCCGACAAGTGATTCAGTGAGGTAACAAAGGATCTTGAGCAGTCTGGATTAAATCCGGAAGACATCCTAAACCGAACAAGGTATAGATCAGTGATCGACAGCTTCAGAGGTTTCCATGACGAACAGAAAATGAACAGGGGATGGACAGAGAAAAAAAGAAAGACAGACTGCCAGAGGAAGAATGTAAAGAACGCTCCAGTAATGTGTGATTGTTGCTTAACGTGGTCTCAAATGGCCGTAAACGAAAATAATAATAATAATAATAATAATAATAATAATAATAATAATAATAATAATAATAATTATTATTATTATTTAGGATTCATTGGTATATTTCACTGCATATAAGAAGAAATCATGGCAGGTTCGATCCTTGTTCAGTCCAATAGTATTTGGAGATGCTCAAATACGTCAGCCTCGTATCGGTATATTTACTAGCATATAAAAGAATTCCTGCGGGGCTAAAATCCGGCATCTCGGCTTCTCCGAAGATCGTGAAAGTAGTCAATGGGGCGCATAAACAAATAACATTATTTATTGAGAATGAATCATTGAATTCTCTGATATTTTATAAAGTTGAAATTAAATGTGTACCTACCTACATCATCCCCGACCAGTTAACGAAATAAAAGTATAAATAAAACCAAACAGAGAAACGTAAGAGATCGGGGGTGATGGTGACCTGACTCCATTACATGTTCCCGGGCTGAGTGAGTCAGTCCGGTGGTATTTGAAGTTGCTCAAATACGTCAGCCTCGTGTCGGTAGATTTACTGGCACGTAAAAGAACTCCTGTGGGTCTAAATTCCGACACCTCGGCGTCTCCGAAAACCGCAAGATGGGACGTAAAGCCAATAACATTATTATTATTATTATTATTATTATTATTATTATTATTATTATTATTACTATTATACAGTATTGTGCCCATTTGTGGAGCCTGATGCTGTGTGAGCAACAGACCCGCAGCCTGCACACGGAGGTGCGTGCGTCACAGGAAGTCCGCAGTAAATACATATTCGCGTAAGCTATTTCTATCAAACAAAATGGTTTGCACATGTGAGGTTGATTAGTACTCCTATAAAGATTATTGTATGTATTAATATACCCACTTAGGTGAAACCACGATTCGTCCTAAAAGAACATTAGATTAGGGTCAATTTCTCCGTCATGTATCAATTTCAAAACCCATTCACAATATCGAATTTGTAATGCAGGGTTACCCGGATTAAGTACTTGCACTGCAGTAAATTTATACGGCTTTAACTTCAGTAAATTTGTATCCGTTCGAACAGAACCATTTCCATTTCCTGAGCTAGTCGACAAAGTGATTTTGTAGGGGACCTTTCCAGACCGTTACGAAGGTTACTTACAGTTTCTTGTGTGAGTACTGTACGTGGTTTACTACGTTTCTTATGAAGAAAACTTTCCGTCTTACGTAATTTTTTTAGTAATCTACGAATCGAAGTCCGACCTGGAACTCAAACATCAGAAAACTTATCTTGAAATAATCTCCTTTCGGCCCTCCCACTTTCTGTACGGACGTATGAATCGTAAATGAACACTCTTTGGGGAACAGAATACCGATACCCGACTTGAGCCACCTGAGCCATTCCGCTGAATACACACATTGTACGAATGTCCCCAACGAAACAGGTGTCTCGTTTGCAAACGTTCAACAAAGAGTGTACCTGGCGCGGTAGCGCGGTCTTGAGTACATCCGATACTGTACTTGGTCACCGACGACTCAATCACTTAGCAATTTCCACGCACAGGATGGAGCGGTTCCTTTTTATTCTGCTCACCTTGTGGAACTTATTTAGCTGACGGTGATTTTTTCTGTACATTTTCCTCCGTTCTTCAGTCCATGATTTATTGGTCCTGGTATTAATTTTCTCAGCAGAATTTTGGTTGTAGACTGCTTTTTTGAACTGGAGTTGTTCTTGAACAATTTCTTGAAGGTCTTTTTCTATTTCACTAAGCCAGTTGTTGTTGAATTTCATTGAGAAAGCAAGGTTGAGCATATTTTTGGTGAGACTGTCATTGTTCATTCTGAGACGTGGCCATAGAACTTTGATCGCCTTTACCTGATGGTGTCGGTGATCTTTTCAGAATGCCGATAAAGCTTTCGAGACTTCTGTTTCATGCAGATTCCCTCTGAGTAGACTGGACCAAAGAGTTTTTGCTCAATATTTTCCTCTCCTGTTTCTCTGTTTTTAATAAGTGATCTGCCTCCAACGATCAGGGTTTCCGAGGTATATTGTGCTTCAGGTTTGATAACTGAGTTGTAATGTCCTAATTTTGCGTTCCTGGATACACATTTTTTGTTATATCTCTTCTAAGTGAGGCTATAGGCCTTCTCTAATTTTGAGATCCTCTCCGTATTTGCTTCACGATTAAAACCTGATGGCTAAATTACTTCTTCTAGGTATTTGAACTTATTCACTTGATTAATTTTGCCTAATTTAGTCTTTAGAGGTTTCTCATCTAGATTGCTTTATATTATTATATGTCGACAAACGGTGGGTTATATTTGCTGTATGATTGCGATACCCTTCTAGGTTGCCCCTGACCAATTCCAGTCGCACAAAGGTCGGTTCACGGAAGCTGTGTTTACAATAATTATTACTGCACTTTCTCCTACACAAATGATCTTTTAATGTGTGAGTCTGTGTGGTCCTGCGCGATGACTGCCTCTAGCGTGGGGCGGCCCAGGAAGGTGAAACATGAAATGAATCATAATGAATCATTCCAGAATGGTGCCATCTTTATTCCTCGAACACCAAGTACAGTAATGTGCACATTAATTGGGACAAGGCATCAATTGGATGCCGTTATGCATCACTAGACCAAGCGCCAAAAGTTGGTTGCGAGATAATCGCGTTTAAATTTGGTTCTATGTGTAAATTCGAGCGAACATAATTTTGCTAAATATGGTATTACTGGTGTTGTAGGATAATAGATTGTACCTTCTCACCAAATTTCAATATCTTTGTACTCGCATTACATAGATTTTATTGAAGAAATGGCGCTTAGACTACTGATGCAATTTAAGGTTTTTCTCAAGTGCGAATAATGTATCACGATGCTACACCAATAACCCCTAAATGTTGAGTATCTACTGAGTAAAACTTCAAAAAATATAACGTGGCGGCAGCCATGATTAAAAACTGAATCTCCTACTGTCTGAAAAGGCCTGCTAAGTGCTTGATCCACCACGAGCCGCGCGACAACTCCGGTACATTATTCAAGTTTTAGATAGAGAAGTTCTAATAATGTTATTTGCTTTACGACCCACTAACTACTTTTACGGTTTTCGGAGGCGCCGAAGTGCCGGAATTTAGTCCCGCAGAAGTTCTTTTACGTGCCAGTAAAGCTACCGACACGAGGCTGACGTATTTGAGCACCTTCAAATACCACCGGACTGAGCCAGGAGCGAACCTGCCAAATTGGGGTCAGAAAGCCAGCGCCTCAACCGTCTGAGCCACTCAGCCCGGCTGGAGAAATTCTAGAAGGGAAGTTATTCTCTAAAGTCTTTGCTATAACGACTTACTGATTTGAGGAATGTCAACTTATCTGAGTCAAATACAAATGGTAAGACATGAGCCATTGTAGTCTATACAATTTTTGAATGGATTTTCCTTCACGATATTCTGAGAGTACAGTATTGACGTGATATTTTTAAGCCTATGGGTAAGTTTTGTTCTGCTTGAGACAGAAAATGTGATTAAAGATATTTTCTCCCATAAATACACTCAAATCACTGGACAGGTAATAAGATTGTTGCTCTCAGTTCATTCAATCTCGAAATCAGGATCTCCATTAAATTCATCTACGTCATCCACGATGTTAGAATCTGCTTGAAGATTCTGGTAAAATTGTTTGGCATCTGCAGGTATTAGGTGTATCAGCGAACCAAAGTTTCTTAGTTTGGCTTCAGAGATAGGTTTTCCTTTTGGCCGCAAAGCTATTAATGACTGGTGAAAGGGAACTCTACTTTCCCGTGGTCGTCCCTGTCTTGACTTATTTAGATTTACCTCCTGAGATTCACCATCAAATTCTAGAGAATGATTCTCAGACGCAACCTTCTTAGCAAGCTGCATTAGTAGCGTTGTCCTTCTCCTTACTTTTGAAGTACTTGACACATCGCTGAACTCCGTCACTTGATAAACCACTCAATGTATCACCACGTAAAAATGTCAGCACTATCGAAAACGCGGGCTCCCTCGCTGTCATCCGCGCGCAATGTGAGGAATGTGGCGCTTGGTCTAATGATGCAAACTGGAAAGTCGCATAGTCTACTGATGCAATTTACATTTTTACTGATTCCCACTTTGTCGCTTAGATTTTCTGTTTACTAACAACTAACGGCCTCTTGTAATGCAGTGGGGAATTTTTTATAAATAGTTCAAGCCTTCCTCTACAAGATGGCGCTAAAATCTCAATTTTCGCCAAATGGCGCTTAGTCTACTGATGCATAACGGCATCCAATTGCTCTATGTATAATACAGTTAGTAGCTTACTGGATATTAATAACTACTGTGTCCTCCTTTTGATTGAATGACCTTGTGAACACGTTGTGGCATAGATTCAACCAGGTTAGAGCAGATGTTTCGTAGTTCGTCGTCATGAAAGCACATTTTTACCATATTTACTAACATGCTTTCTTTTGTTGAAAGCCTTTTTCCGCAAACTCCACAAATTCTCGATGGGATTTAAGCCTGGTTTATTTCTTTAGTGTATGGCTTTACAGGTTCAATACATACACACATGATTCCTTATACCCAGGTTGTTCATACAACTGATTGTGTCTGGAAACGCTTCACTGATGTCGCCACTGTACTTTCCTTTTGGACACTCGTTGATAATATGCTCGATGGTCTGCTTAGAGGCACCATAATCACAGTTAGGTTTAGGAATTCCTTTTCATTTGTAGTAGAAATCTGCGCAGTTACCATGGCCCGAGAGTAGACCATGTTTTAAGATAAAGCTAAAATTCCGGTGGCAGCGACAAACCAATTTATGGCAGAGTCATTCGTTAGTTGTATTGAAGTTGCTATTCTTCAATTCTATTGCAGTTCTTATTGGTGCATTTCGAAAACTTAGACGATTCATATAGACATTCGAGATATCACCATGTAACTGAGGATTACCCATTGTTTTCTTGAACTCCTTGAGGAGAGCTTGTTTACGTCGAAGATCTGGTGGGGAGATCTGGCTGAGGATATATAAACAATATGCGGGTGAAGGCCTTATTGTGGCGGTGATAAGACGCATCGTGGTGTTGAGCTGCGTGTATATGAGGGCTATTCATCCAAACAGGAGCACGGTACTCGACAGTCGAAAACACAAGTCCCAAAACTGTGCATCAAAGTAAAGTTGCAGTTGAACCCCAAGTTGTACCACAGAATTTTTGGATTACATTGTTGAGAGTTCTTACTTTGGACTGCATGTTATGAAGGTGTTGTCTAAAGGACAGTTTTCTGTCTAAGGTGATTCCTAGATATTGAGGGAATCTATTATGTTTCAATAATTGATTTGCATTGTGCACCTGCAATTGTTTATTAGCCATCTTGCTGGTTAGTTGGAAACAACATTGTCCTGTTTTTTGGCATTAAATGTAAGTATCCACAACTTAAAGTACTGTATAAACTCTTTAAGGTCGTCCGTTGGGTTAATCTCGGATTTCTCGAATGTTGTATCTTTAGTAGCTTTCACCCGGTCATCAGCATAACCAAATTTTCTTGAAAGAGTGGCAGGCATATCTGAGATGTATAAGCTAAATAAGATTGGAGCAAGAATAGAACACTGAGGAATTCTATTATTTAGTGATATTTTGGTGCTCTCATTTTTCCCCATATGTACTAGAAATATTCTTTGGCTTAGCATATTATTCAAGAGCAGGGCAGTCGTCTTACATGGTACCACATTCGGAAATTTGAAGAGTAGGTCATCCTGTATCATAGGCTGCTGTCAGATCATTAAAAGCCACCGATGTCTTAGGCTTTCTTTGATAGCCTGCTATGTAAGTTGTAAGAGAATTACCAGGCCACTGAAGCACATTAATGGTGTTTCCTTTCATGAAAATCTTGACAGCTTTCGAAGTGTGATACGGGGGCAGATCACCCTCCACAATCTGTAAAGGTCTGTAGGAATGGTACAACCCTGTGTCTAAGGATTTCTGTGTTTGGTTGAAATAATCATGCCATCAAATGGAACCACTTCCCCAGTGAAGAAATCCCAGAAATTATTTTGGTAGGGTGTTTTACAGTCCATTCAAGATGCTCAGCTCTCACTCCCTCATGGGTGTTTCATCTGCCAGCCCTTGCTCTATAACCTTGAATATTACACGTTTCCATTCATTGGAGGTCCAAGATTTATCTATCATGGTTCATGCCCACCGTTTTTCTTTATGGTAGGTGTTAACAAGTGCTTCTTTATTGGCTTTTGTGCCTTCCGGCCACCATCAAGAAGCTTACGACGTACCGATGAAGAGTCAATTTCAACCCCAGTAGCCAGTAAATCTCTCTGAAGGCCCTTACGTGTCTTGTAAGGATAAATTCTACTGTTTCTAAGTGGATTTTTGTCATTTCAAGGGGTGGTTCTCCTTTTTCGTCCACATCTGCCTTTTCTCTTTGGAGAAAATGAGGCAGCATCACTATACGCTCCAAGAAGTCTTAAAAGACTAGATTTTCCCGCACTAACAATCAGTGGCGTATGCTGGGATCAAGACATGGTCTACCACTACACTTAGGTATCCCTTTTCGATACTTGGTTTAGTGAACGTCAAGCCTTAAGCGTTTTGAGCTGCAGCCAACGGACTAGCCTGCTGTGTTGTCAAGACTGTTTCACAGGCTACTGTCCTGGCCTCTGCTGCTGTCAATACTTAACACCTCATCACTGGAGATGGTAGCCTAATTTTAGCATCTTTTGCTAGTTGTTTTATGTTGCACCGACACAGATAGGTCTTATGGCGACGATGGGACAGGAAAGGGCTAGGAGTGGGAAGGAAGCGGCCGTGGCCTTAATTAAGGTACAGCCCCACCATTTGCCTGGTGTGAAAATGGGAAACCACGGAAAACCATTTTCAGGGCTGCCGACAGTGGGGTTCGAACCTACTATCTCCCGAATACTGGATACTGGCCGCACTTAAGCGACTGCAGCTTAGCATCTTTTAAGTCCAGCTTTGTGGCTAAATAAATAGAATGCTTGCCTTTGGTCCGATGGCCCTGGTTAAATTTTCAGAATTAACCCCTTCGTACTCCTAATTCCCTTGGCTTGGGGACTGGGTATTTATGATGTCTTCACCATTCATTTCATTCTCATTAGGTCACCACCAAGCCTATACAGATGCCATGCACTATTATTATTATTATTATTATTATTATTATTATTATTATTATTATTATTATTATTAAATGTTGAATTTTACATCATTACTACCAGTCGAATCCATCGTTCACTGGGAGATCAGTGGTGTCTGACCCATATTCACGGGTTTTATTCTAACCAACAAAACAGAACACTAAACCTGAAAGGCTGCAATTCGTTTGAGCAGAATTTCGTATACGCGAGTATATGCCTCCCCCGGTCGCTGCACTTATCAGACATTCAGCAGCAATCCACGCGAGGTGAGGCGAGGGGAGAGGCACGCAGCGATGCAATACGTGCAAAGATTTTTCTCATTATAAATGGAACAATGTGTCAGATGCTTACATTATAATGTGCTTTAGATGTCCATCGTTCTCGTTTGAGATTCGAGCTTCACAGACAGCCTCGGTAGCCCTCAGTATATGCCACTGAAAATGAAATGTCGTATGGCTTTTAGTGCCGGGATATCCCAGGACGGGTTCGGCTCACCAGGTGCAGGTCTTTGTAGTTGACTCCCGTAGGCGACCTGCGCGTCATGATGAGGATGAAATGATGATGAAGACAACACATATACCCAGGCCCCGTGCCATTGGAATTAACCAATTAAGGTTAAAATCCCCGACCCGGCCGGGAATCGAACCCGGGACCCTCTGAACCGAAGGCCAGTACGCTGACCGTTCAGCCAACGAGTCGGACAGTATATGCCACTGAACAGCCCGAACACAAGAAGATGGGAAATGTTACGGCTTGCAAGCCAAAGCAACCTATGTCATTTGACTATGTTTATCCTTCCTGGAAACCCAACTGATATTGGTCGTTATTACAGAAGTAACGATACTTCATGCCCCTGTAACTCGCAGAATTTGACTGTTTTTGTACACTATGCGATGTGCATAGAGAGATGAGCATCCTGTTATCACCATTCTACTAATATCTCATTTTTGGCACTTTTTGAAATTGGTAATTTTTGCCAGAAACCCTTCAGTTGAATTAGGAACGTTAGGCACGTAAATAAGCGAATGATTTGGGTAGATTTGGCAGTTAGGACCACCGATGGATTGTGCCTGAGCACAAGGAGGGCCATGATTCAGAATATGTCCGAGATAGCCACTGGTATCCCGACTCTGAGGACCGTCCACTCAGCCGTTGCTCGTGGTTCACGAACTAGCACGTGACTACAGTAACTCACATCATGAATCATCTTTAACTTGTTTTGTCAACGAAACTACCCACCATCAGAACAAAAGATAGACACACAATTACCTTTCGGAAGAGAAATGACTATACCGTCAGAACGCCGCAGAAATGGATCTCACTGTTCTGGAAATGGTGAGACCGGAAGAAGGTGAAAATCCATCAAAACTCAGACAACTGGTGAGTTGGCCGTGCGGTTAGGGGCGCGCAGCTGTGAGTTTGCATCCGGGAGATAGTGGGCTCGAATCCCACTGCCAGCAGCCCTGAAGATGGTTTTCCGTGGTTTCCGATTTTCACACTGGGAAAATGGTGGGGCTGTACCTTAATTAAGGCCACGGCCGTTTCCTTCCAACTCCTAGCCCTTTCGTATCCCACCGTTGCCATAAGACCTATGTATGTCGGTGCGACGTAAAGCCAGTAGCAAGAAAAGAAATTCAGAGAATTGTGTTCATCAAAAGCCCGCCTAAACTTCGTTATCTGAGAATTATTAATAATATTCCACTGCCTTGGTCTAACAAAATATCTAGGTGTAATTGTGGACCGTGCTTTGACCCGCAGATGTAGAGCAGGCCTTACAGCGAGTCACCTCTTCTATATAATAGGTGAATCTCTAACAGTATCAAGATGTACCTATATTTAGCATGTGTCAGGTCCATTCTGATGTACGACTGGGCGGCCTGGACAAGTCATTCTCTCAAAATGACAGACTTTCCAAAATAAAACACTCCGAAGAATGCCAAAAGCCTCAGTCCTGAGATACGAACCGAACTTATTGGATCTCAGGTAAATAATCCAGTCAAGATGGCCAAGTCTAGAATCCTCTCTTACCGAGCTCGATAGCTGCAGTCGCTTATTTGCGGCCAGTATCCAGTATGTGGGAGTTAGTGGGTTCGAGCCCCACTGTCGGCAGCCCTGAAGATGGTTTTGCGTGGTTTCCCATTTTCACACCAGGCAAATGCCGGGTCTGTACCTTAATTAAGGCCACGGTCGCTCCCTTCCACTTCCTAGGCCTTTCCTATCCCATCGTCGCCATAAGACATATCTGTGTCGGTGCGACGTAAAAAAAAAAAAAAAAAATCCTCCTCAGTCAATCTACAGACCTTGGCATCCTACTCTTAAAATGGGTCGTAAGAACCAAGAAGCCGAACGCTCGTTACAAACTTCGCGGCCCTTGGCTAAGTTACGACCTGCTTTAACTTGTTACCTTACCATTTTTCGGCCTATTCAAAATTCAAACACTACATCACTAAAAATCTTAATTAAATCCCCCTGAAAAGGCCCGTTTGTTAAGAAGCGAACCTTTCCCCCTCCCCAAATCCTTCATCTTTTTCTTCCCCGATCCCAAAATTAGAATTTTAACAGTTTAGAGAAGAGGGGGTTTCATCTCTGACATAGAGGTACAGATCGCTGTTCCCCGCCAGTGTACGTGATAGACTCATGGGCACTTTGAACGGAAACAAATGAGTAGAAGGGGGTTTCGCCCTGGGATTCTCATGTACTCGATGCCAATAAAAACTTTCATTTTTACAATGTGACATAAATCAACAATAAACAATTGTTAATAACATGTTTTTATCTGCTTGCAATACATTCCACTTCACTGCACCGCGCTAAGGTTAAATTCCTTCCTCACAACACTACTCCAGTCTATGGATCAGCAAGTCATATCAAACTTCAAGAAGATATACACCAAAGCACTATTTCGGCGATGGTTCGAAGTGACCGAAGGAACAAACCTTACCCTCCAAGAGTTTGAGACACTTTCAATCAATCACTACTGATCTGCATTTAGGGCAGTCGCCCAAGTAGCAGATTCCCTATCTGTTGTTTTCCTAGCCTTTTCTTAAATGATCGCAAAGAAATTGGAAAATTATTGAACATTTCCCTTGGTAAGTTATTCCAATCCCTAACTCCCCTTCCTATAAACGAATATTTGCCCCAATTTGTCGTCTTGAGTTCCAACTTTATCTTCATATTGTGATCTTTCCTACTTTTAAAGACACCACTCAAACTTATTCGTCTACTGATGTCCTCCCACGCCATCTCTCCTCTGACAGCTCGGAACATACCATTTAATCGAGCAGCTCGTCTCCTTTCTCCCAAATTTTCCCAGCCGCTTGATTTATTGTTTGTTTATGTTGTCATATTCGGTACTCACTCGTAGTACACAAAGAGAATCTGCACAGACCTGAGAGTGGATCAGGACTAGACAAGAGAATAGCAGTGACATTAAATGGCTTTTAGTGCCGGGAGTGTCCGAGGACAAGTTCGGCTCGCCAGGTACAGGTATTTTGATTTGACTCCCGTAGGCGACCTGCACGTCTTGATGAGGATTAAATGATGCTGAAGGCGACACATAAATCCAGCGCCCGTGCCAGCGAAATTAACCAATGATGGTTATAATTCCAGACCCTGTCGGGAATCGAATCCGGGACCCCTGTGATCAAACGCCAGCACGCTAACCATTTAGCCATGGAACAACAACCAGTGACGTATACTGAGGACCACCAAGGCTATCGGTGCAGCCTGAACCTCAAATGAGAACGATGGAAATGTAAGCATCCTACACAGTGTTCCGTTTACAAAACTTGAATACAATGAGAAAAAACGTCGCACGAGTTTCTGAGAGTTCGCCTCTGTGGTGTAATGGTTAGTGGGATTAGGTCCCACCCCCTGAGGCCCGGGTTCGATTCCCGGCAATGCCACGAAATTTGAAAAGTGGTACGAGGACTGGAACGGGGTCCACTCAGCCTCAAGAGGTCAACTGAGTAGAGGGGTGTTCGATTCCCTCCTCAACCATTCTCGAAATGGTTTTCCGTGGTTTCCCACTTCTCCTCAAGGCAAATGCCGGGATTGTAACCAACTTAACGCCACGGACGCTTCCTTCCTCTTCCTTGACCATCCCTTCCAATCTTCCCATCCCCTCACAAGACCCCTGTTTAGCATAGCACGTGAGGTGGTGGTGGTGGTGGTGGTGATTATTGTTTTAAGAGGAAGTACAACTAGGCAACCATCCTCTACATGACAGTAATCAGAGGGAAAATGTGGAAGGGATCCGACACTTCGAAAAATGAAGATATCGGCCGAAGAAAGACAAGGGCCACGAAGGGCGTGAAAATGAAAGACTCCCTACCCCTCGCAAACCTAATAGCGTCGGGGTCGGAAAAGAGCAAGAGTTGACCAAGAGAGGTCGGATAGGATAAATGGACGTGAGGAGCCTGGCACAAGTAAGTGGAAGCAATGCCAAGACTCAGCTGAGCGCCCCGTGGTCGCCAACCCACGCTCCAAAGTTCAGAGCCCCTGAGGCCCCTTTTAGTCGCCTCTTACGACAGGCAGGAGATGCCGTGGGTGTTATTCTACCGCCTCCACCCACAGGTGGATAGCAGGTGAGGCCGTTTGGGCGAGGTACTGTTCCTCCTTCTCATTTGTATCGCCCGATCCAATGTCTCAAGCTCCAGGGCAGTGCCCTTGAGGCGGTAGAGGTGGGATCGCTCGCTGAGTGCGAGGGAAAAACCAACCCTGTACGGTAAGCAGATTAAAAAGAAGAAAAAGAAGAAGAAGAAGAATTTCTGGGAGCAAGGCATCGAAGACTGATATCTCAGCCCAGTCTCTGCGTCCCTCTCCCCTCGAAACGCCACAAGCGGCTTGTTGCTGTATATCGGATAGGAGCGGGGACCAGGGGGTAGGTGTGCTAGGCTTCGGTCCTTCAGATCGCCTCTGCTAACGAGCAACCATGCGTTACTCATCGTATATAATTCGTCACCAGAGTGCTGGTATTTCACTCCGTTTACTTCTACGTCCTTGTAGGAAGACACTGCAGGGCTGCTGTTATTGGAGTAATATAGTTTTTTAAAAGGTAATTCTGTTAAAATGAAATGAAATCTTTCATGTTTAGTGTTCTCATTTGTTGGTTGGAATAGAACCCGTGATCATAGATCCGACACCACCGAAAATCTCTCGAGAAAGCTACTGGGTACGACCGCTGGAAATAATGAAATTCAAAGTTTTAATAATAATAATAATAATAATAATAATAATAATAATAATAATAATAATAATAATAATAATAATAATAATGCATTGCATCTGTATAGGCTTGGTGGTGACCTAATGAGGATGAAATGAATGGCGAAGACGTCATAAACACAGAGTCCCCAAGCTACGGGAATTAAGAGTACGAGGGGCTTTTTCCTGAAAATTGAAGTGGGGCCATCGGATGAAAGGCTGCATTCTATCTATTTAGCCACAAAGGTGGACTTTAATTTGCTAAACCCTAGGCTACCATCTCCACTGATCAGGTGTTGAGTATTGACAGTGAAACAGCCTTGACAACACAGCAGGCTACTCCGTTGACTGCAGCTCAAACCGCTCCACTAAATCAAATGTCGAAAAGTGTTAACCTAAGGTTAGCGGTAGCCCACGTGTTGATCCCAGCATACGCCACTGGCAGCAACACACGGTTCCAAACAGCAGATAATTACAGCAAGTGGAAGGTGGAAGTAAATGCAAGGAATGCCACACTCTACGGCTGTGCATGAACGCGGAGTGTCGTGACTCGCAACGGAGAAATACAACGCTCAATTAGAATTGAATTACTCCGCGCGTTTAATGCTAAAACCCTTCCTTTATTACAAGGAGGAAGAAGCTGCAGCTACACTTCCTCAGGAAGTGAAGATAATGTCAAGGCTTGGGTAATTCCGGTTATTAATGTTAATGTTATTATTATTATTTTTAGAATTTGCTTTGCGCAGCACCGACACAGATAGGTCTTATGGTGACGAAGGGATATGAAAGGCCTAGGAATGGGAAGGAAGCGGCCGTGGCCTTAATTAAGGTACAGCTCCAGCATTTTCCTGGTGTAAAAATAGAAAACCCCGGAAAGCCATCTTTAGGCCTGCCGGCAGTGGGGTTCGTACCCACTGTCTCCCGAATGCAAGCTCACAGCTGCGCCCTCCTAACCGCACGGCCAACTCGCCCGGTTTTATTATTATTAACAAATGCATTGCAATTGGGAAATATCCCGGGGGGCAACGATCACTTGCAGTAGTGTGATAATAACAACAACAACAACAACTACAACAACAGCAACTACAACAAGCAATTCCATAGAAAGAGAATATTACAAGTCGTATACAAATTCACGTATAGGGGGAGACCGGGGCAAGTTGACGATGCTAAGCTTTGGGAGGTCGTATGTTAAACAAGATTATTCAAAATCATTTTTATTCACACTTAATGCATACATTACACTATACTCTGTTATATTATGACTTTATAATTACACTCTTGAAAGATGTTCCAAAGTAATTAAATAAAATTCATAACTTCAGCAAATTCTCCATCTTGCCCCAGTGGCGGGGCAAGTTGACGAACCTGTCGGGGCAAGATAACGAAAAATCCAAACCTATTCTAACCTACACCAAACTTTGTAATATAGCTTGAAATGGTATTTAGTATACACACATGGACAATGTCACTATAAACATCACTTTCATGGTTATATATTTCTATAGTTCGGCACTTCAATATCAAAGTTTTAAGATCTCCTTTGATTGTAGAGAATTTAACAGTAATGACACACAAAAACTCCTTCATAACTAGAACACTTCTCATGCCACCATTCACTACATCTACTACACTGAATCCAGTCTTCTTCAGGGGGATCTACATAAGTTACACTGCACACAGGGCACTCAAATCTGTTCTTGTCCTTAGGAAGCAATGTAGATGTGAAAAGAGGGCCCTTTGCTGCCAGTTTCTTCTTCTTTCTTTCCATTTCCTCTTCGTAATAATATGTCTTTTGTAGGGGTACTTGTTATGACTGATGCTGATCTAGCTTGCCTTTTCCTGGTCGTTGATCTCGGAGCTTTTGGCAAAGGCATCAAGTCATAGATGGAAGTGCTCTTAGAGGACTTCAATTGATTTTCGTCCTGCCGAGAAGAAGGTCCTGGTTGCAGTGTAGGCAATGCTGCTTCTTGCTTTGAGTCGTCATGTTCTGTTGAGATTGTAAGATCTGGCGAGTGAGTGGATGGATCAGATTCTGTGGAAGGCACTGGTTCTTCTGGTAAATCTCTCTCTGTCGTAGCTGCGGGAGCATAGTCGCCTTCATCAAATACTTGTGGGTTGAATGGCTCTATTCCAGTTGCTTCGAAACCTTTTATGGCATTGCTTACAGTCGCTGTTTTTGTGTAGGCTCCAGAAAAAACTCTTGCAATGTTTCGATCATTTATTTGATGTCCAGGATGAGACATCAGGTAATTGTCACAAGCCTGCGAGTAAGCCGTCCTTAGGGGTCCAAAGAACGACACATCAAATGGCTGCAGCCTGTGGGACGTATGTGGTGGCAATCCAATCATGACGATTCCTTTTTCCCGACAAAAATTGACTGCCTGTAAAGAAATGTGTGAACTATGGTTGTCCACAATCAGTAAAACAGGATCACTTTTACTGGGCTTTATATGATTCCCAAAATGTTGTAAGTAAACAACAAACAGATCACTATTCATCCATCCTGTTTCATTTGCATGTCCAACTGATCCAGGAGGAAGACCACTCAGTAGCTCTGGTTTCATCCTTTTTCTTGGAAAAATCAAAAATGGTGGGACATACTGTCCACCGGCACTCATGGCACAAACTAGAGGGATATTTCTGCCCCTGTCTGCGGACGTAATTTTAGCTACACGTCTATTACCTTTTGGAGAGATCACTTTTGGCTGTCTATTGGGCACAGTGGAAAGACCTGATTCATCTGCATTGAATATTGCTTGTGGCGCAAAACCATATTTTAGGCGAATTTCTCTTAATATTGAATTAAATTTGTGCACTGCAGCCTTATTGAAACCCATCATACGCCCTATAGAGGTTGCTTCAGGAGTTCTCATCGTAAAGTTGAAGTTCTTCAAGAAGTTAGTGAGCCAATCTTCTCCTGCCATTCTTGTTACGTTGTTGAACGGATGAGCAATGTTGTTCGTCTCAGCGAAATCATACACTAATCTCCTGCACTGTATTTTGGTCATTCCAAAAAGTCTCTGATTTATTTCTGTAAGATATCTTTGTAATTCTAAAAGCTGTTCATGTGAAAATGTGTTGCGAAACCTTCCCCCATGCACCGGCAAATCTTTGTCAGCTGTATTTATGTAACGTCTCAGTGTAGCTTCCGGAATGCCATGTAAAGATGTTACATGACATTCCTTCTCTTACTGCTCGGAGGGCTCAGTCATATTTTCTTCACTCAAGCTCCTCCTTTCCGTTTTGCGTTTATAATTTCTAGGCATGTCTGAAAATATGAATAAAATCATACCTAAATATCTGCTATTACTGTAATAATAATAATAATAATAATAATAATAATAATAATAATAATAATAATAATAATAATAATAATAAATTAAAACAATGATCAGGGAAATTCAGCTATTAAAATGCCATTCTTTTTCACAGTCGATAGACGTGAGGCAAGATGACGAATTCGTCAACTTGCCCCCGTCATCTTGCCCAAGGTGTTCTTTCTTATGTATAGTATTTTTCCACTGAACAAGGGATTAAATTCTATAACATCCTCCACAAACCAAGAACGTTAGTATATGTACTAACAAAATACTATCATAACAATTTGCGTAGCTCACACTATATAATCCCGAAACCTTGCTGAACTTACCTTGAATATTATAACACTGACGCACGAAACATACCTTCACCCTCAATGACCACTCTCAGACTGAATGGAAAGTTCCGTTGCAAATAGCTTATAGCGGACGAGGGTGGCACTCAAGGACACAGGGTAGCCAACAATTTCGGTAGGTAACTAAAGGAGTTATTTGCCATTAGTCATCTTGCCCCGTTCGTCAACTTGCCCCGGTCTCCCCTACCTTAAATAATTCAATTGCCCAAGTACTACAATTTACAGTGTATTAAAATATGACACCATCACATAGAAATTTGCACATAATTTACAGAAAGCTGGAGTCTATTCTTGAAGCATCTTTCATTTTTGGGAAAGGGCTGTAAGGCAGCTGCATTCCAGTCATCAATTCCCCGATTTACGAAAGAATATTTACAATTTTCATCCCGAAAGGCGATGGAACTGTTCGTACGAAATTTTCTTTAATAAACGATCCCCCAACGTAGCAGGGAATAAACCGCGTCATTAGCAAGAACTGACAAGAAATCAGGTTTCGTCTGAGCCGTATTTACTCATGGGCGGTCAATTTACGGGGCGGCAGAAAAGAAGAGGTGTGATAGTTTGAAAACTAGTTTTTGGAATCTGCGCACTTTCGCAGTGCTCAAACGCGAAAGCTCCCTACATAAGTAACAGAATTTTTGTTCCGCTTATAAGAAAGCTGTCGGTAAAATAATATTATAAATACTGCCACACAGAAGAAACACAGCCCCCTCGGTTCTGCGCACGGATATCAAGATGACCTCGGGCAACCGCGTGGTGTCGACTGAATTTGGAAGGCTGCTAATTTCCCATAATACCAAGAAATCCGTGAAAGTGAAAACAATTTTTATTCATTTTGTGGGAGTCTTATTAAGTGTTTTTCGTATTACGTACAGAAGATGGATGGTCGACAATAATTACGTTAAATGGTGAAAAAAAATGATCTCAAATTAGGAGAAGAGAAGAAGAGGAGGGAAAGTTTCTCTCAAACATCAAATTTTTCCACAGAATTCAGACTATAATTAAAACATCTTCTCATGCAATGAAGAAAATGAAAATGATGTTAGCTCACAGAAAACTTTGATGAGCGTACGTCCACTTTTAATTGCTTTTCCATTGATCTGCTCTTGGGAGATCTAGTACCAAGAGAGGGTATTTTTAAAACCTATTACCCTTATTTTTGGTTTACGAATAACGTTACTAGAGACCAGTCTGCTAAATGTGCAGTGAAACAGAATCAGGACAATATTTCTGTAATAGGTATAAAAAAAACACTACCGATAGATGTCTCACGAGTGGTTCGCGGTATGCGCTTGTCGATCGTCATTTGTTCCTCTATGTTTTTAATGGAAGTTGTCTAGTTAATTGATGAAGTTCAAGTTTTAATACATCGCAATGGCAGAAAAGGAAACAAGAAAACGGTTTTGCCTGACTTTTCACTATTCCAATGTTCCAAAATTAAGGTAAATCGGATTCATACCATCAATTTCCTAAGGAGGAGCCCTTCCCTGAAAAGTGGTTGCAGGCGCTTCGTAGACAGGACCTAAGAAATAAAAGTGTCACTCATAGTATCAATGTCTGCTCAAAGCATTTTGCACTTGAAGATATTATTATTGCTGAAAGGAGTGAATGAGATAATTAATTCTAATTAAGAAAGTAATCTATATAAATAAAATTGTTCGTGTCTGTTTGTTTGTCTGTTTGTCTGTTCCACCATCACGTCGAAACGGCTGGATAGATCTCAACCAAACTTCATATTTAGAGTATACTCATCCCGGGGAAGGTTTCGATATGCATATCATTTTAAAATCTTTGAATACACGGGGGGTTTATAGGAAAACCAGAATGGTTTTTCCACCATCACGTCGAAACGGCTGGATAGATCTCAACCAAACTTCTTATTTAGAGTATACTCATCCCGGGGAAGGTTTCGATATGCATATCATTTTAAAATCTTTGAATACACGGGGGGTTTATAGGAAAACCAGAATGGTTTTTCCACCATCACGTCGAAACGGCTGGATAGATCTCAACCAAACTTCATATTTAGAGTATACTCCTCCCGGGGAAGGTTTCGATATGCATATCATTTTAAAATCTTTGAACACACGGGGGGTTTATACGAAAACCAGAATGGTTTTTCCACCATCACGTCGAAACGGCTGGATAGATCTCAACCAAATTTCATATTTAGAGTATACTCATCCCGGGGAAGGTTTCGATATGCATATCATTTTAAAATCTTTGAATAGACGGGGGTTTATAGGAAAACCAGAATGGTTTTTCCACCATCACGTCGAAACGGCTGGATAGATCTCAACCAAACTTCATATTTAGAGTATACTCCTCCCGGGGAAGGTTTCGATGTGCATATCATTTTAAAATCTTTGAATACACGGGGGGTTTATAGGAAAACCAGAATGGTTTTTCCACCATCACGTCGAAACGGCTGGATAGATATCAACCAAACTTCATATTTAGAGTATACTCCTCCCGGGGAAGGTTTCGATATGCATATCATTTTAAAATCTTTGAACACACGGGGGGTTTATACGAAAACCAGAATGGTTTTTTCCACCATCACGTCGAAACGGCTGGATAGATCTCAACCAAATTTCATATTTAGAGTATACTCATCCCGGGGAAGGTTTCGATATGCATATCATTTTAAAATCTTTGAATAGACGGGGGTTTATAGGAAAACCAGAATGGTTTTTCCACCATCACGTCGAAACGGCTGGATAGATCTCAACCAAACTTCATATTTAGAGTATACTCCTCCCGGGGAAGGTTTCGATGTGCATATCATTTTAAAATCTTTGAATACACGGGGGGTTTATAGGAAAACCAGAATGGTTTTTCCACCATCACGTCGAAACGGCTGGATAGATATCAACCAAACTTCATATTTAGAGTATACTCCTCCCGGGGAAGGTTTCGATATGCATATCATTTTAAAATCTTTGAATACACGGGGGGTTTATAGGAAAACCAGAATGGTTTTTCCACCATCACGTCGAAACGGCTGGATAGATCTCAACCAAACTTCATATTTAGAGTATACTCCTCCCGGGGAAGGTTTCGATGTGCATATCATTTTAAAATCTTTGAATACACGGGGGGTTTATAGGAAAACCAGAATGGTTTTTCCACCATCACGTCGAAACGGCTGGATAGATATCAACCAAACTTCATATTTAGAGTATACTCCTCCCGGGGAAGGTTTCGATATGCATATCATTTTAAAATCTTTGAACACACGGGGGGTTTATACGAAAACCAGAATGGTTTTTCCACCATCACGTCGAAACGGCTGGATAGATCTCAACCAAATTTCATATTTAGAGTATACTCATCCCGTGGAAGGTTTCGATATGCATATCATTTTAAAATCTTTGAATAGACGGGGGTTTATAGGAAAACCAGAATGGTTTTTCCACCATCACGTCGAAACGGCTGGATAGATCTCAACAAACTTCATATTTAGAGTATACTCCTCCCGGGGAAGGTTTCGATATGCATATCATTTTAAAATCTTTGAATACACGGGGGGGGGGTTTATAGGAAAACCGGAATGGTTTTTCCACCATCACATCGAAACGGCTGGATAGATCTCAACCAAGCTTCATATTTAGAGTATACTCCTCCCGGGGAAGGTTTCGATATGCATATCATTTTAAAATCTTTGAATACACGGGGGGTTTATAGGAAAACCAGAATGGTTTTTCCACCATCACGTCGAAACGGCTGGATGGATCTCAACCAAATTTCATATTTAGAGTATACTTATCCCGGGGAAGGTCTCGATTTGCATATCATTTTAAAATCTTTGAATAGACGGGGGTTTATAGGAAAACCAGAATGGTTTTTCCACCATCACGTCGAAACGGCTCGATAGATCTCAACTAAACTTCATATTTAGAGTATACTCATCCCGGGGAAGGTTTCGATATGCATATCATTTTAAAATCTTTGAATACACGGGGGGTTTATAGGAAAACCACAATGGTTTTCCTCCATTTTCTCTTATACTATTTTCTGTAAACTTCGTTTACCGTACGTGAAACGTCTCTTCATTATAAACGACTTTCGTTATGTTCATAATTTACCTTACTCTTTACATGACGGAGAAATTTACAATTTTCTGCTGGTACCATGCTCTGCATTGAGTGACCGACAGACCGACAACGAACCTACAGGTTACCATGGCAACGTCTCTGACTGCATGCCAGCAGGGAAGTAACGCATTGCCATTTTCCTCATCATGCTTTTAAATTCGTGGTTGTTCCTTGGGTAGAAGGCAAAAGAGGCGTCAATTGGCCTATCTGCGGGATATTGGCGGAATATCGTTGGATGTTATAACCGCCTTCGAATAGATTAAGTAATAACACCATTAGTCATCTTCTTATTATTTGTTTACCTAGGAATCAATGGACCTAAATTTCTCCTCTGTTACCGCTTTATTATATCCATAACTCACACTAGCATAATTTATTGAGGGGCATTTGATTTTCCAATACATTAACTTGGCATTTACATATTTGTCGTTATCCGGCTGTCCTCAGTTATAATCCATTTTCTATTACTTTCAACTTTCTTAACTGTATTATTTTCTTCCTTAATTACGCCGTATGTACGCGAGTGCTACAAACTACTGGATGTATTTCCACCAATACTCATATTTAGAATACACCTGTCCTTGATAGGTTTTAGGGCAAATATTGTTTCTAAATCCCTGAACTGACTGGGGGTTTATACGGAACCGAAACTGTGATTTTGCACTTCCACAAAATATACACAACCAACGTTAATTTAAATCTACCTGCCTTGGTAGAAATTAATTTCTAAACCTTTTTTCTCATGTGCATCATTTCGATACGAGGATTAATAAGGGAGATATCATTAACGGACCGTTTTTTTGTACAAGTCCCATCGGACTTAACTCTCGAGCGGGTGCGTGTAAAGCGTATTCCTTACAACTTGAAAACTACTGAAGACATTCGAACCAAAATTCATAGTTAGCATCCACCTGTCCAAAGGCAGGTTTTAAACGTAAATAACATTTCATGTTCCGGAATGGACTGGCGGTTTATAGGGAACCGAAATGGTGATTTTACTCTTCCACAATATATACAGAACAAGACCAACCTGACTGGAAATCGACCAAACGTGATGGAATTCCACCTCTAAACCTTTTTTCATGTGCATTTTTCGTCAGGAGGATTAATAAGGGAGATATCATGAATGGTCAGTTTTGCAGGTTAAGTCCAGCGGACATAGTCAAAAAGGTGTTTTACATGGAGCAGATTCCTTATCTATATAAATCAAATCGTAACGACTGTGTGCCTCTACACTGACTATTCTGGCGAAATTTTCGTACAGCTTTCCGTTTAAGGGGTTATAATGACCATCTGCATAATTTTTGGTTTAGTTTCCTGAAAGTCCTAATTTTTACCCGCCTCGCCCAAAATCCAGATTGCGGCACAATCTGCCAGAAGAAAAAGAAGATACTTGAAATTTGACAAAATTATACGTTTTAGCCTGTAACGGACGGAAAACATCCAAGATCATTAAATTTTTCACTTTTTATCCCCGAAGAATATCGAAATATGCAAGCAATTTTAATGATGGTGCAGACCTTCGGAAATTCCTATCACATAACAGATTGCACAATCTCCGTTCAATTTGGAATGATCTACAACCTTGGTCTTATGACTTTTTGCCGTATCTGTATCACTTTTACGTTTGATTTTCCTCTATTAATGGATGTTAAGTCAATTTCGAATTTTCACATGCATAATTCATACTTTCAATTACTTATATGAAATACAGAATCATCAAACTCTTCACGAAAATTGGCCCACCCAGTAGCCATATATGAGCCAAATGCTATGTATGTAGCTGTCACATAATTATCCGAAAAGTAATGTAATGTGAGATAATCTTACAAGAACGTTACCCTGTTCCACGTTTCTAACTCAATCTGACCCAAGAATAGATGACATATCATAGGACCAGCCATTTAGGCCACTAAATCCGGCGTGTCTTATGGTATAATCCTTTGTAGATATGACGTACGTTTAGTAGCAGTTAATCTGTAAATGAAGGTCTTCAATATTGTAAACACGCATATACTTTCGTATGTCGATCTCCAACTCCTGTGTAACTGTCATTAGTAAGGAAGGTCTACAATTGTAATGAATAGTTCACTTCTCGATTTGACTTGCAGAAGGCAAGTGAGCATGCAGTTTTGTTTAAAACTCCCCTACCCGATTGTGTTTGGCAGTAGACAAGGGTGCCCGCCATTATAAAGAAATGTCCTCATCTAAAATGTGACTGGCATTAGGCATAGTGGCCTGCTATTTTGATGGAAACTCACCAACTTGGTGTGACTGGCAGTAAGCTGGCTGGAAGTAGGAAAATGGGCCTGGCATTATAATGATAACTGCACAACTCAATTTCGAGTGATAGTAGAGTAATTACCTGCCATTATGATAGAAACTCCTCAACTGTAATCTGTCTGGAAGTAGGAAAGGGGGCTGCCATTTTAACGAAAACTCCCCAAATCGATTCTGTCCGCGTAGTAGGCAATGGGGCCTGCAATTATAATGTAAACTTCCCAACTCGATTGTGAATGGCAGTAGGCCAGTGAGCCTGCCATTATATCACAAATCCATAACAAACACTTTACATTGGAAACAACGTACGGGGACCTCCCCTTGCTCTTTCTCGGATAACGCTAAGAGACATGCAGTTTTAAAACTATCTTATTTACTGCATGCACACTATTTACTTCGATATTCGAATACAATGTAGAATACCGTAGCGAAGCACGGGTACATTCGCTAGTTTTGTAATAAGTTTGTGACGTTCTCGGACAGTAGAGCGCTGGCCTTTTGAGCACAACTTCGCATGTTCGATCCTGGCTCAGTCCAGTGGTATTTGAAGGTGCTCTAATACGTCTGCCTCGTGTCGGTAGATTTACTGGCACGCAAAAGAAGTCCTGCGGGACAAAATACCGGCACCTCGGTTTCTCCGTGTACTCCGGCTTTCCTTGTCATCGTTCATTCCGGTAACACACTCCAATTTCATTTCATTTCATTTCATCTGTCAGCCATTAATTATTGCCCCAGAGGAGTGTGACAGGCTTCGGCACAATGTCTATGCTCGCCTGGAAACAGGCTGAGGATTTTCATTTTCACTATTATTCCATAATTTTATCTGAAAGAAGAAGACCGAAGGAGAACGCTGTACCTTCAATATTTGGATGGAGTTATACCAGCAGCTTAGAAATGATCCCGAGAACAAGAATATTTAGAAGCAGGGAAGCAGCCATAAGATCATGTGCAGTGGTGTACCTATAATTTGACACTGGAGCACCATCAATTCCAAACTTCCTGAACACGAATTAATCCATCAGATCTGTCTTATGGCCTGAAACAAGGTCGTGGATTTGCTTTGAAACTCGTGCGCCGTAGGGAAATTCCATTCAGTAGTTCTGGATGTAGTCTCTGGTACCAATATCGTGCTTTATGTACACCTCTAAACTAAGATATATATATAATTCATGTTTTCAAAACAATTTTAAAGAATTTAGTCTTAACAAAAAACACTAAAAGAAAAGATTGCTACTTTGAGTCCTTCCCTTTCAGTCAACTCGCTTCTTTCCGAATAATTTCCCGCCCTTTTCCTTCAATTCCGCTTTCAAATCCGCAATCGTCATTGCACCTATATTATTTTCCATCTCTCTCAAAACATCAGGAGAATATAGTAACTTCATTTTCGTGCATTTAAAGTAACGGTGTCGTTTCGACTATCATAAATTTAGAAATACTCCATTTAAGTCTCATGTAAAACAAACGAGGAGCGGTAAACGCATACCGGGTATTACCATTACGCTGCCTAGCGGAAAGTTTTGCGTGATTCATCCCTAGTCCATGCGGATGTGTCCAGACAATTAGCGGTTTATGACAAAAGTGCTATTTGAAAGAAAGCTTTTAAACGGAGACATCATGTTTGGTTTATTTTGCAGTCAACGATCTGTTTTTGTGTTACTTGTTCATTTTTAGAGGCACATTATTAGTTAATGATATTAATGTTTTATATTTTACCTTAGCGGCTTTCTACTGTATTACTTTATTGCTTATACACTATACAAATAATAAAAAATGGAATTTTATCTCATAAAGTTTAAGGAAGGGGGCGGAGATTATTTAGACCCAGAGGCGCTGCAGTAGTTAAATTCGGCCCTGGGTACCGTTATTAGTAAACATAATGAGGCAATATCAGTTGTTGGCGGATATATGGGTCTTTGGGTAGTACCAAACTGGTCCGACGGTCAAAACATTCAACACACATTTTCTTTTCATAACGAAATGTCGCTGTTTAACTGGCAGGTAGACATAGGAATTCCCGATTGGGTAACTAACCTAACCCTCTGCCTCATTTCTCTACACTCAATCTCAGTTCTGAGCAAAGTGGATATAATGGAATAGAGATGAAGGCCAATAATAAATCTTGGTTCCAAGAGAGATGGCCACTTGTAGTTTCAGTCCGCAATGAGATATTGCGCCGCAATGCGCACTGCGTGCAATACCTTACTATTATTGTCAACTTCCGCCGTAGTGACGCACATCCGGTTATGCTCACCGCCCTCAATCCTATTCCCCCTCCTTCAACCCTCCTATGACGATTACAATGCAATTCTACTATTTCCAGTCCCAATACATTATAATTCATTTTTATTTCCAAGTACTTGCTATGTCCTAAATAATGATCTGATACCCCTAGTTCGTACGGCAAACTATGTTATTGAGAGCATAATCTCACACCACAAAGCTGATATTATGACAAATAATACATCCCTTCTAAAGCAAGACACCAGAGCACAGCATACGCAAGATATGGGTATCACATCAGTATCCAAGTACTGGTACCTCTTGAAAATACACAATTAAGTGCACTGAAACAGGAAATATATGGGATCTGGTAGGAGTACTAGAAGGCGATGTTAGGTAATGGAATAGTGTGGCAAGGTATTCAGGAGTGCTGAGATACAGCATACAATGTAACAGCGAAACAGTGTGTAAATTTCGTCCTCTGTTAAGCGGAGCTGTGAAACTGTATCAAATGCGGGAGAAATATGGCTAAACCTTGATATATCTGAAATAAATCGAACACATGCGTTATGTGCTTTTGGAGCTTGATGGAAAGCGAGGGGTTCAGGTTACTGTAGTCGAATATTGGCATTACCATACTTTGGATAAGCAGTTTTCTTACATTTTGGGGGAGTACATCTCTGAGTTTCTTAAGGGAATGTAAGGACTAAAACACTCGCTGACATATTCCTATTACATGGTCGTTCCAACTAAGGTTTTTGTCGATTATCATCCCTAAGTTTTTAACTGTGTCTTTGAATTGTAACTGAGTGCCTCTTAATGTTACTGGATGAGTATGAACGTCTGTAAGTCGTGCGTGGGTTTTTTGGGTAGCTAAAAGAATACACTGCGAATTTTCGGCATTGATTTTTAGTGTATGTTCATCGGTCCACCTACATATTCTTCCTAGGTCGTCATTCATGTTAGTTATTGAAGTCGGTAAGTCACAAGGATGTGCATGTGTATATGTTTGTATGTCGTCTGCGTACACATGATATTGACAATGTTTAATTACTTGTGTTAGTCCTGAAATGAAGATCGAAAATAGGAGTGGCGCAAGCACTGACCCCTGTTGTATTACAGTCTCTATAGATCGCCATGAAGATAAATTTTCACCTGAAGCTACACACAGCCGGCGATCAGAGAGATAGGAATACATCCAGCATAGTGTGCTTTGTGAGAAGATAAGAGCACGTAATTTTGCCATCAGTATGTCCGTGTCAACGCAGTCGAAGGCCTTACTAAGGTCTAGAAGAGTTAGAACAGTAACTTCCCCGTTATCCATAGCTACTCCTACGTCATTTGTAACTTTATGTAGTGCAGTAGTTGTGCTATTATTGCTTCTAAAACAGACTGATATTTGTCAAGGAGTAAATTGTTATTTAAATATGAGGTTATTGTCTGTGAACTACTTTCTCTAAAATTTTGGACAGAAATGGTAAAATGCAAATTGATCGAAAGTCTTTGGGTACCACGGGATTGTTGGTCTTTGGGAGTGGGTGAACAATTGCACATTTCCAGAGGGAAGGGAATATGCCGGTTATCGGTGAGGTATTAATGATGTGGGTTAGAGTTGGTAGGATTACGTCAAGAGTTCTAGGGAAACCCTAGATAAAGTAATCCGTGAATTTGGAGTTAAAACTAAATTGCCAAACCTAATTCGTGAAACCCTTACAGACAATATCTCGACCTTTCAAAACAAATAGAGGTGTCAGGCAGGGCAATGATTTATCCCCACTCCTTTTCAACTGTGTCGTGGAGAAAATTGTAAGAATTTGGAATTAAAAACTGAAAGAATCCAAAGTATTACCAATCGTGCTGGGGAAAAAGAACAAAGGTGTTGTAATAAATTGCCTAGCATTTGCAGATGACTTTGCCATACTTTCAGAAAGCCGTACAGATGCAGCAATGCAAGGCAGTCTCCTTGAAAAGACAGCCAACATGACAGGCTTGAGAATCTCTGCCGAGAAAACAAAATTTTTGACGAATATAAAAAGTGCCCGAAAGTTTTTAGTAAGAGATATTGGTCAAATAGAAAAGGTAAAGAAATTGAAATATTTGGGTGAGACAATTCTAGAAAATAGTTTAGAAAAATCTGCTATAGAGGAGAGGATACAAAATATGGAAAGAGGTTACGGTATAACTAAGAATACTTGAACAAAAGTGCTTATCAACAAAACTTAAAATAAAGCACTACAACAGAGTAGTGAAATCAGAATGCCCGTATGTCAGTGAATGTCTAGCACTGAACTACAAGCTTGATAAATTATAAATATTAGAAGGAAGGATTGTAAGGAAAATATTAGGTCCTCTAAGAATTGCAGAGTTTTGAAAATTAAGAAGTAACAATGAAATTTACCAGAACATAGAAAACATATCAGAAACAATAAGAAAAAGAAGATTGCTATTTCTTGGACACATTTTCAGAATGGATGGCAATAGACTAACTAAACTAATCTATGAGTACCTTTGGGAAAAGAAAGCAACCACCACCTGGATTCAAGAAGTTGAGAAAGACCTGGAAGGAACAACATACGAGAAGAAGAATTATTGGAAAGTAAGATTTTTAGGGAGAAATTATTACAAATGGAAATATACCAAGGGAGGAAGGAAAAGAAAACAGGCACAAAGTGGACTGAAGACAGGAAAAAGGAACACAGTGAAACGATGAAAGAACACTGGAAGAAAATGAAAGAACAACTAAGGAGGAAGAATTGAAATTGTAACGTGGTCCTTAGAAGGCCGGAAAGCAAGAAGAAGAAGAAGAATATTAATGAAATTGTTGGTCGCTTAGCAACCTGTTAAGTACAGGATGTATTGTGGGCTAGGGTGAGCCTTCGCCTGCGATTATTGGAGTGATTATTTAATGCCTTGATTTTATGATTACTCAAGTTGGCTGAACTTAGAGACCTATTAATGTCTCATGATTCACCGGCAGGTAGTTTGGGAGATAATAAAACAAGAACGAAGCAAATCGATCCAGTAGAACGGACGGACGGACGGATTTGCCAAAGCTGTTTTTATTAAACTCGTTTTAACATATCGATGAAGCAGTTCACAAAGTTTCATGTAGCTATCAGAAGTAGTTTTTTTCAGTTACAGGAGCAGTAAGTGTACAAAAAATATTTTGAGAAAATCGAGTTTAACATTTAAAATGACAATAATTCACTCAAAACTCAAAATCACCCAGCAGCACAGATAGGGCGCTCCTTCTCCTTCGAGCTGATCCTGCTTGTTTGGTGGTTAACTTGACTGCACGACGTGACCTTTCAGTTCTTTATTTGGCTGCATATTGCAGTCCCTTAACTGCATGACAGCGATGATTGAGGGTGGGGTGCATTATCATCCTAATTCTTCCCACGTTAACACAGCACCATTGACTCCCCATTTCAAAGTTTTAACCCCACAAATATATTCTCAGACACTCGAGTCCACATAATATTGTTGGACTCATTATGATTCTGATTCTGGCGCCCATGTAGGCACATTCTGAGATTTGGATGATCTAGGTCCAAGTAGATTACCTTTATGGCAAGTTATGGAGTAGTTTCAATGATATCCATATATGAAGAAAGTGCAGTGGAACCTGGATATCTCGAATCATTTCGAGAGCTAAATTTTATTTCTAGTTACGGAAATTTCCACATATAGAGAATACAGTTTTGAGCATTTACAGCACATAATTGGATCATATGTATCTACGGGCTTATACTGAATATTATTAAAAATATACAAACGAACTCTATTTTACGGCATCACTTTAGGATTACGGGATACAGTACATACAGCAGTGAAACAAGAAACATACTTCGGTTAACGGTTAACCTTTCCTCCCTTCACGTTGAAACTTCTCGTCAATACCACGCACACGAGATTCGTAAATGGAGCTTGTCATCCGCGACTTCGAGGGTTGCTTTCGTACGTGACCGGTAATTAATTCACATCCGAGAAACAGCGAGGCTTCGCCGATTTTCTGAACATCAGAAGTTATAGTTTCTCGCTTCCCGTCATATTAGCTCGCAACATCGCTGAAACCTTTTCTTTACCTGTTAACTGTTCCTCACATACCGGAAATGCCGTATTTCACAGTTAATGTTGCATAAAATTCGAGTTACAGAGTATTTTTTTGCTTTCAGGGAGGAAGGGCCCTGTAATAATAAGAGGGGAATTCCTCAAGGCAGTATTATTGGACCTTTATGTTTTCTTATATATATAAATGTTATGATAGGAAAGTGAAATCAGAGATAAGGTTTTTCGCAGATGATATTATTCTGTACAGAGTAATAAATAAATTACAAGATTCTGAATAACTTCAAAACGACCTCGATAAAGTTGTGAAATGTACAGTACGCAATGGTATGATGATAAGCGGGATTAAAAGTCAGGTTGTGAGTTTCACAAATAGGAGAAATCCTCTCAGTTTTAATTACTGTTTTGTTGGGGTGAAAGTTCCTTATGGGGATCATTGTAAGTACCTAGATGTTAATATAAAGAAAGATATTCATTGGGGTAATCACATAAATGGGACTGTAAATAAAGGGTACAGATCTCTGCCCATGGTTATGAGGGTGTTTAAGGGTTGTAGTAAGGATGTAAAAGAGAGGGTATACAAGTCTCTGGTAAGACCCCAACTAGAGTACGGTTCCAGTGTACGGGACCCTCACCAGGATTACTTGACTCAAGAACGGGAAAAATCCAAAGAAAAGCAGCTCGATTTGTTCTGGTTGATATCCAACAAAAGACGTGCATTACGAAAATGTAAAGTTAGGGCTGGGAAGACTTGGGAGAAAGGAGACAAGCTGCTCGTCTAAGTGGTATGTTCCGAGCTATGAGTGCAGAGTTGGCGTGGACGAATAAGTTTGAGTGATGAAATCGTATTAATTGCAGACTCAGAAAAAAAATGTATAGAATGCTGAAAGTCCTCTCAGGCACTTTTAAACTATGGAAATTAAAAATAAACAAACGGAAAACGAAAGTAATGGTAGACCGGAAAAATATTGAAGAAATTAAAAACAATATAAAAGTTGATGACGTCAGAATTGATCAGGTGAAACAATTCTTTTATCTTGGTAGTGTGATAGCAGAGGATAATAGACGCTTTCTGGAAGTAAAGAGAAGAAGAGCATTGGAAAAACAGGCATTTATGTGTAAGAAAAACATTTTAATCAGCACACACATGAATGTTTGCAAAATCATTGTATGGGGTACACTTCAGTATGGAAGTGAGAGTTGGACTCTGGGTAAATTAGAAAGGAATCGACTTGAAGCTGCTGAAATGTGGATACGGCGGAAAATAACCAGAACGTGCTGGACGGATAGAAAAACCAACCTGGAAGTCTTAAGGGAAGTTAAAGAAGAGCGAAGATTTTTAAACCAAATGGAAAACAGGAAATGAAAATTTATTGGACATGTCATCAGACACAATACTTTCATCACTAACATACTTGAAGGAAAAGTGTTGGGAAGGAAAGGGAGAGGAAGACCTAGGATGAAGTATTTGGACGACATCAAGAAGAGAATACATGGAACTGAAATGAACAACCAATGAAAGAAAAGAGTGGTTGCATCGACAAGGCATCAGCCTTTAGAATATTGATTGGTTGGTTGATTGATAAATTAATTGATTGATTAAATGACTGATTAAATGATTGATTTGTGTTTAAACGCAGGGAAGGTAAAGTTGGAATTCAAGAGGACAAATTGGAGCAAATATTCGTTTATTGGGAGGGGAGTTAGGGATTGGAATGACTTACCAAGGGAGATGTTCAATAAATTTCCAATTTCTTTGAAATGAATATAATTGAAGAATAGGATAAACTCCCGGGAAATTTAACTTACTTTGAGATACTCAATTTCGGGTAATGGACTTTCGTGATATCGAGGTTCGCATGTATATCCAAAATTAACTAGTTTGAGATGTATACAAGTATTTTATAATATTAAAAATTAAATAGTTCTAAAGATCTCACGGATATAATTTATATACCAATTAACTCAGGAATCACTTAACAATATTGTAATATATATTTTGTAAAATGTCAACAAAGTCACAGTTTTGCCATTCAAACTCCCCTTAAACTAGACTTGTCGAAATCTGTTTAAGAATACTGTCGTCCAGACAAACTCTAACTTTATTGATAAAATACATATTGCTAGTACGAATGAACTGACCCATTATCCGTGGGCAGTCAGTGCTGATAATGAGGTAGCGAACAGCAAGAAAACAGTGGCTAGCTTGTTGCTGCCAGAATATGCTCGGATAATAGAGAATATCTGGAGTAAGTGATAGTTTGATAAGCTGTGATGCCACTGGGAGGCGGCTGGTGACCGCTTCTCGATCTCAGGCCACACAATGTCGTCAGGGTTCGAGATATTTTCGTTAATGTCGTTGCACAATGGAACAGTGCACTTATAAACGTAGTTAAAGACATAACCGTCAGGAGCTGGATGCGATGGGTACTTCTCGCACCCTCTGATGAACCAGCTGCCTTCGAGCTCTGAAACATAACAAGCATATTTAAGAGAAAAGAAAACCATAAAGACATATTATTCTTTGTATACACTGACTGGCCAAAAGTCATGGGAAAGCATTGAATGTGATGTTAATAACGAGTTGCTCCTCAGCGAGCCCTCAGAATGGCAACAAAACGACGAGGCATCTAATCTAGAAGGTGTTGGAATCATTGTGATGGCATCTGGACCAACGCAAATGCACTGCTACCCGCAATTGGTCTTGTGTAGTTGGTACGGGGTTCGTGGAGCGTGCACCAGCACCGACAGCATCCCATAAATGCTCAGTTGAATTAATATCGGCGGATCTGGAGGGCCAATCCATGGTCGTAACTTCACTGGGCTGCTCCTCCAACCACCTGCTTCTCACCACACAGCGGTGATATGGCGCATTGCCCTTTTGAAACACGGCATCATCATCAGGGTACTCTAGGGCCAGAAAGGGATGCAGATGGTTTGAAAGCATGTCCACATAACGAGCACGTGTCAGCGCTCCCGGCAGCCGGACAACGGGGCTAATGGTGACCATGAGAATGCCGCACAGACCAGAACTGAGCCACGTCACGCCTAGACACAACCTCATGGCTTCATGGGGCATACGCCACCTCTCACGCCCATGCACATCGTTGACCTCTTTGTTGAGGTGTCAGCAAAGGGACACGAGTTGGTCCTCCGCTGCTGAAGCCTATACGGTCCAGTTGCCTCCTTAGAGTCCTGGTAGAAATAGGTTCCTGACTCCCAGCATTCAACTGGGCGGTGGTCTGACTCACAGTAGCCCATCGAGCACCCAGTATGGTTCTGCGGAGGCCTCGTGACGTCCTTTGGTTAAACACCTCAGGTCTTCCCGTGCCTCGGTATACGTGGGTGGTAACATTCTTCCTGCGATATTGAAGATCCACTCTCAAAATTGTTGACTTCGGAAATCAGAATTCGCGTTTAATCTCTGCAATGGTATGACCCACGCGCCGTACGCCTATCATCCCACGTTCAAAGTCAGTTAACTTGTGACGTGTTGCCATCTTCACGGCACTGGTGTCTGTGACAGACTGCTCAGCTACGCCGCAGCTGTCCGCAACGCTCAGGGGTCATACACGGCAGACTTTCTAATGGGATACACCTTCGCATGACTTTCGGCCACTCAGTGCATATAATCTCAAAAGGTCGTTCGGGATCTCTGTCTGGACGATGTTTGAAGGGTAATTAGCTAATCGAAACAGACTTTCAACGTATTAGGTCGTGTTACGTACGATCATGTTCAACTGAAAAGCCAGCATTTCTATCTGTAGTCCGACAATATATTTTCCATTGCAGCAGACTGTTTCCCAGACCTAGCTTGTCCATCTTATCCCACTCACCCTGACAGGCTTTCCAGAGGCCATTGATTGTGCTTGAACGTCTGTCTCCAAAGGCCCTCTTTAGGAGTTCAGATACACAGAAGTCCATGGATGACCCATCGGGTGCATTCAACGGAATGTCAGTAAAATGAATAGTGCGGATTCCAGTTTCCACCTCCATTCTCTCGAACAACAGACGAGTCGAACGAGAGGTATGACCGGTGCTTTATCTTGAAGTATCCATACCAAATTTTGATAGGTGTTAAAACCTCTTGTTGATAGTAGAGACAATACGTGACATTCTGTTTGATACCGAGGGAAGGCAATTAGAGCTCTGTCTAGCGAAGTGACCTGGAGTTAATGATTCTGTCATAAGAGCACGCGTATTTGTTTGTGAAGTTTTTGGCGATATTTATCCGTTTGCAGTAAGTTGACATAAATAAATAGTAGCGTATGTTATTCCTTTATATCTCCTCTCAATATGAGAGGAAGATATGTGCTGTGTTGGCTGCAATAAGTATGAAGTGCAGAAGGATTTGTGGTCTTTCTTCCGTTTCCCTCGTGACAAGAAAATGTAAGTAAATATTGTGTTTGTATACATATTCTTCAAGTGACACGAGATTTTTATAGTACTTCCTAAACTTCTGACCTGCGCGACCCATATTTTAACTGGCTTAAAATATAATAAGCTTATTTTATTGTATAGTGCAGCAGTTAACCTTCAATACCGATGTGTTGTTGTAGGTGCGATCCGTGGGTTTTGATTTAATTCAGGAGAATGCATCTGCATATGTGTGTGGCTGGTTGTGTTCCAAGTTACCCCATTTGAAGGCCGTAATGCGTTGTCAAGCACTGAACAAAATATGGGTGACTTAGGAAATGTCCATATTAATGTTTAAAAAATGATGATGCAAATTTGCTTTATCCTAATGTAATGGCAAGTATTGCTTATAGGGAAATTTTGAATATTTTTGAGGCTAAATTTATAGATTATCTTTCTGTTAGTAGGCTTCAAGTTAGGAGGAAAATTGTCCAGCTCTTAAATGTCAATTCATTGAATCATGTGTGTAAGGAATGTGTCGATATTTTTATTGACAAATGTCTTAATGGGATGATACAATGTTTTTTAAATGAGAAAAAAGACTACTCTAGCCGTGAATGTTCAGGCAGGATTGCTAAAGCTAAAAAAGTAATGCATAAATGAAAGATCATGCCCTTTCACAGCAGTCCATTTCACATCTTGATTATATGTCTAATTTCAGTCTTTAAATAGTACCTGTTAAAATAATTCTTCATTCGTTTATCCAGAATTCCTTTACCAACTTTGAAGTTAATACCATAATAACACTTTCTTTCTAGTCGTAACTTATTTATCCATTTCCGTATATGCTTTTTCATTGATATTTGAATTTAATGTGAATTTAGGCCACACCACTAGGAGCACCACTGGCGAATTGTCTCCCGTTTTAACAAGGCTAAATCTTGAAGTGTCGCGTATTGTCTCTACTGTATTTGATAGTATGTTGAGTTCAACTTCACATTATTAGCGACACGGCGAATGGTTATCTTGCCATTGTAGCCGTATCCAGCGATGATCATGAAATCCCTTGGAAATCATTCCCGGTATTTTTATGCAAAGTTTAATAACTTTTTGCCTCTAAGGCGGTAGCAAATCGAGCGGGGTTTCTTACAGGCATTTAGGTACACATATGCTTCGTCTAATGTCACCACATTTTTCCATCTGTAGCCCTCATGCACCTTTCTTGCGTTAGCGTGACGTTTCATCCTTTGGAGGGCAAGGTTACCACCTGAGACAAGACCTTCACTTCCCTCACCACTTCTGGGGTACAGCTGGTGAACTGGTTGTGGATTTGCTGTCCTCCCTTTTGGAATTAAGTCCAGTCGGCCTTTGCCTTTCTTAATCAACACAGCATCGATCCCCCTCTTTGATATCAATAAATGACGCTTGTTACGCATTCCTTGGATTGGGGAATAGCTGTATTTTTCATCGGAAGAAGCTGTTATGTAGCCCTCCTAGTAAGTGTCAATCCGCTTCGGCATCGTTGCAGCTAATGTCACAAAACTCTATTCACAAGTTCTCAGTACTGACGTGAATCATCATTCCCAATTTCGACGCCCTCTAGTTGATAACAGCGCCGCCAGCGGTCTTCAAACTCGTCACCAGAGTTCCCGAACGACTTTCTCTGTAGCGTCATTCTGGTGTCAAAGAATCAGCCATCTAGGACATGCCTTGGTCCGGTGCCCAGGAGACACCCTTAAACTTGTGTTTTCCATTTGAAGAGTAAACATGTTGCTCTCTAGGGTCTTGAGTCAACGACCATACACGCCATATTTTCCTGCACTACTACTGCTACTATCAGCACTACCACTATCTCCATCGCCACCTTCGAACAATTCGCTGCTGTTGCATTCTATGCAGCAATCATGTCCAGCCATTCAGTTTGAAGTTATCAAGCCCGCTTGCTACCAGTGACATCAGCTCAGCATCCCTCCACCTTATGAAGACAATCCACGAGGAGGGTCCCTCTGAAACCGCACAGCGGAACGAGCATCATGTCTGCTGGCAGTGGTTTCAGCACCAGAGCCAGTACCGCAGTTGGACACCAGCATACAGCACTCTCCGCCGCCTACCGCTACTCCCACCTCAACGACCAGTCCTCCATTCCCCGCGCCAAACGCCCTATAAATTACCTCTGTTTTCTACAGCCAATCTCCTCTGGAACGCATGCAACCATCCTCTTCGATCATTTCCCAGAACTTCAGCCATACCAAGCCATTTTCTTCACTCATCTCCACTACAATCTGAGCCGAGAAGACATTGCCGATATCCAGAAGAAATCAAAGTGATTAATAATTCAAATGAATGGAGACACTCCAGCTAATCAACTCGCCACTCAAATTGGAGCAACTCCCTCTTCAACTCCTTCCCCAACCATCCATTCAAAGCCCACCTCCACTACCTCGTTATACACACCTGTGTCATTCGTGGCGTGGATCCTTCACTCACAGAAGAAAGGGCCTTCCGCATCCAGAATGCGGCGGGACATGTTGTGGATGGACAAGCAACATCAGCTGCCGAGGTACAGGCCGCCCAGCACCTCTTGCAAACCGCCCTGAATTAATAGCCCCATTCCCACTATGGACCCACAAAGCTAGCGAACCCGTTCACTATTTCCACATTCTACAATTGAAGATCTGGTGAGATTTGTAACAATTACATAGCTCACTATCCACCCATACAATAGATCACTAGTTCTCAACCATCTCCAGACTGCAGCTAATCAGTTTACACTTTCTCTCAACATATTCAGGTTTTAATACACATTTCAACTTTTTACCCCTAGACACTTTCGTGCAACACTTTTCGTAGTATTTTCAGTCTCAGTCCAATAAGAACATATGTTTCCATATTTCTTTGCCATGGACTAAGGGCAACCAAGCCAAGAATAATAGAGGGGTAAATATGCAATCAGAACCACGCACCTTTATACAACTCTAGGTCTCAAGACCGAACGCAGAGTGTTGGTCCTCTGCGCTACCGCAGCTGCCTCAGCCGAAGTCACTCTCGCCTGCGCTGTTAGCTATGTACGGTTACCGTGTAGTCTGGTCTGCAGTGTTGTGTGGCTAGCCCGGGTATCGAACTTGCAGTCTGTTAAGTTGTACTTGTACTCTTAGGAAGCACATTCCGTGAGGAAGAATCCTCTGTCAGGCCCCTGAGATAGAGACGCCCATCTATCTATCTATCTATCTATCTATCTATCTATCTATCTATCTATCTATCTATCTATCTATCTATCTATCTATCTATCTATCTATCTATCTATCTATCCGTCAGTCTATCTATCTATCTATCTATCTATCTATCTATCTATCTATCTATCCGTCAGTCTATCTATCTATCTACCTATCTATCTATCTATCTATCTATCTATCCGTCAGTCTATCTATCTATCTATCTATCTATCTATCTATCTATCTATCTATCTATCTGTATGTATGTATGTATGTGTGTGTGAAAAGTGGGTCACAAAATGTTGTTCGCATATCTAACAGTTGTTTCCTCAACATCAACTGTCCCTAAGTAGGGCGGCCTCCTACTGTTGAGCGGCTGCCCTTCGCTGCGATTGTGGCTCAATTTTCTCTGTAGGTGGGGTGGTGAATATTACCGTAAGAGGCGACTAAAATTGGACCTCAGAGACCTTCTTCATGAGAATATGGGATTGCGTCTACGGGACCTTTACTTGAGTCTGGCATAATTTTATTTGTTTAGTCTTTTCTGAATAGGGAAATGAGGGGTCGGCTGGTTTGAACACGTCTGACTGAAAAACTATCTTCTATTGCATTAAAGGGCAGTTAATGGTATCCATTGTCACTCGGGGACTGGGCACTTCTTTTGAGTATAGTGTGATATGAAGAGATGGCTACTGGCCCGGCTGGATTATTTTAGGTGATTATCTAAGACTTTTAATATTAGATCAGAACACGCGAAGAGAATACTCGCTTGATTTGTTAAAACGCCATGAACTTACCGCCACTTGGTTTCAGGAATCCGCTGGTGTACGCAAACAGAGATGACAACTGGACAGGCGAGAACACAGCTACTTGCAATAAGAGCCTGGTGAGGAAGATTATTATCACATTGCATGCTGTTTCAATTAGGACGAGCAAGTCCCTGACCCGACCGGGCTTCGACTCTAATAACTTGGATCACAATTCAGCTTTGTAAGACTACAGCATTGGTTGGTACAAAGGGGAATATAGCTGAGTCTGGCATTACTTGCAGAGATCTTGTCTAAATTTCTCTGAACAGATGAATGAGAACAACGGAAACCTGTCCCAGGGGCTAATGCGTGTATATTACTAATTCTGGCCGTAACAGGGGGCTCACAGCTTGTAACTTAGGACTCAATATGGGAAACTGACGCATGGGCAAAAAGGCGAGATGGATCGATAATAGACACAGGGCTACAAGCTCGTACTCGACTCCAGGCGTAACCTTACAGACCCAAGGTCGGTGCCTTGGGGGACTAATCGCGTAAGAGTGCAAGCTTAATTTTTCAGGTTTGGAATCCAGCCCAGGCTTAACCTAACCGCCATAGTAGGCAATATGGCTACTATATGTTGCTCTTATGGGACTAACACTGGAGCGCTACGTCAAGGGCTGACAACTTGTAACTTAGAACCTATAAGTCTTGTTGTTGTTTGAGACATCAGTCCATAGAGTGGTTTGATGCAGCTCTCCATGCCACCCTATCATGTGCTAACCTTTTCATTTTTACGTAACGACTGCATCCTACATCTGCTCTAATCTGCTTGTCATATGCATACCTTGGTCTACCCCTACCGTTCTTACCACCTACACTTCCTTCAAAAACCAACTGAACAAGTCCTTGGTGTCGTAAGATGTGTCCTATCATTCTATCTCTTCTTCTCGTCAAATTTAGCCAAATCAATCTCCTCTCACCAATTCGATTCATTATCTCTTCATTCGTGATTCGATCTATCCATCTCACCTTCAGCATTCTTCTGTAACACCACATTTCAAAAGCTTCTATTCTCTTTCTTCCTGAGCTAGTTATCGTCCATGTTTCACTTCCATACAATGCCACGCTCCACACGAAAGTCTTCAAAAACCTCTATCTAATTCCTATATCAATGTTTGAAGTGAGCAAATTTCTTTTCTTAAGAAAGCTCTTCCTTGCTTGTGCTAATCTGCATTTTATGTCCTCCTTACTTCTGCCATCGTTAGTTATTTTACTACCCAAGTAACAATATTCATCTACTTCCTTTGAGACTTCATTTCCTAATCTAATATTTCCTACATCACCTGCCTTCGTTCGACTGCACTCAATTACTTTTGTTTTGGACTTATTTATTTTCATCTTGTACTCCTTACCCAAGACTTCATCCATACCATTCAGCAACTTCTCGAGATCTTCTGCAGTCTCAGATAAAATAACAATATCATCGGCAAATCTCAAAGTTTTGATTTCCTCTCCTTGGACTGTGATTCCGTTTCCAAATTTCTCTTTGATTTCCTTTACTGCCTGTTCTATGTAAACATTGAAAAGGAGAGGGGACAAACTGCAGCCTTGCCTCACTCCTTTCTGGATTGCTGCTTCTTTTTCAAAGCCCTCGATTCTTATCACTGCAGACTGATTTTTATACAGATTGTAGATAATTCTTCGACCTCGGTATCTGATCGTTATCATCTTCAGAATCATAAATAGCTTGGTCCAATCAACATTATCGAATGCCTTTTCTAGATCTACGAACGCCATGTACGTGGGATTGTTCTTCTTGATTCGATCCTCTAAGATCAGACGTAAAGTCAGGATTGCTTCACGTGTTCCTACATTTATTCTGAAGCCAAATTGATCTTCTCCCAACTCAGCTTCAACTTGTTTTTCCATTCTTCTGTAAATAATACGTGTTAAAATTTTGCAGGCATGAGATACTAAACTAATGGTGCGGTAATTTTCACACCTGTCAGCACCGGCTTTCTTGGGAATAGGTATAACAACATTCTTCCGAAAATCGGATGGGACTTCTCCTGTCTCATACATCTTGCACACTAAATGAAATAACTTTGCCATGCTGGTTTCTCCTAAGGCAGTCAGTAATTCAGAGGGAATGTCATCAATTCCAGGTGCATTGTTCCTATTGAGGTCACTCACAGCTCTGTCAAACTCTGACCTTAAAATTGGGTCTCCCATTTCATCAGCATCAACAGCCTCTTCATGTTCCAGAACCAAATTATCTACATCTTTACCTTGATACAACTGTTGGATATGCTCCTGCCATATTTCTGCTTTGTCTTCTTTCCCTAGAAGTGGCTTTCCATATGAGCTCTTGATATTCATACACCTAGATTTCCTTTCTCCAAAGGTTTCCTTGATTTTCCTGTATGCAGCATCTACCTTTCCCAGGACCATATAGCCTTCGATATCCTTGCACTTCTCCTTCAGCCATTCTTCCTTAGCTACCTTGCACTTTCTATCCACTTGATTTTTTAATCGCCTGTATTCTTTTCGGCCCTTTTCATTTCTAGCATTCTTGTATTTTCGTCGTTCATCAATCAGGTCTAGTATATCCTGAGTTATCCACTGATTCTTAGTTGATCTTTTCTTCCTTCCTAACATTTCTTTAGTAGCCCTACTTACTTCAATTTTCATGACTCTCCACTCTTCCTCTATAGTTCATCCTTCAGCCTTTTCATTTAGTCCTTGTGCAACATGTTCCTTGAAACAATCCCTCACACTCTTTTCTTTCAACTTGTCTAGATCCCATCTCTTTGCATTCTTTCCTTTCTTCAATTTCTTCAACTTCAGATGGCATTTCATGACCAACAAGTTGTGGGCAGAGTCCACGTCTGCTCCTGGGAAAGTTTTGCAATCCAACACCTGGTTTCTGAATCTCTGTCTAATCATAATGAAGTCTATTTGATACCTTCCGGTGTCTCCAGGTCTCGTCCACGTATACAGCCGTCGTTTGTGGCGTTTGAACCAAGTATTGGCAAGGACTAAATTATGATCAGTGCAGAATTCAACCAGCCGACTTCCTCTTTTGTTCCTTTGTCCCAATCCAAATTCTCTTACTGTATTACCTTCTCTTCCTTGGCCAACCACTGCATTCCAGTCTCCCATCACAATTAGATTCTCGTCACCTTTTACATATTGTATTAAATCTTCTATCTCCTCATATATTCTTTCGATTTCTTCATCATCCGCTGAACTAGTAGGCATATAGACCTGCACTACTGTGGTGGGCATTGGTTTTGTGTCTATCTTGACGATAATAATTCTTTCATTGTGCTGGTCGTAGTAGCTTACCCGCTGCCCTATTTTCTTATTCATTATTATACCAACTCCTGCATTTCCCCCGTTTGATTTTGTGTTGATACTTCGGTAGTCGCCTGACCAAAAATCTTGTTCTTCCTGCCAACGTACTTCACCTATACCAACTACATCTAACTTTAGCCTATCCATCTCACTTTTCAGATTATCTAACCTACCACAACGATTCAAACTTCTAACATTCCACGCTCCGACTTGCAGAATGTCAGTATCCATCTTCCTGATGATCGCCCCCCTCTCGTGTAGTCCCCACCCGGAGACCCGAATGGGGGACTAGTTTACCTCCGGAATATTTTACCCGGGAGGAAGCCATCATCAGTACATCATTCATACAGAGAGAGCTGCATGTCCTCGGGAGTTAGTTACGGCTGTAGTTTCCCGTTGCTTTCAGCCGTGTAGCAGTATCAACACAGCTAAGCCATGTTGAGTATTATTACAAGGCCGTATCAGTCAATGATCTAGACTGCCGCCCTTGCAACTACCGAAAGGCTGCTACTCCCGTTTCGATGAACCATTCGTTATTCTAGTCTCTCAACAGATACCCATCCGATATGGTTTCACCTGCGGCTCGGCTATCTGCATCATTGGGACACGCAAGCCTCCCCACCGCGGCAAGATCACATGGTTCGCAGAGTCTTATCGGAGTAATTCTGCGGAGCTGACGCAAGGACTACTGGGCCAGATGGCTGTAAACATTACTCTTATAGGTGTAACACTGGAGAGATGCCTCAGGGGCTCACAACTTGTAACTTAGGACCTATTTGTTTTATGACACTAACGTTGGGGAAGAGACGTAGGGGCTACTAGGCAAGATGGCCAGTATACATTGCTCTTGCGGGCTAACTCTGGACAGCTACGTCAGGGACTCACAAGTTTTAACTTTCGACGTATTGGTTTATCAGACTAACTGTAGGGACATGGCACAGGAGGACGAATGAACTGTATCACCGTTTACCCTCCCAAGGATTTTGATAGGGTAATAATGGAAGATTACTAAAAAATATGAGGGTAGATGGAGTTGTTAAATGGGTGATAAATTTCTTGAAGATAGATCTAAGAAAATTTGATTTGGAGAAGCAAGCAGGTTTGTTTTCTATGCTTTTATTGGACGTTTCCTTGCACGCCATCTGCTTCATCAACAGCAACATTGTTTCTCATTGGTTCTTGATGACGTAATGTATTCTTCCGCGTTTCCTTTTCTCTTTCCTTCTTTCTCATTGGCTATATTATTTACGATCTTTCGTTTATTTATTGAAAACTTTATTCACATATTTCTTTGAACCTTACGTTTGAATTTTTGGATTTTATTTGTTTCATTTCAGTTAGTTCTCGTCCAGTTTCTTTCAGCTCTATTTTTTCGCCTTGCCCTTTTGAATAAAGTTCTCTTCTCCACTTAAGACGTCTTGTCTGACTGTCCCTTTCTGAAGAACCATGTTCCCGAACTTCTCCCTGGACCACTGTTCACACCATCCAGCATCATGCAGGTCACTCTGAATTTCTGTAAGCACCGGCACTTCACACCATGCTGGAGGCGTATTGTACGTCTCATTTGGCATTAGTTGAGAATATCTTTCCTCTGCCAAGGACCAGTGGCGGTTGGTGCATGAAGGCTTTAGGGCGCCACCTCACTGCCTTTTCAAGGACATTTAAAGTAATTTTACCCTGTAATTGATTACATAAAGAGATGAAAAACTTAGCACATTCGAACATATGGTGGTGTGCTATACCGTTGTATGATGTTATCTTTATTATTTTGGCTGTAAAAATTTCTATTTTCTATTTTCAAAGATATGGCAAAAGCTTTCAGATCTTGGCAGCCGTTCAGCAGGTGATCGAGCTCTGGCAGGAGAGCCATAAGTAGGTTAGCAACTGACCTTATAGTGATCACGTTCGTGTAAATGGGAGCTCAACCCCTCAATAATTGTACCTGTTAGGAGCTAATAGGTTCATGTTGTCACTGTGTCAGAGCTTTTTAGCTCTTATTTTGTTTCCTCGAGCTGATGATCTCCAGAATTGCTTCAAAGTTGTAAGGATTTACAGAGCATCCTTGCACTTCTAAGAATTGTAAACTTATTGTGATGAAACTTAACTCTATTAGAGAAGAAATATAATTTCTTGGATTTTGCTAGTATAACTTATACTTTGAATATTGTTTGCCTGCCCATTATGATCCTTGCTAATTTTAAAAGCTCCACACAAGCTTATTTATCTATTTATGTCATTCCACGCCAACTCACCACTGACAGCTCGAAACATGCCGCATAGTCGAGCGTCTCGTCTCCTTACTCCCAAGTCTTCCCAGTCTAAGGTTTGCATCATTTTTAGTAACATTCGTCCTTTGTCGGAAATCACCCAGCACAAATCTTGCTGGTTTCCTTTGATTTTTTCTAGTTCTTTTATCAAGTAATCCTGGTGAGGGTGCCTATACTCTGGAGCATTACTCTAAATGCGGTCTTACCAGAGACTTATACGCCCTCTCCTTTACATCCCTACTACAACTCCTAAATAATCTTATAACCATGTGAAGAGAGCTGTAACCTTTCTTAACTACATCGCTAATATGATTACCCCAATGAAGATCATTCCTTATGTTAACACCTAGGTACTTACATTGTTCCCCATAAGAAACCATCACCCCATCAACGCAGTAATTAAAACTGAGAGGACTTTTTCCTGTTTGTGAAACTCACAGCTTGACTTTTCATCCCATTTTCATTCATACCATTGTCTGCTGTTCATCTCACTGCATTGCTGAAGTCCCCTGCAATCGATCACAATCTTGTAACTTATTTATTACTCTATACAGAATAACATCATCCGCAAATAGCCTTATCTGTGATTCCACTTCTTTACTGATATCATTCAAGTATATTAGAAAACATAAAGGTCCAATAACACTGCCTTGAGGAACCCCCATCTTAATTATTACAGGATCAGATAACGCTTCACCTACTCTAATTTTATGAGTTCCATTTTCTAGAAATGTAGCCACCCATTCAGTCACTCTTTTGTCTAGTCCAATTGCCCTCTTTTGTCAGTAATCTCCCATGATCAACCCTACCAAAGGTCTTGGATAGGTCAATAGCGATACAGACCATTTGACTTCCTGAATGTAAGGTATCTGCTCTATCTTGCTGGGATCCTACATGTTGAGCTTCACTGGAAAAACCCTTCCTAAACCTGAACTGCCTTCTATGAAACCAGTTCGTAATTTCGTAAAAGTGTGTCATATAATCAGAGAGAATGCTTTCCCAGAGTTTACAAACTACACATGTCAAGCTGACTGGCCTGTACTTTTCTGCTTTATGTTTGTCACCGTTTCCCTTGTACACTGGGGTTAGTATTGCGTCTCTGTATTCACTTGGTAGAACTTCCCATTCCTCTATGAGCGACGGAAACACGGCAACAACTATTGTTATTGTTAATCCTGCAATAGAACTTACCTGGCTGTTCCGTCAGATTGGGGTAAAAGACGGCGATCTCACACGCGTCACTCTCACAGAGAGTCTGGTCTTCAAATTTAGGAGAATAAGGAATATTACATCTTTCATGCTGGGTGCCATCACACTCGTAACACTGGGTTCCTGGTTCAGCTGTAACAGTGAAATATTTATAAAATGACTTATGCACTTTTCCCTTATTGACAATAATCTGATAATTGTGCCCGTTTGCATCAACCACGGTTACGACTTAACCATGGTGAAATGGATAGCTTACCGTGGTTAAGGCGAATGTCTGTTGCATCAAGCGCGGATTTGAAATTTGTGACGTTTCACCGCGGTTAAAAGTTAACCGGTCTTGAGCGAGGGGCTTACGTACGCTACATGATCTCACGAGTTAGTTGTATATTACGTGCATCAAAATTGTCCTCATCCGATTTAAATGTGAGTGAGGGATATAACCTCATATTGTGTACATCCAAAGTGCCGCCATGTTATCGTTAAGCTGAATTTGGCACCACATATCGTAAATCTTGAGGATGATGGACACAGAGAGAGATTGTGGCGTCCTTGTTACAATTAATAGGTGACCAACTCGAGTTACCAACTCATAGAAATAATCCTGTTTCGCCAAAAAGTGATCTAAATTAGTGAACCTTTCAGTTTCAAATGCAATTCTTCGATACCAACTCAGAGGATAAAGATCTCTAGGATGTCCGATGAAGAGATGGAGGGAAAATGCAAGATCGTAACGAGACACATGGAAGGAAGATGATAATGATGATGATAATGATGACGATACAATTTGTTGTTCTCCTTCACCCTTCTTTTTCCATACCAACTGATACTGACAACCTAATCTAAAATAATCTAACGAAACAAAATTAAATCATCTTAGAAAAAATGATTATTCAATGATGCTGACAAGGAGGAATATAAAACTTGTTTATACAAGTGTAAAATAATTTAAATAATATTCATCCTAGAAATAAAAAAGACAGCTGACGGTTGCAGACAAACCGTAAACAACTGGGAACTGGATGAGTTATAGACACATGACTGTCGAAAATATCACTGCCTTCTAGATAAGTTAAAGGCTGTCGAACTCTTCACTGCCTTCTGAACGTTAGTTTGAATTACTTCCGAGGGGAATTATAGCGAGAAATACGAGCGTCAAGAAACCGCGGTTTCCAAACCAAGGATTAGCAATGGCAATCCCACGGTTTCGTAACGCTTGATATTTACCGAGAATGGTCCACCCGGCCATCATTTTGAGATAGCGTTCAACTGAGGAGTTCAGCCTTCAGTTACATTGATCAAGATCATTTTGTCACAAAGAACATGAACGGTGCTCTATAGCTGAGTCGTGGGTGTTGATTTCCAGTTTTTGCCTATCGAAATCTTTGAATAAGCTGCATATTGGTTAATCAGCTTAATTTAATTATTCCGCAATTTAATTGTTGATAAACAATAGAACTATGTACAAGAAGTTCTCTTCTAGGTCCATGAAGTTTTTGTGTTTTGAGAGCAAGTACAACTGTGAAACCACCCTAACTCTGAAGTCGCAGAAACGAAACCTTACTCATCTTGTAACAAAGTGCTGCGAACTTTATTTTCGTTGTAAGGTTGGTAACCAGGAAAAGAAATGTCGCCCCGTCCACATATACTGTTTGACGTATGATACACTCTTGACGGGCTATTTAAAAGGATCACGCCAAATGCTCCTTGCTAATGCTATGATTTGGTGGGAACCAACGGATGACAGAAAATACTGTTACTTCTGTCTCACAAAAATAGCTGGAGTCACCTCAAAAACAAGGAAAAGTGTGCAACTTATATATTAAAAGAGTTTACTAAAACCAGCTTTGACAAATCCGTCCGTCCGTTCTACCGGACCGATTTGCTTAATTTTTCTTTTATTATCTCCGGAATTACCTGCCAGTGAATCTTGAGAGATTGATAAGTCTCTAATTTCAGCCAGCTTTGAATAATCAAAAAATCAAGTAATGGAATGATCACTCCAATAATTGCAGGCGAATTGTTCTGTTGCTAAGCGACTAACACTTTGATTGATATTCTGAATGTACAATTTCAATCCTTAGTAATGTCATTGCACGCAGCCATGTTTGACTACTATCTGTGAAGCCAGAGAGTATACACTTCCTCTGATCACGGAAGAATATTATTTCCTGCTAGACGCTCTTTGATACTCTAACCTTTCCAGCTTCCAGAAATATTCAGCAGAAGACAGAGCGTTCCCGCATGCTGCTAAGAGAAAGAACACCTATCAAAGGATAGCCGTTCTATATAGATTAAGAATAACATTGCCTTATACAACAAAATAGCAAGCTTTAGATCAAGAACTGCAGAATAAAGCGAATATATGGATAGATTTTTACCAAACAGACGGCATGATGACGAATTTTGACTTCGAACTTTGGCATACCATAACGAGCTACCTATTAGATGTTCTTAAACCATTAAAAAGGGCAGGAGAAGCAATATGACTGAGACAGGCATATCATGGCGAGTTATCTGAGCTATTTATAACGAATACTGCGGAGAAGCACGGTTCATCTAGTCCTAATTTAAACTGTGTTATAAGAGCTGTATGTCACAGTAAAGAATTGCCGGTACCAGTGCCTCCTGCGAATGTGACAGTGAGTGAAGACGAATACAGTGACGAACTCGAAGAAGACAGAGCGGGAGTTGTTCATGCCTACCCAACATTTGGGCCCTGTGAGACAAATTAGCCATAATTTTTGTCTCAAGGGAGTCCCAACGATCTTAACACAAATCTTTATTGTACTGGGAAAATTATGGAGGTGGTGGAGTGGCAGGGCAGAATACTATTATGTGAACTATCTGCGTGTGTACTTAGGGAAGACTTCTACGACCTCTTTTAGCATGTAATTGTCAGCTTGAGATCTATTTAAATATTGTATGTCTTTTTTTTCTAGTCAACTTAGATTTAATGTAGGCCTCCGTTCCCTGTCCTCGAACTTACTGAATGATTTCACTAATGGGAACTTGTAAAATATAAGGAAGCACGAGTGGGTAGCCTAGTTAAACTTCCTCTCAACTTCGTTTTTGGGTGACTAAGTTTAATTAAAACATTTAAATTCCCTTTTTCTCTGTTAGGCCTTTAATGCTTTCGTAATTTAGTCACCTCCAAGCATGGCTTAAACTCTGTTTCTCCGGGCCTTATGTCCAGATAGGTAGGATGTAAATTACTTTTTGGAGTGCCTGGGTTTTCCACCATTTCGTTTTGGTTTAAGGCATTTGTAAATATAGCATTTACTTTCTTTTTTCCTATTCACTTTTGGGAATTTGTAAAATATAAAGAAGGACGAGTGGGTACCCTCGCTAAACTTCAGTCGATCATTTTTTGTGCACTCCCCTATCGTTGTGAAAACGAAGGTACGAACTTCTTTTCAGGCGGTAAGCTGTTGCTTTACCTGCATTAATATAAATTTCTGACCGATTTGGAACTTAAATTCAGGGTTCAAACCCAATACTTAAACGTTCCAGAAGCTACGGTGTCTTTCATGTTTGGTATTCAGCTAATCTATGTAAAACTGTACAGTCTAGCCTAATCTCAAGTATGTGACTGTTTTGCATGGGTCCGTGTATTCTGGCTATGAAGTTGTATGGTTCTGATCTTCCGTGCTCGTCTGTTATAAATTCTCGTCTATTAGGCCTATAAGTTACCTGAAGTTCTGCAAGCGCCTCGGCATAACACTACGACGATACGACCTGACCAATCATAACGCATTCACGCCATGGCCGCTTTTAATTCCTATAATCCTCCCGCTCTTCTATACACACTAGTTTACGTTAATCAGCTGATGAGGACATCTGTGACTGAATCTAGCCTTCTTATGCCACATACACTATATGCCCTTGTCTGAAAATCTAAAATAGACGAATTCAATTGGTAAAAGTAACATTTAAAACTCGAATACGAAATAATACGAATGATTTCAGGTTATGTTACTCAGAAATCTGAGTTAGTACTTTTATTATTCCATGTTTAGAATTGTACGTAACCTGTAGTTTTCTATTATGTGTTCGATTTTAAAGCTTGGTTAGTAGAAAGACTGAGGATTAGGGCTGGTCTTGTACGTGTTATGATGTCATTGATGAATTATGAAGGATTCTATCAAGTCAGTGATCATAGTGCTGTCACCCAGTTAACAGTTTCCCTAATTCTTTCTTAAATTATTTCAACGTACTTGGTGATCTATCAAACATTTCCAAATGAACTTACTGACCACGTGTTGGCGCAGTTCAAACAAATAGCAAACAGTATTCAAACAAACGTATTGATCACATGTTTGGCAAAATCAACAACAACTTTTCCCTCTATTTACGCACAAATAATTGCTAATCAATTGTCATGTTTACTACAAATCATACCAGATAGCAGTACTTTCGCAACAGGCTGAGGCCATCAGCGGCCATACTTTTCGAAAATGCATTCTGTTTGGTCAGGTCGTAATACCGTAGTGTTATACCGATACACTCGCGAGCTTCTGAGCTAGATTCTTGTAAATAATCTCAACGAGCTTTCCAGCTAACTTGTATAAATTGGTTCAAAGCTGATGAGCTCCCCTTTTGGTGTTGACGAATTAAATTATGTAAAGATTGTTAATGCTCGACTTGGTATTGCCTGAGCTTCCCGCTATCTTCTGTCTAGTCGATTACCTTGTTATTGTGATATTAAACATTTATACTGTTGAAAAGGATGAAAATAAAAGTTTCCGAAATTTTATTACATTTTCTCAAACTTTGATTATGCTGTGTCCAGCCATTCAGCCCACTGCGAGCCACGGATAAGCCCGTAACACAAATAGATGGAGCACCTTCTGACCTATTTGTATTGATTTCAGCAAGTGGCGACGATATACACTAGAACTGAGACAGGAAATTGAAAAGTAGGTCTAAAAATGAATCTGGACATGGCCAAAGATTTACTCAGTCCACATTACCCAGGGAATAATTTGAGTTTAAATTCAGTATTTTTTAAAATTCGGTTGTTTAATATGTACGCCTTCGGAAGACTGAATGTCATCAACAAAAGCTGTTAAGCTTTAAATAATACAACGTTGTTCAATGGATGAGTCCTCCCTCTAATGACATATGGTTCTGAGACTTGGAGCTAAGACGGAAAGAATATCCAAAAGCTCGGGGTATCTCCGAGGGCAACTGAAAGGGTGACGTCGGGTATCTCCGGAAAAGACGGAGCCAGTGTTTGGGTTAACACAAACGTCCGTGAAAGAGGACGTTCTTATTGTGAGGAAGAGGGAGTGATAACAAGCGGAGACCATTCACTGGATTCGTGTCGACAATGAATTACCTGGAGGCGGGTCGAGGAGATCACATTAAATGGTTACAACTGGCCAAGGATCATGAGTTGTGTAAGAGCGTTTATCCAGCAAAGGCCTGATAGTGGCTGAGGCAAATTTCAGAAAATCCAATTTTCTATCCTCTTCATCCGATTAATAACACTGGAATATTCACGAATTTAAAACTTTTATTTACCAAGTCGATAAACGACAAGTATCGCTGATGTAGAACTAACAGTAATTGACCCCTGTTGATCGGTATAATAATAAAACCGTAGGAGAAGTTGCACAATATGTCTCGAGGGAAGTTCCTAAAATTTTACGGACGATTTACGTATTCACTCGCGTAATCCCTTCTCATTTTTGTTTACTCTTTTCGACCTCAAGGCGAGGAGGGAAAATTATGCGAATCTAAATTTAAAATGGAAATGAAAAATCGAACATTAATACTTTACTTAAGTTAAGAAATTTATTTAGGACTAAAATAGTACACAATAATCGAAAATATGTGTAACGCAATTAATTTTAATAAAAATTCGAAGGCAATAATACGTCCCCTAGCAATAACAATAAGGAAACCGCCGTCTTTTAATGTCACGCAAGAATTCGCTGGAGATAGTATCCAGATACCTCAAATAGAATATTGTATTAGGGTAAAATCTATAAAACTGCCTCAGCTCATATGTATTTCACTTCAAAGAAATAGACTTACCATGTCACTCATCGGCGCTTTCTTCCGAAGTCGCCTGCGATGAATCACTCCCATTCTATTCCATCTCCCAAATGCAGTCATCTTCAGTTCCATACAGTTCGTTGGAAATGCTAGTTTTCTTGAAACTTTTCACAATAATGTCTTGTGAAATCAGTCCCCGTGCACTCACATATTAATTCTAGTAAAGGCCTCTTGATCTTCCTGGTCAGAGTACGAGAACCTCCCGCAATCTATTCAGAATATACCCGTCGCACACTGCCTTTGAATGGCTTGTTGACGCGTACATCAAGAGGCTGCAAGGCTGAGGTCAAGCCACCAAGAATTATTGCAGCATCAGTCTTCTGGATGACCATTTCTTGGCGAACATCATCAACAAGATGGTCACGGAATCCGTCCAAAACCACAAAAGACCTGTGGTTTATGAGATGCCCAGGCCGTCTTCCTCACACGACACGCAACCAATACTTCATGAGATCCGCCACCATCCATCCTTTCTCCTGGACACGAATGTGCACACTGGAAAGAAATTTCCCTTTAGGAATTGTTTATGGCTTGAAAATTACATCGGTCTAGGAAGCCAAGAATAACGGCCGAGAGGATTCGTCGTGCTGACCACACGACACCTCGTAATCTGCAGGCCTTCGGGCTGAGCAGCGGTCGCTTGGCAGGCCAAGGCCCTTCAAGGGCTGTAGTGCCATGGGGTTTGGTTTGGTTTGGTTTTGTTTTGAAAATTACATAGAGAGAGGGTTTTCACCTGTCCGCAGTAACAGCAAACATAACTGTGCAGCGAAGCTTCTCTGCCCCAGTAGTCCTCAAGACTACGCTGGATGCTCTCTTTTCGGTAATTGTAGTGGTTCTCGGCATACCAACGAAAGTCGGAGTTTGATCTGCATTTCCGATTTGCGACAGCAGGTAATTGAACTCACGCCACTTCCTGGACGGGTACGATATTTTCACTGCGGTTCTTAGGAAGTCACTGCTTTAGTTGTGGTCTTCTTCGAAGAGAGAGATTGTTCCTCTTCATGAACCGACAAAGCCACCTTCTGCTTGCTTTAAAACCAGGAATTTTCAAGGTTTTTGCTACTTCTATAGCCTTTAACTGGAGCATCGCGTGGAAAACTGAAAAACCATCATTTCTTAATTGATTAACGTAAGAAACATCTTCCTTTTCAATTTTTGGATGCCTCCCGGTTTTTTGTCCCCGAAATGATAAAGTTGTTTTCTTCTACGCCAGTAACGCACGTGTGATGGTGCTACGGAAAATGCAGCACGATTGCCGTTATTTTCGGCAAATTATATTACAGACAATTTAAATTCTGCGTCGTAAGTAGTGTTTTTCTTTGTCATCATGTCACTACCAAGCACTTCGCACAACAATTCTCATGCAAGAACACTGTTAAAAGTGATTACTGTGAGCGCGAGAGTCACAGCTGAGTTATGGCTAACAATCACAGGTGTGTTCTGGCCTCGGGCGCTGAAATGTTGAATAAATTCATCCTCTCCTAGCATGGGAAACATGAACTGGAATTTCCAAACTAGTTTCGATTTCCGTACATCGGCATGCATCACGAAGACGAAATAGTGTAAGTCCGTGGTTCGCAACTAGTGGAAACCATAGATAAAACAAAGGGGGAGGGAGAATATACGATTATCAAGGCCCGGATTTTTATGCAGTAACAGGTTAGATTGCAAGCTAATTTGGTTAACAGCCACTGTCGGCCACCCGCTCTTCTATAATGTAGCAAGAGTAATATTATAGGGGTTTTGATGGGTCGTAGCCCTAAAGTTTATGCAAATCCCGTAGCATAATCGTTACGAAGGTAGACTATACTTGCTACTCGCTTCAGGAAGTTTGCATTCTAACCTATTAATGCATAAAAATCCGGACTGTAGCGATTATATTTCTTTTCCAAATTTTGGTTCTAAAATCAGGGAGGGAAAATTACGCGAGTAAATACGGTAATTAGTACATGTATGAAATGATTGGGTGAAAATAAATGTTACTATTATCTTTAAAAGCAATGTTTGTTTTAACATTTGTTAGCGTGTAACTTGGACTGGAACATATAAACATTTTTATAAGTTATTTAATGAGTTTATTATGAAATATTAAGCAATAAACAAGACACTATGAATTGTGGTCATCACTTTTGGCATGTAGGGCAATCATAAAACAATTCACCCTGAATTTTGGCACACTTTCCATGAGCCCACTTTTTGCCACTATTCCACTGGATCCGATCGCCATCATTATACTTGTCACATACAATGTTGTCAGATAGCTCCTCAACTGTAATCACGTAGGGTGATTTAACCTTGAACCAGTCCTCAAATCCAGGTAAAAATTCTGACCTATTCGGGAATCGAACCCGGGGCATCCAGTTGAGATGAAAACACGCTGTCCCTATGGGCCGGACCCGGCCTAAATTATAAAAGAAGTTTTGTTAGAAACTGTTAGGAAACGTAATTATCACAACTGTTTCAACGGCCAAAATTACACACTCTCGAGAAGTCCGAATTATATGACAAGCAAAGATTTAATCAAAAACTAATTGTATTCAAACTCTTCAACACCATGCTAACAGGCATGTGAAGAGTCCCAACAAGTCATATATGCCGTTTTCCGCGTTATTCTACTACATATTTGGTCGTAACAAGCATTTTACGCCGGGTTCGGGATACGAGCGGCCCTGCGTTAGCTCGAAGAGTTGAGCCCTAATTGCGCGCACCGAGGGAGAGAACTCTCGGTACAGCGAAACCTCGAAATTACGCTCTCTAACCAGCGAGCAAGAAAGAAATAGCACTACACACGCAGAGACTAGGTCAGGACGGTTCTAACTTGTGAACTGTATATTCTCGGTGATTTCCCACTATATTCATGAATACCAACTCACAAATGATGCGCATCAAGTAATAATAATAATAAAAAATTCTGGTATCAGCCTTAGAAATTTACAAGTAACGACTCATTGAAAACAGCATAATTTACTGTATTTAATAATGTAAGAAGATGTATTACTTAACGAACTAGTAATGACGCACATGTGATAGATGTATGTAATAGGAACCATATGTCGGGACCACTTATCATGACAGAAATAGGGGAGTCCCCAACTCATAATATTTCGCGCGCTAATATCCAAAAAGCTTGTGAGATTACTAGAGATTCAGCGATGCGATTTATATGAAAGTAGATCAGTGAAAAGTGGAAGTCAAGATCTACGAAATGAATATACAGTACATGCTGAAAACATATCACTATATGGCTCAATATGCTAATATGAATACTGTGACAACATTTATTATAATACATCTGTGAGTCGCAAGGGACAAAGGCAGGAACCCGGGAGAGCCGTGACATAGCTCACGAGTACCCTGTATTATTCCAGTAGAAATGGATTCTTTGAATTCAAATCGAGCCGTTGGCCGGGAAATCAGTCAAGCATACCCCCACTTTCACCGCTAGTCCAGCCGCCGTGAGCTGGAGAGGATAATATTTGAACATGGGGAACCACCTAACAGTTGTAACAGGTTGGCAAACTTTGTTATGCCAGGACTGGTATCACATGAATTTTAATCAATATATCCGTCACTGAGCTAGAATCCACAGCCGAAATAAAGAACAGAATTATCATAGGCCAGGAGGTCGTAATAATAACTAATTGTGCTATTATAATAGAAGTGCGAAGTTATAGCCTAGACCGTTGAACCCACGTTGGCCGTTATATAGCCAGCGGCAATGTTTGTTTGGCAGTGGCATCATGGCTTGCCTATAAAACCCCATGTAGAGGGGGGAGCACTCTCAATAATTATTTGTCAGTCGTGTTATTTGTACGTGCCAGTTGATCATCGTGTACGCTTTGTGCTTCACAAAGACTTATAACTGTATTATCGTTTGAGATTTGCAAAATTCAGACATAGTGCCTTTTATCTGAGATTATTAACAGTAAGGAGACGCCAAGTGCGGTGTGGTGTAATTGGTAATTTATCCAATTAAATTTAAATTATGAGCTTGATAGACCAGTGCTCAATAACTGTAAAACAGCTTGCTAGTACTAACTTTGAATACGCGTCCGCGAGTCGCGAAGTTACGTGTGCGCTCCGTATATATATATATAAAGTACCGCTGAGAAGGCGTATTTTGGCCGGGCTTGATCCCTTAATTTAGTTGCGCGCAAATCGGAACTAAATTATTTACGCGTAGATTGTAGCCAATCACAATCTAACTAGGGTCATAATCGTGTGTACGTTCACGTCAAGTGGTGAAGAAGAAGTCCTAATATCCAGTATTATTGTAGATGTTTCCAGGAGGAAAAGGAAGACAGCCATGGCAGCATCAGGAGTCGATTGGACAACCATTAAGCCTGTGACCTATGCAGTTGTGATGGGCTAAAGGCCAACATGACATAAGTGGTCATGTAAGTCATAGCCAATGGAGAGGTGCCGGCAAAGTTAAGTCCTAAGTCTTTATTTTTAGTATGTGTGTAGTGGAAGTCGAACTAGTATGGAAGTCGAACTAGTATGGAGTGTTTCAAGTAATTTATATGTTAATTAAATGACAGCCAGTTGGCAGTTGCTTTGTTAATTTTGAAATAACAGTAAATGCGTTCAGGGTTGTAATGCATGTATTAGCCCTGTGTTCTTTGTATATAGTTTATTCAGTTGGGAACAAGAGGGAAAGATATGTTAGATAGTTAGGCGTGTGTTTCATATATCAATTCTGTTGTTGTTATTAGTGTGTTATTAGATAGAGTTGTTGGGCAAAGTCTTTGCATTATTAAGTAGGCTGTATGCCGGCAGCGTTGTGTGATTTATTGTATAACAGATTAGAGACAGCCAGTAGAATAGGATGTCATTCTTTGCATGCCGCATGCACCTTTCAGCTGTGACGATATGATGTGATATATTTCATTTCACAGTTGAGAATAGAGAAATATATTCTAATTTCGGGGCAGGCGAGTTGCGGAACGCGAGCGTTATGAAGTGACGATATGTAAAGTGAAAGGCTTGAAATGCCATGTTATATAAATGGGGCTAAATGTATATGAGAAAAGGCAGTTTAAGCCGTGATGTTTATTCGGAACACGTAAATTACTTGTGATAATTTGCAAGCCTGATGTTTGCTTGAATTTGCATTGGCTGCACCTAGAGAGGGCGAGATAATATTTGTGTCGTGTTCCAATGGAGAGAGTCGGCCTTCAGGGATGCGGCTTTCAGTCAGCTGTGTGCCGTACGCTCCCCATTTCAGTGAAAGTATTTGCGACCCGTTGGTTTCCTGGAACTGTGCCCCTACCCTGGTTATTTAAATGCTTGTTGGTATCCAGCTGACCGTCCTGGTCGTGTGGAAGAATAACGACCTTGTCTCTGTTTCGAGACATGGACTGTCAGAGCCTGAATATGTTGAGATTGAATCACGACGACTCTATTTTATTTCAATATGTATTTGTGCGTGTATTTATTTCCTACAAGTGATTTGTGTGTTTGTATTTTGTGGTGTTATTTTTGTCTTATGTTTCTTTGTCTGTGACATTTGCCCAGCGTTGTGTAAGGGCACATGTCACCTCGATGGCTGATTAAAGGGAAGTTGGCTCTGTCCAAATTTGAGGCGTATAGTTTCAAACACGACCAAGTCCATCTTTTTCACGTTCTGATATTTTGATTTCCATGGATTCCTCTTTACAAGATGAATACAAGGGAACGAAAGTGGGTTTCAAATCCGGCCAGATCACATTTAAAATTGCAGCAAAGAATAGAGTTTCATATCAAAGTCGGCCAAGTCCCTGTTAACCCACACGGGCCAATAATCCTGCGCTATCCAGTCACGTGTTTTCTTCCGGTAATATGGCGGCCTGACGTTTGTTCGAGTCACATGTGGTGGTTTTGTTTGAGTGTATTTTAATAAATATTTTATAAATCATAAATATATACATAATTAATTGGTCTTTTTTAATAGTATTCATATTTGCTGTGCAATAAAATGGAGGAAATTAATAAACACCATACCAGAAAGCGGCAACGTGATCTTTCCACCTTGAAGCGCATGAGGGAGAAACAGCTGAGATGAGTACAATCAACAACGTGTTGTTAGTGGCGATTTAATCAAGGCTCGGTGATATGTTTCGAAGGCGTGATGGTATTGAATAGGTATACTATGAAGAATATACATTGAAGTAGCTACATGAATCCATATATTTGCGAAATATACACTATTTAAATGTTAATTAGCCTCTACATTGGTTACAATATTGGGTAATTTTACACAAACGTAATGTTTAAAATAATAATCTTTAAAGATTTTTCACTAAATCATATATCATTTTTAATCATATTTGTTCTAAATAAAGTCAAGATGAACACAGTTGGAAAATAAGCCTAATCTAGATTTCTTTTTTCTTTAGGTATTAGGCCAAATTTTCTAATCTAAGTTTCAAAGATGGCCAAGTCCTCTTACGTAAGTTTCAAAATCGGCCAAGTCCCACAGTTAGTTTCAAACATGGTCAAGTCCAAATTTTAAATATATTTTTCAATTCATGTAATATATTTAGACTGTAAAAATTGTATGGTAATGAATCAGAAGCCTCTACTAAGCAACATAAAGATTAAAGTGTCTGAATATATACGAATTAATAACCAAAACAAGTTTCTTGCTTCTCCTGAAAAAAAAACCAGCTCAACGGACTTGGCCATGTTTGAAACTATACGCCTCATTTATTTTCCAATGAGTACGGGCCCATTAACAGAATCGGTGTTATATTGGAACTGGGACAGCCTTGAACAAGTGTTACATTTCTTTGTATCCGTATTTCGAATTGTGTATATATATTTTAGTCACACCAAAATACTAGTTTCGATTATCACATGCGATGCTAATGGATGGTTTTAGATCGAGCCTACGGGCAATTGACTTATGGATTTACCGGCGCAGATATCATATAAAAATCTATTTAACGATATCAAACTCCAATGTAATATTTTGTTTACATAATTTCGGGTCGATACAACATTTTGTTTATATAATTTTTTGTCATACGTAAAATATATTCATGTGCGGATCAGGTTTCACGACCGATTCATGGGTAGCATTTATTGTGATTTATATTTGATCTACATTTTGATTTTGATTAGTATGAGTTATTTTTAGGATTTTCACGTTTTTGTGGAATAAATCCAGCCTACCCATTTACCCGAGTTTTTATTCAGTAGCTACGTAAACGTATTTTCTGTCCATATACTTTTTAGTATAAGTATTTATTTAGATATTTTTGTCGCCCATTTTTCGAACATAACTAAGCTCTTTACCCTGAGCTTAGCCAAATTTGTGACAGGATACAGTGGAATACGATCCTGAGGGATCAGTATTAGTGGACCGATTTGCCCTCTGTGGGCGGAGCTTACCCTTTCCCTAGTCGGCGACCCGCATATCCTATAAAAGGACATAGGACAGCCCTTAGTTACTCATTCGTTACTCAGACTCAGTCATTCATTGTGATCCAGTGTTATCCAGTGTTGCTCGCTATTGTGTTAGACGGAAGTTAGGCCGATACACGTTCCTAATAAATCCTATTATTCTGGTGTGAATAATAATTGTGGTGTGTAAATGTATGTGCTTCTAATCCCAATATATATTAAGGGAATGCAGACGGGAAATATCAGTGAAGGCTCACATGGAAAGGTTTCGAGTAGTGTTCTTCAGAGACTGCAACCGCTACCCGGGTAGTCCATTCGAGTCTATGAGTGGGTCTATCAATATCATGTTATTCGATGACATTTAGACAGTGCTTTAATAACCGACCTTTTCATATGTGTGTAATTGCTCGTCGAACCCGGGATTCTATTCTAGCAGAACGCGCCGGTGTGCCTGCATTATTCCATTCAAGGATCACACAGAACTTCCAACAGTAGGAGATTGCAGATCAAGACACCATGTATTAAACTCCGAAGAAGATGAACCTAGGACTATCTGCTTACGAGGCCTCACTGATGGAGGCCTAAATCAATACGGGTACCTCCTGATGACGGCATGGTTACACAGCAGATGGCAAGTACATTCCAAGATATTCCTAAGCATGAAAAATCATAATTGTCGCATTAACGTGTCAAACTTAACTTTGGAAATATAATTATTCAGCATGCATTTTAATATTTGTGATAACGTGTGGGTGACGCAATATGCGTGTTTTAAGGGGGCAACGTTTTCTTTATTTAGTTTGATTTCGTTTTGTCTTCTGTGATTATGGGTTAATCACACATTTATTCCGTGGATTTTTGCATGAATTATTGTACAAGGCCCCACAGTGTATTGTGATTGAGTGAAGCATTCGTAAGTGTGTAGTTGATAAATCGGAGGAATTCATAATCCATTACAAGTCAATTAGCTGAGATGATCTTCTCAATGTTTCAAATATATATTATTCAAATGCTTCACAACTTTAGTACATGTGTACAGCCACCCTCCTTTAAATTTTAGGGATGTTGACATCTAGAAGGAGATGCTTTCGAAGTTCGAACAATTAATCTAGATAGTTGAGTGATTGATCGTTATGTTAAGTAACTACCTATTGATTGATTTAGGATCTTCTAAATGTGTAAATAAGATGGATTTGAGGTAAACGTGTGTAAAAACGGAAGGTGAAACAGTATATGTGTAAATGTATAAGATGACAGACTATGAATATAATGATAATAAGAATAATAATAATGAAGTGAACGAATGCTGAATATGGTTGAAGCATTGAGATAAAATGACATTTGAATGTATCTCTATATGATTATTTACCTGGAGAAACACTCCAGAATGGAACTGAGAATTACATATTTATGCTTGGTGTAAGTGAAAGTGTTCCTCCCGCTGACAAGACAGGTTTTCTTAGAGATATATTTATGGCCTTCAAGAGGGGAGCGTCAAGCCCGAAGCGGCTGGTCCCGTTTGTCTGTCAATGCTCGCAAATTCACGCGGGATGCTTTCCTCTTTTCACACTGTATTAAATATTAAATTAAATAAATAATAACTTGTTACTATCATCGTTATATGTGTCATGATCCGATAGGTGAAGTAATTCCTCCAATTTTTATATTGTAATTCTAAAGGATTCCAGGTAGCACCTCGAAATCAAATTAACATGGTTCGATACCCGTACCCGGTTGGTATCGACGTCCTTGGATCAATACCAGGAGACCTAAAAGGTGTCACAACTTCAGAGAGAGCATTAAAGTGTGTGAATTATATCTTGTGTTGATGTATTTACAGGTGATTTCTTCACTCTTCGTGTGTTTTATTTATGTATAGCTGGCGAGATGTAGTGTTTACACTGCACTATGTCTTCTGGTATGGGCTACAGCAGTTTGTTACTTTCATTGACCGGTCTCAGTCTCATTCTTGGCTTTAACGATATGAAAGCGACCGAGGTATGAGCGATGCTACTAATAACATTCCTTATGCAGCCATTCCCTGTTATGAATGGTGTGAATATATCGCTCATAGGGTCGGTTGGTACATGCATTTCAGTGGGCTTGGCAGACTGTTATGCAAGAGCAAGTACTGGTTCGGTGAGGGAAGCAACGGGAAACTACTTCACTCCTCATTTCTTTAGTATGCCTCTTCAGTAACGCCTAGCTTTCGGTGGAACTGCGGAGGATCAAACCAGCCTTCGGGATGAATACCCAACAAAAAGACATCAGTGTATGGTTCTTTCTTTATTCGAATCAGAAGTAGGTACAATAGAATAATGCTACATTTAAAAGAAACAAACTATATACACAAATATGTACAAGTAAAAGGTCGACAACAATATATGTCATACAGATTCGGCCCAAAATTTTGGCAGCACCAAGTCTTCCATTGTGCAGTTTGATGGACACAAGGGACAACATAGCAGGTGTCTGAAGTTCACCACAGTCACAAAAGGTCGTATGGTGATTTGATGTGATTTACAGGAAACCCACGTTGTGTGTGTCCGCTTTGTAAAATATTAGAATAAGATAGTGCCACGGAGAAATACGCATATGCGGCAGTGTGATGTGTAATTAATGTATAAAGTAGACTATTAGCGATAAGCGACGACATGAGTGGATAAATATGCGGAATTGTATCTTAAAAAATATCTTAATACTGCGACGATGTAAAATGACATTGTTCCCTCACGAGAATGCCATCCTTTTTGTATAATTTATGTGTTGTTAGGTATCAATGTAGCGCATACCTGCGGGTAGCGATATTAGGCGAGCGGACAAGAAGTGTAATATATACTGTATATGTGTGCAGTGTAATAACCTGTTATGTGAATGGCAAAATGATATTCAGAAGTAATATAGGCCCTTTCTTCTTTATTTGTGTCATAAGTACCAATTTTACATACAGACATTAAAAAACAAACATGATATCTACACTCCTACTAAAAATATACAGGTCTATTATACAAACAATCACAGATAGAGCAACAAAAATTCGAGAGCTAGATGATTCTTGGCCAGTACTGGGCAACGTCAATAGCGCTGGGGGAGGCTGCAATCAAGTATTTCATAGTGCACATTGAAGGACATAAAACACACTGACATAGATGTTGGATCCTCTACTGCTCTCCGCAATCAAGAAGTGAAGAATCGCCTGAGAAACCCCACTTCCGCAAATTTATTTTTGTTCTGCCGACTTCTGTACGGAGTCTGTTAAGGACTTTCCATACTGTCCACTTCTCCCGGTGTCCACATGGAAGACTTTCCTTCGGCTCTGTCCAGTTGGAAAGGTGATTGATTCTTTCTTTCCACGTGTTGACCCTAGCACTCTCTGCTTTCCCCTCAAGGTTAACTGATGTGCGGATAAATCTTTTTCTAAATTTCAGCCTCTGTGTGGCTGGATGGTATCCACAGAGAGGATGTGCTTTTGAAGAAGATGATTGGAGCCTTTCTTTGTTAGCTGCTACCTTCCTACAAATTTCACCGGGAGCAATACCAGGTGAAAGCTGGATCTTCTTAATTGGTGTAGGTTTCAAGCATCCAGTAATGATCCTGCAGCTTTCGTTTAGAGCGATGTCAACCTGCTTCGTATGAGGTGACCTGTACCAAACCGGGGAGGCATTTTCTCCTGCAGAGTAGCGTAGAGCTAGAACTGATGTTCTAATTGTTTGTGGTTGTGTTCCCCAAACTGTTCCTGACAATTTTTGTAGAATGTTGTTTCTAGCAGCTACCTTTTGTTTAAAGTTTTGGCAATGTTTCTTATATTTTAATGTATGATCTTGCATAACTCCCAGGTACTTTGGTGTAATGCAGTATTCCAGTAAGTTCCCTTTCCATAGTACTTCGAGTTTCTGAGAGGCCTGTGAATGCCGCAGACGGAATGCACAAATTTGCGTCTTAGCTGGATTTGATTTGAGTTGGTTTTTCTCATAATAGGTACCTAGCTCTTCTAATGCAGCAGTTAAAGATATCTCTGCTTCATCAAAAGTATCAGTTTGACTAGTAAGTGCAAGGTCGTCGGCATAGATAAAGCTTTTAGTATTTTATGGTTATGGCTGGTCATTATTGTAGATGTTGATTAGAATAGGACCCAGTACACTGCCTTGAGGTAGTCCATTAGTTTGATTTCTCCATCTACATCGGCGTCCTTGGAATTCAACAAAAAGGGCCGATTTTCTAGGAGAGTAGTTACCATATTTGTTACCTTGATGTCTGTAATCATTCTATAAAGCTTGTGTAATAATAACCTGTGATTTACTGTATCGTACGTGGTTGGGAGGTCCATAAAAGCCACACTAGTGATATTCTTCATTAGTAATATAGATTGATACAAGGACATTTAACGGCATTTCTCGTGTGTATAGATATTTCATGTGACTCTATAAGTTATTAAAACTTATGTTATGAATTGGGAACACTCCATTCTTCTCATTCAATGTTGTAGTGTATTTATCTTGTATTACAGAACACCCTATTTTCGTTATATTTTATGAAGTGCCCAGTTTCTTACGAACCGACCACAGATCCACATGCTCTTGAGCTTAGCCGTTGTACCAGTTGAATGTAGGGAGGATGGGACTTCGATGCCAGGTTTTGACATCCGAGGTTCCTCATCCAGAAGATTTCCATCCAAATATTTATTAATGAAATTAATTTTATGTTCAGCACCCTTGCTACCCCGGGACAGGTGCAACACAAAGTATGAATGAAACTATGTTAAAACTTATCTAGATACGGTATTTTATCAGTACATGTAAAAGCTAAACACCCTTTCGCCTGAAATAACTACTTTACAGTACTCTTACTTGTCGCCGTATAAGCTTGCAAGGAATGTGAGTATTAAGATTGTTTTCCCCCTTCAACCTTAAGTCCATTAGCAAAACAACTTCCAGGCAGAAAGCTACCCTCGGCTGTCATACTCAGGCAAGGTGACGGGGGGGAGGGGGAGGAGCTGGGGGAGGGTGACGAAACGTGCAAATAACAAAAATATTTTCGGTCCAAAATACACGCAAGTGAAAATTACACGGACTTCCCCTACAGGAAGGATTAGGAAAATAATAAAAATGCCACGAGTGGGAGGGTTTTTAAATCCCTACCTGCAAGAAATAACATGTCCCAAGCCTCCACTCCTGCTAGATGTCGCACACCTGTAAGATCAGCTCTGCGCTTAGGTGGTATAGTAACGTGAGTGAGGTTTGAGTCTCTGACTTCAGTACGTAATGAATGAGATCAGTAAGGATCAAATCGCTCGCACTGTTGCAGTAAACAGTGCTTTAGAAGAAGTCGTTAATTGGTCGGACAATTTGGAAAAACTTGTGCAAGCAATACCGTAAAGGATGACGCACATGATTCTAAAGAAGTTGAAAATATCTTTTCTTTTACAGGTTTATGAAAATGGTGGGGAAACTGACGAAGAAATTAGAAAATAAAGATTCGGAAATGAATGAAAATGAGAGAAGATATGAGTGCGAAGTGTGACGATTTGGAACAGGGCCTTGGCCTACCAAGCGACCGCTGCTCATCCCGAAGGCCTGTAGATTATGAGGTGTCATGTGGTCAGCACGCCGAATCCTCTCGGCCGTTATTCTTGGCTTTCGATACCGTCAGATAGCTCCTCAATTCTAATCACGCAGGCTGAGTGGACCTCGAATCAGCCCTCAGGTCCAGGTAAAAAACCCTGACCTGGCCGGGATCGAACCCTGGACCTCCGGGTAAGAGGCAGGCACGCTACCCCTACACCACGGGGCCGGCTAGTGGGAGAAACAGTGTCAGGAATTTTTTGCAATGGAAAGTGTATATGAAAATAGTGAGGAATTAATTATGAACGCTTGTAAAACAGTGAGTGCCCTAACTTGATTTTACACGATTCAAGTAACCGAAAAATAAAACAAAATAAAATGAAATAAAAAGATTAACCGAACTATTCTTAATTTGGTTGCGGTAGTGGTGGTGGTGATTATTGTTTTAAGGAGAATTACAACTAGACTAGCATCCTCCGTATGACAGTGATCGGAGAAAGAAAGAAGGTATCTGAAACTTCAAAAACTGAAGGTATCAGCGAAAGAAAGACAAGGGCCACGCAGGAAGAGAAAATGAAAGACTCCCTAGGATTCATAAACCTAATAGCGTCGGGGTCGGTAAAGAACAAAAGTTGACCAAGGGAGGTCGGATAGGATAGATGCTAGATGGCACAAGTAAGTGGAAGGAATGCCGGGACTTAGCTAAAAGCCCCGTGGTCGCCAACGCATGCTCCTAAATTTAGGGCGCATGGGGCTCTTTTAGTCGCCTCTTTGCGAAAAATTAACTTGCTGATGAAGCTGCAAAGTCCTGTGAATGTACAATTTAGTAATATTTGTTCTGAGCTACGTCGAACCATCTCGGAGTCCTGGGAATCGGAGTGGCTTGCCAACCGTACTCCCAACAGTCTGAGAGTAATTAAGAAGACAACTACCGTGTGGCGGTCCTGTTTCCGGCCTTCACGGAGATAAGCCATAGTACTTTGTAGGCTGAGGATAGGTCCCGCACTTTTAACTCTTGAAGAGGGAAGACCCCCCAGCGTGTTCTTGTGGTGCCGACATCATCACAGAGTGCGCCGATCTCTCTGGCCTAAGACGGAGCCTCGGCCTGCAGGAAACACTCGAACGCATACTAGCCGATGATGTGACTACTGCGTTGGAATCACTTGCGAACTTTTTCGACTTAATACAATAATTTCGGTTTTATTTTACATTCAGTCCTCCTGTGGGTGGGGGTTGTAGAATAACACCCACGGTATCCCCTTCCTGTCGTAAGAGGCGACTAAAAAGGGTCCCCGGGTCTCTGAACTTGGGAGCGTTGTTTGGCGACCACGTGGGTGCCAGGCTCCTAACTTTCAAGTACCCTATCCGATCTTCCTTGGTGAACTCTTGTTCTTTTCGACCCGGACGGTGTTAGGTTGCGAATCCTAGGACGTCTTTCATTTTCGCGCCCTTCATTGCCCTTGTTTTTTGGCCGATATCTTTATTTTTCTAAGCGTCGGATCACTTCAACTTTCTCTCTCTGATTAGTGTTACATAGAGGATGCTTTCCTAGTTGCACTTCCTCTTAAAACAATAATCACCACCACTTTTACGTTCAAATTGCTCTCTTGAATGAATTATTCACTTGTTCCCTTTACAATTTCTTTTCCACTTAATTTGTTCCTCTTAAGACCACAATCACCAACAAAAGAGAAATCTTCTGCTTCTTGTGCTGCCTATCCGTTTCGGATATTGGCAACATACCATGTTGAATACATTTCAACCAATGGTACTAGCTCTTGAAACCACTGCTACGGGGAGGGAGGGGAGGCGTTTCCTTTGCCTTGGTAATGAGTACATCACACGTCACCCTCGTGGAAGTCCTACCTTCGTAAACCGTGTGGCAAAAGTTACCCTTGTTTCACGCAACATTAGTACCAATAAACATCTACGTTTGTTTACTTCTCGCGGACGACCCGATAGCACGGTGTAAAAGGCTGCCAATCTGTCTATTTAGGAAGCTGGGGCAAGGCGATAGGTGGTGTGTAGTGCGGCTGTCTTGTTTTCTTGCCGCGCGCAGATTATGCACGGCGGGTGCCCCCCTGGACCTACTGAATGAACTTGCCTTGTGGAGATTATGCACAGCGGGTGAACCTCTGGACCTACTGAATGAATTTGCTGCGCGCAGATTATGCACGTCGGGTGCCCCCCTGGACCTACTGAATGAACTTGCCGCGAGCAGGTTATGCACGGCGGGTGCCCCCCTGGACCTACCGAATGAACTTGCCGCGAGCAGGCTATGCACGGCGGGTGCCCCCCTGGACCTACTGAATGAACTTGCCGTGTGGAGATTATGCACAGCGGGTGAACCTCTGGACCTACTGAATGAACTTGCCGCGCGCAGATTATGCACGGCGGGACCTACTGAATGAATTTGCCGTGTGGAGATTATGCACGGCGGGTGCCCCCCTGGACCTACTGAATGAACTTGCCGCGTGCAGATTATGCACGGTGGGTGCCCCCCTGGACCTACTATCCCGCCTCCACTTTGTCGAGCACAAATCCTACATGGAGTGACCGGGATTTGAACTGTGGTATCAAGCGCTGAGAGGCCGGCGCGCTGCCGCCTGAGCCACGGAGGCTAGTAAGAGAAGTACACTGGTCGTGAATTTGACTGGAGCTAGGCTGACCTTGAACTTTACTCTTCACTGGTGCCATCACTGCTTCACTCACATCGTGATTCTTGTTCCTTATTCCTTTGATACTGTCTTTATTTCTTTTCCTTTTCACGACAGGTATTTGCAAAAATATGAGGCCCTGCTCCTGGTTTTAATTTCCACCTCACACGGGGAAGTTCACAATGAAACAGTCCGTAAGTGTCATATTATGCTTTTGACTGACAATTGCTTATCAACACTCGTCCACTTGGCAAATAGATTATTTTCTTTTGCTGGTAACCAGAAAGGAAACATGAAGACTTTAGAAAACTAGTTGATTGCACACATAAACCATCAAAACAAACAAATTCCCCTAGATAGGCGTAAAAAGTGTTAACCGCGATTTCACGCACGCACGCTATTACCTTCGTGGAAAATTTGGCGCACGTGTTCTTGCAGCTGGTTCGTTGCGACTTCAGCATCACATTCCGGTGGGGCCACCAGCGACAGTGGAGTGATCACACTAGGTATTCGTCATGGTTATGTTTCCCCGGAATTTTATATTCAAAGCAACTCGGCAGTGCGAGTTCATAATCCTTTAGGACTAATGAATGGTTTAATGGCCTGTCTCTATTTCGAAAAGAGAGTCTAAACAATCTAAATAAAAAGGATGAAGTGAGGATTTTAGCGTAATACTCACCGGACTGAAGGTATGCCAAGATGACCATCAGCCCAAACGCTTTCACATTCATGCTATCCTCTTCAGGCCCGGAGCATTTCTTAAAATATATATTATTCTAACTATTTTGAAATGCAACTTTTCTATGACGACACATCAATAATAAAGATAACATTGTTCAGCAGCAATAATGCTTTAATTAGTGGCCTCAATTGAGGACATCGGGTCTTAAATGATACTTTTCCCTAGCAACACAGAAATCCAATTCATATACTCGTGGATGTAATAGAACAAAGCAGTTTTGACCCTTGTTGAGACACAGCAACACTTGACAGTTAATGCAACGCTTTCTGCTTTTCGCATGGCATCTTTCACGACGACAACGTTGTGGTTTCGGCACCTCGACAACTTCAGGAAGGAGAACCGCCTCCCTTTTCTTTGCTTCTATACCCGAAAGTTTACTTATTTTCCTGGGTGGTCCATCGACATCATCTTCATACTCTGTTTGTTTGTGCAATTCTTTCATGTGGATATTTCTTCTGCAAGAAAAATTTATTTAGTCGTATGGTGTTTACAAACTATATACAGTTGACATAAGGCAACATTACACTTTGAAGTCCGAGATTTCTAGCAATTTATTGCAATTTGATGAGAGACTGAACAAGTCATCAGGAAATTCAGAGTATGAATGAAGAGCGCAGCGTTGGACGAGATGTCCAATCGTCTGTTCTCCGCAACTGCATTCGCACATTCGTGAGCTGATCCAAACCCATTTGTACAGAAAGTAGTTACAGTAGCCATGAGCAGTCTTTAGTCTGCCGAGACGACATCAAAGGTGTCTTGGTAGGTAGAAAACTTTATGGCTTCTTAATGGGATCAAGAGGGTGGGCATTTGTTCCCAATCTTGTTAAGGATCACGCCTTCTTCCGACTATCGTTCAGGGGAACCCGGGGTAATTAAAACATTGTCATATAAATACCATATGTAGGAAAATACAAAATTGATAGGGTAATTAGAAAAAACTCTTGCACAAAGTGAGTAACACCCTATAATGCGTGGGAATGCAGAAATATCATTAGTTACTTTCTGGTATTTATGAGATAATGTAATTATCCCATATTCTAATTACCCCGAGTTCCCTAAATTAAATCTATACGCAGTAAGTTCCCTGAGATGACACTTGCTGGTCTTCTTGATCGCAATCGTAGCTTTGGCGGATACCAGAATGGCTGATGCAGTAGTAAAGAAGGCGATGCGAAGATTTTCTTATCCTCCCTCAAAAGAACTTGCATTATGCTCTTTCAAGCAATTCCCCGTATTTTGTAATCTTCTTCATACTGGAACAAGGTATAGACACAAGGAAGGTCAATAAAATGCAGAATTGTGCGGAGATGCCACTTGTTTGTGCGGTATTTATTGCGCATTCAAGTCGATTCCTCCCATGAACTCAGTAGAAATAGATCATATTTGACCGAGGTATTTCTGTCACTCTCTTTTCTTTTCTTTTCTTACGCCACCTTGTGAACTTCAACAAAAGGACATGACTAAACTTACCTTGTTGTCGTACCAATTTACTACAGAAATTTTACCATTATGACGGACAAGTTGCTCGGATGGGGCTGTTTCCAGAGTTCTTTGTCAGCTGTTAGAGGAACATTTTAAGCTGTGTTGGTTTTGAATGTTACTAGTTACATAGATAGATTTTTGGAGCAAGACGTCGATCAGTTGCAAGATGTGAAATACTTGTCTGTGTAAATATAAGGCGTGATCAAAATGTTTCAGTCTGAGGGCGTTGCTGTAGTGCGAATCCAATGCGGGTATATAAGCACGGATATTTAGACAAAGACAGTCGTCTCTTTGGCGAGGTGCGTCCGTTGAATTGGGCCACGTGAATTATAGTGACGTTATTACCAAATGCGTCCAAACCGGACGAACGTGCTGGTATTCTGTTCTTGCCGCCGAAGGACGAAGGACCAATGGGCACCCATCGACACAAGGATGGGCGGCCATCCTCATTCAAAAAGAGGGCGGTGGATCTCTCCCCATGTGATTATCACGCCTTCGGTCCCCTCAAAAAGGCCTTGAAGGCTCGTAAGAGGACGTGCAGCAGTGTCTCAATGCTCACGGCGATTTTTCCTTCCCTATTCAGGACTGTACGGCCGTCGAACGGAAACATTTTGATCGCGTCTTATGCACAATGTCGGTGGCTAAGTCTCACAAAGATGAATGGCACTGACTACATAACCAATGCTCCTACAATTAACCAATGATATTCCTTTCCCTCGATAAACACGACAATTGAGCATTAATACTAACCGCCTGAGCGAATAGCATCTGACAATCGCGGAACGTTCCACGCTTTATCGTTATCCCGCTGCTCTTGCTGTCATTGACACACTCGAAATTTATTCTGATGTAAAATATATTTGCCCTTAAATACAATTAGCAACCATAAGAACCCCAGTGGTCCTCTTGCAGAATATTCTAGCCATAATAATGCATCACCATCAACTTAACCCTCGGTTGCATTCTAACTCTTTCCACTATCGTAAGTTAGTGTCCAAGGCCACTGTTTCACAAAATGTCTTCAGCCATGGCATCCTACTTCGTCCTATTATGATCGGCATCCACTGAAGGATGAATATCATCCCCAATTTCTGGATTTTGGAACTGGTGCTTTCTGCATTTTCGAAGGCGTAAATCCGTCCTTGGAAGAAAGTTTTAAATAATTTCAGAAGGAACTCCATCAACATCATCCTCCCATTGAACCACTTCCAGATTTTCAACGTCAACCTCATACGATGCAATCTCAGGAAATGTTGTGTTCAATATCATTGGCATCTCCATAATCAGAGATATTGCTATTTTCAGTAAAATTCAGAACGTTGTCTGCAGATAATGTATTCCTGGGATATATTGTCTCTCTAAACAAATTAAATTGTAAAAATGAAGATTATGGTGTTAGATCCTACCATTCGCCTCGAAAGGTGTCCGCAACAGGACGTTAATTACAAAAAAAAAGAATCAATTTATACGTCATGTCTGCCATATCTATCAGACAAATTACACTGCCTGACAAAACTAGTTAAGCACCTAGAACGAGTGGTCCAATATTATCCCATTTCGATATACATGCGTACCATTGATGTGTGAGTAAATGATTAGATTTACAAGGATCTGTAATGTGTAGAACACCCACCAGAGTGCATTCGTGATGGCACCACCTTGTTGTTGATAATGTGAGTCAGACAGTTAAGCAAGATGTGGAGAGACGACTACGTACTGTTCGAAGCACCTGCGTTAGACAGCCTATCCACCAATTGACAGGCTTTGACAGAGGCAGCATTGTGGGACTGCGTGAGGCTGGTTGGTCGTATCGTGGAATTGACAGGCTTGTGGGCAATTCAGATGACACAGTACCCCAATGTTGGACTCAATGGGTACATGTACCTTAGGCACCCGCCATCCGCGAACATGTACTGGCGACTCTACAATATCCTGTGTGTTCCCGCACAGTGTCTTGACGACTTCCACCCGCCGAATTGTTATCCTAAAACCCGATGCGGCGGTTGCCATTGACACCAGAACACCAACGCCTGCTCCATGACCTCTGATGACCATCGTGTGCGTAGTGGGCAGACCCTGCCCATATTGTGGAAAGACACACGGGTGTAATCCCTGGCATCAAAGTGCGGGGAGCCAGGTCACCTCTGATAGTGCTTCAGGAGCTTTTGACGGCACAGCGATACGCACCCTGGGACAGTGTTCCAACAAGGTAATGCACACAGTACGTGTGTCTATGGACTACCTAGAGCATGTTGAGGTCCTCCCGTGGTCAGCAAGGTCCCCGGACCTCCCCATCATTGAACACGTGTTATATGACATTGGGAGGGGACTCCATACCAGTACCAAGCTGCGGGATCTGGAGTGACAGCTGCAACAACAACTGTCGACGAACTTGCGTCAGGAGAGGATCCAAAGGCTGTTTGACACCATTCCGAAGTACATACGGGCACTCATTGCCGCCAGGGGGAGCGCGACACCCTACTGACCTGGCGCCAACATTCCACTTGTAACTGCCAACGGCCTTGTCTCTTTCATTCCATATAGTAATTACTTCAATAAAGGCACATGGTCTTTCAGCATATGTAGTTTCATTCACTTTCAATCACTCCTCTGGGTGCTTAACTTTTTTTGTCAGGCAGTGGGTTGACAGAGTACTCTGTTTGGGTCCAGAGGAACCCTGATCAACAACACAGCCACTATCCTCGAAAATTTTAAAATTCCGCCATGAGCAATGACCTTTTACGAGGAACTTGACCCAAAATATTAACTGCATGCAATTACTTTCGCAATGCTGACTTTGAGACTGGGAATTACATTCACTGACACCAGCAAATCCTTTCCGGCTTGTTATCTGTTTTCAATGACAAGGCGTGGGACTCGTCTGCGGTTCCTTTCGGTTGGGATATTTTTGCGACCAACGTTCACACGCCGTATTTCATGGTACATCATTGCCGGTAAACATGCTATAGTATAAGTTTAAGGTACTCAGTGCCCCCCCGGAACGTATTCGAAGCCTCTGTCTTTTAGGTTAACAGATTACTTTCTGAGAACTCGTCCATTTGCAGACTGATCGCTATATTCATACTTCCGATACCTACAGCGCCTACACGGCCGGTGCGTTACCCAGTGTGTAAGATACTAACCGAGCAAATTGCTCACGCGGGAAGTTTCCTATAACAATGAGAAGGAGATGGAAATATGGTGGCATCGAACCTTGCCATCAACAGCCCTGAGTTAGGTCTTGATTAGGCAGAAAAGTTGTGTGAATTCACCACCGTGACGAAGTTGTTTGTCTGTTGGAGGACACACGATTCCCCTCCTCCCATCACCGAAACTTGTCGCGTAGAGTACAGCTTTCCGAGTGAGGGAGCGTATTCTGACACTATCTATCAGGCGTGGTAAACATCATTACGTAATATCGGGCTTCAGATTTGTATTCCAAAAATGATTTCGTTGGAAGCGTAGCTTTTAAACATGTCTGAAATGTAGATAACTGCTGCGACTATTTCAGATATTCCTTTGGTACATATTCTGTAAAACATTCCTAGTTTAGGTACTTCTTTTGATGCCATATTGTATGAAATATGCAGCGTACGTCGCAACTATACCATCAATATCTGAGCTCACAGTCCTAAGTCTGTTTGGAGTGGGAAAGAAAATGATTCCACCTGGACGACCGGGACGAATTCGTATGTTAAAGTGTGAATTCGATGGAAGTCCTGGGGCAGAAGGCCCATCCTTGATTTTCATACACACAAATGTTGCAGCTCTAAAGCTAGGCGATGATCTACTGTGATGTTGAACCGGTAGCTAGTGTGTATTTGACATTCACTTCTTTCTTCAAATGGGATGTGCTGATGGTGATCGTTGTCTTAAGAGGAAGTAAACATCCTCTATTAATACTAATGAGAGAGGAAAAAAATGGAAAGGGTCCGACACTTCGAAAAGTGATGGTATCACCCAAAGGAAGACAAGGGCCATGTGTCGTGACATTTGCTCAAATGTTCTTGTACTCAGGATGCTCTTCTTGTCCAGATGTTATTTCGTTTTTGCAGTCTAAACCTATAGACTATTCTACGTGAGAAAGGAAGAAATTGAAGTCCTTCGGAAAGGTGCTTTACACGATAAATATCCGAAGAGCTCATACATAAGATTAACGGTGCGAATAGTACAAGATAACAAATATTAGATTAATTGACAAACTCCATCACTTGTTGCTGGTTTTGAAAGTCACAAGGGAACTTTCTCAAAGGGACCATATCGACTATGGAAAGGGTAAAAAAATCAAAATTGATATCGTAAATAGAACTTCTTTTAAGTATGCATATACTAAAAACAGAAATTTCTTTGTTACACGCTCAAACAAAACGTGGTAGGATGATCAGCAGGGACATAGGACTACTGTATGACTGCACGTCTGCCATTTTAACATAAACTTTTTCCAGCCTGACAAAACTGGACAGTAATGCGACAATCATCACAAACCCTCTCGAGTTGCCCGGATATGATGACCTTGTGCCGCTCTTCTTCCACTAGCTTGTCCTCTCTTCTGTCATCCCCTTCATGTGTGCAAACTACGTCTGTCCGGAGTAGAGAATCTCCTACTCCGAGTTTCCTTTACGTAATACGTTGAGTGCCGCAGTAGACATCGGTGACAATTCTTGGATTTCAACGTGATCGAAAGCGCAGAAGGTGGAATTGGCGGAAAGGGCCACGCACTACTGCTGTATTGCAGGTGCGACGTGGGAGTGACACATGCTAAGGAAGAAACCTCCGAAGGAACGTTTGGCTTAACGGGACCAGTGGAAGAGATATTAGGGCGCTGTTTTCAAGAGGAAAGGGAGCTTGAGAAGGAATTGTAATAACCAAGCGCAAGGCTGCCTGCTTTGACGTCGATAATTTTGAAGGTCACAAACCTAAGCATCCGAAAAAAAAACAACAACCAAGTATGACCCTTACTGCAAATACTGAATAGATCAGATAAGGAATCTAGAAATCCTTGCTTTAAGTGAAACAAAATTAAAAGTATTTCACCGGCATGGTAGTCTTACTCTGAAGAACTAAGCGATAGGAGAGTAACGATTATCCAAGTATAAACATTGCAAAGTGGATGCTGTAAAGACGATAAAGAAAGCTTGATTGAAGGACTTGAAAGTCAATAGATGGGGACAGTTACCTGTACCTGGATACGTTAACGCTGGAACAAAGAGAAAAACGCGGTGATATATAATAATTCCCCATGGATGTGGCAAAAGGAAATGAAGAAAAGCTCTGCTTAACTTCTCTTTGGGGACCAAATTATCTATTTTTTAAAAACACTTGGCAGGTTAAAGTTACACCAGTCCGGGAAGTGCAGGTAGTCCCAGAAGGGAATCCCGACAGTGAATAGCTACTCTTATAATCTTCAAAGTGAGAGAAGCTATCAAGAAAAGTAAATACCGATAATCATTTAACGAACAACTACCAAAAACAAAAGTGAACGAAGGAGAAGTGGAATGGAAAAGGTTCAGATATACTCAAGGGAAATGAGGGACAAAGAGAAACAAATAGGACATGGAAGCAATGAAAACAAAGTTGCAGTATTAGACCAGATATACAGAAAACTGAAGTTTCAAACAGACAAAATTACCAAGGAGCACAAAAGTAATGGATTAGGAACGATAAAACTTTGAACAGATGCAAAGACTGAAATAATTTGGCAAAAACGAATGACACATGGCAGAATAGCGTGGGTATGGCTGGAGTGGAGAGCACCAGGCCCAGGGAAAGACCTTGAGGAATGTTCAGATTGAAGTTAAGTAAAATATGGAAATGGAGGACTAGATGTTGAAGGTGAACTGATCTACCTGAACCGAATGACATAGATGAGGGCCACAAACCACACCCGGCCACCGTAAGATGGTCCACACTAAAAATGTTGATGATGAACTTGCATTTTTATAAATAATAAGATTTGATGAGATCAAGAAAACAACGGTGCTTTGGTATCAGGAGGTGAATGAGGACCGGAAATGCTTAGAAGTCGAGGATCAAGGCCACCACGCGCCATGGACAGATGAAAAAAGGAGATTGCAGAGTGGAAGGATGAAGGAGAACCGGGCGAGGATTAAAGCCCAGAAACAGATGAAGCTGAATTCGAATTAGAGTGGGCCATAGTGGTCGAAAACGAAAGAAGAAGAAGGTTGTCATTATCTGATTTCCTGTTTGAAGTGTAACTTCAAGATAGAACTATCGGTATATTTCTACAGGCATGCATCGACGCATGGTCCAGCTATTATAACACTACCGTTCACTCCACGGCTACATTAAAATGAGGATATTTGAATAGGCATTTACGGAAGTTTAATTGAAATGTGTGTGGTACAACCCAAACAGTTTGTGCATCATGCACTGGCGGAAAAAGTATCCAATCCCCATGAAATAGGGAATTTAGAATACGGAAATTTTGTTAATACATTTGTTGAGGTAACGCACTTAACTGTTTGAAGGTACACGACTACCGGTTAATATGCGAGAAAAGCCAGCGCTAGTCCATTAATAACCGGTGTAATCGCCTGACTGCTGAATGGAGCCACTACACTGCCGGATGTCAGCTTGTGGGATAGAGTTCCATGTCTGTTGCAGTTGGTCGGTCAATACAGGGAGACGCTGGAATACGTGCTCGATCTTTAGAGTACGTTGGGGTACAACCTGTTGGAAAACTCCCCCGGGCAATGCTGTTCATGAATGGCAACACAATAGGTCGAATGACCATGGGGCTTTTAGCTGAGTCCTGGCATTGCTTCCACTTACCTGTGCCAGGCTCTTCACTTTCATCTATCCTATCCGACCACTCTTGGTGTACTCTTGTTCTTTTCCGACCCAGACGCTATTAGGTTTACGCGGGCTAGGGAGTCTTTCATTTTCACGCCCTTCGTGGCCCTTGTCTTCCTATGGCCGACAGCTTCATTTTTCAAAGTGTAAGTGGAGTGGACGCTTCAGGGTGTCTGGCTCGGAGCTGTCCTTCAAGTAACCGATTTCGAACAGATCGTTGCGTCACTGTGGTGGCAACTGCCGCTAGAATTGCTGCTGCAGACGAAGTCCACTGCACCACAGATATACGCCGAATATGGCGGTCCTCCCCCTCGCTCGTGTTTCGGGGACGTCCGGAGCGCGGTCTTCTCGAGACCACTGCTGCCAGCACGCATGCAGAGTGTACATGTTCCTGCCAGGTGATTCAGCAATAGCGCAGAAGGAAAATCCACGCTCACGTAGACCTGTTATACGGCATCGTTCAACCGGAGAGAGCTATTGATACTGGCCTCTAAGTCGTTGCAAAGCCATTCTTGACCCACTCACGGTCACTCTCACAGGCAACTAACGCTCTCGTTCAGTACAGCCGCTAATAGCGCCACGCTAATGCAATTTGCGGGAAATATGAATGTACATCATCTATCAGATGTATAAACACGCCTACCAACGTTCGGTAATCTAGCACAAACCCTTCTTGGTGTCTGGATACTTTTTCCGCCAGTGTATTGATCTTGCTGTAGTCATAAACTAACGCATTTCCACAGATGAGCGATGTGTTTATTGAGTAAATTAGGTTTTTAAAATACTGAACGATAAATGTAAGTTACCAATGTCAGAGGGATGCATATTCGATGGGTTTCGGAGGCCGATTCATAAGTGTCCGTATCATCCCCCGCAGGGACCCTCCCTTCATAGTCCCTTACAGTGGCCGTCCCTCCATCGTCCACCACAGCGGCCTTCCATCGATAGTCTCCCTCGAACACCGGAGGGAACCTCCATGGATCGTCATATCCGTAATCATGGTAATCATGGAGGACGTCATCTTTGGCGTTACAGTTTGGTTTCTTGCATCCAACCTGAAATTGGATATGGTAACCTTTTGGCACTGAAGAACGAAGGTCGTCGCAGCCTCTCAAGATGTAGCATTTTTCGGGTTCTGAAACATAAGAAACAAACTAACGCATGTCTCTGAGATAGTCTTAGCAGTGATCCTTCCCTTGTTAGAACTGCCGTTACCAACGAAGGGGTCCTGTTTTAGGAGGAAGTACATCCCCAGGAGTAAAGGCGCTAGGTTTTAATCTATTGGGGTAATCACAGTAAGGAGGTTGAAAACAGAAATTAAAGAACTCGTCATATGGTTGTAAGGGTATTTAGATGCTGTAGTAAGAATGAAAGGCGAGGGCGTATGAGTTAGTGGTTAGACCCAAATGAGAGCCTGATTCAAGTGTATAGAATCATCACGAGGATTACTTTATAACATCGAACCTTGCCATCAACAGCCCTGAGTTAGGTCTTGATTAGGCAGAAAAGTTGTGTGAATTCACCACCGTGACGAAGTTGTTTGTCTGTTTGAAGACACACGATTCCCCTCCTCCCATCACCGAAACTTGTCACGTACAGTACAGCTTTCCGAGTGAGGGAGCGTATTCTGACACTATGTATCAGGCATGGTAAACATCATTACGTAATATCGGGCTTCAGATTTGTATTCCAAAAATGATTTCGTTGGAAGCGTAGCTTTTAAACATGTCTGAAATGTAGATAAATGCTGCGACTATTTCAAATATTCCTTTGGTACATATTCTGTAAAACATTCCTAGTTTAGGTACTTCTTTTGATGCCATATTGTATGAATTATGCAGCGTACGTCGCAACCAGACTGCATGGGCTTATCTGAAGGAAATACAACTAGTTGCAAACATACCTGTAGTTGTGTGTGATTGGGGCAAGAATCTGGTAAGTCGAGGACCTGTCACAGATGGCAGCACAAGTGTTAAGACCCTTGAGAACTGAGTGAGAACATTGAGCAGTGTACCGTTTTGCTATTACTTGAGTGATTTGGATTTAATTTCAAACAAGTCGTCCGATGAGTCAAGCAGCAATATTTATGAAAGTTTAAAGTGTAGTTCAAGGAAAAGAAAGCGTGATCCCAGCAAATGGAAAAGAAACGAAGATAAAATCAAAAGAACATGCAGTGAATCATATAGCACGTACAGTAGAAAAGCAGTTGCAACTCGTGAAACTGGACCAGCTTGTAAATGTAAGAGAATAGGTGTGGACATATTGGACAACCAAGAAAAACAGGAAATAATAGTGCAGTTTAACCATCTTCCTACCAGAGAAGCACAAGAAGCCTTTCTTTGTGCATCCATTACACCAAGATCTGTTCAACACTGGAGGTCACGGAAAGGTGCACATTCACATGTTCGAAGCTTTGCATACGGATATAAGGCACGTATGTGTGAAATAAGATACGCTCTGTAATATTGTTCGCATTGTACTCTGAAGTAATTTAACCTCGACATTCAATTGTGTAGTATAATTAAGCACATGAACGGTATTTATATCCTTTTTTCTTTTCACTTTTCAGACCCAGCTTAAAACGAAAGAACATGTGATATGCCAGAAGGTTCTCTGCAGTCTTTATGGGATGTTTATGTAGACAGAGTGTGATGGAAAATGACGAAGTTGCTTCATGCCTGGCCTGGTATTTAAACAATTTGGTTACTTCTGATACAACAGAACTTGTATTATTTTCAGACAACTGTGTTTCACAAAACAAAAATTGAGTTATTGCATAGTATCTGTTCAGCCTTACACATACCAATCATTTTAATAAAATGACCCACTATTTTCCTGAGCGAGGTCGCTCATTTTTGCCTTGCGACCGAAATTTCGGTATTGTCGAAAAGAAGAAAAGTCTCATAACTAGACTTCATACTCCTGAGGAACGGCATTATGTACTTCAAAAGTCATCAAAATTATTTATGGTTGTCCCAGTGACCTTTTCAAATCCTTAAAGACGGAATGAGACTTTTAAAATTCCTCTGTACAAAGTGTTTCAGTACAGTTCTGACGAGAAATACACTTTTAAGGTCAGTAAGAATCAACATTCAACCCTTATGTATGAGTTTGTAGCTCTGAAAAAGAAACCAAGTGCTGATTTTGCCATTCCAGGAGAACTAAACTTACTGTGATGGAAGCTAAATATGATGTTAAGGAACTGGCAACAAAGTACATTGCATCGTTAGACATGACTTTTTTTACAAACTGTGTCACATTTCTCAAGAAAATGTCAATGAAGAAATTGAAAATAGTTCAGGATAGTTTGAGTGAGACAGTAAGATGCAGTTATGTAGTGAGACTACTAATTACCTGATGTAATATGTGCTCGTTTTTACAAGTGTTTGTTTACCTGATTCATTTTGCCTAAACTGTTTGTTCTTATACACTAGGGTGCCATATTGAAAATATATTCTGAAGTGAGTGATTGTTTATTTAACTAAACGGGGCTACGGCCAGCACACACTGAGCACCCAATCTCTATAGACCCTGCTTGAACCTTACGGATATAAATATTAAATTTTAGATTATTAGCGCAAGAAAGGTTAAGTCCAATTACAAATATAATCCATTTCTTATAGGAACTACATACTTATCTCCGGTTCCTTTCCTAGGATAGTGCACAAGGCACATGGAAATCAATCAGTGCAATTTGTTTTCAAAAATATCAACAAATTTGCGAGTTTTCTTAAATTTTCTCAAGAAGTGTTATTTTCGACTTCCCTCGTTTTCGCACCAATGTCTCAATTGGTTTTTACGTAAATTGATGAAAAAAATATTGTTTGAATTGTGTCAAAATGTGGTAAATACGTTCGCTTGAATATTTGTTGCTATTTGTTTGAATTACGTCAACACATGGTCAATAACTTAATTTGGAAAGGCTTAATGGATTTCCAAGTTATTTGAAATCATTTAGAAGAGAACTAGGCAAAATTAAAAGGAGTCTGCCAACTGGGCTACAGCACTAAATGCAGATCAATGTTCACTGGCTTGAAGAATCCTTCATAATTCATCAATGTTATTTGAACATGTAAAGGAACACCCCTTATCCTCATTCTTTCTCCTAACCAAGCTAGAAAGTCCTAACAAATTATACAAAACTACAGGCTGTGTAATTGCAAATGTGGGCTAATAAAAGCACTGACATGAGTTTCTCGAAGTATAGACAGTCCTAAGTGCAGATGATTGATTTCATAGAATCCTTTATAATTCATCAATTATATTACAATAAGTAAAATACGTCCCTAATCCTCATCATTTCTGCTAACACAGGTTGAAACATCTAACACCTTATACAAAACTATAGGTTACGTAAATTGTGAATGTGGACTGATAAAGGTACTGCCTCGGATTTCTGAGTAACTGTGCATGAAATCGTTCATATTATTTCGTATTCGAGTCTTAAATATTACTTTGATGAATTTAGTAGTGCAGATATGTCATAACTAGTCCTCGCTATAAGCGTCCACGTCCACTCTCTCTATCTCTGCGAGAATGCATTGTGATTGGCCGGGTGCTTTTATCGTAGTGTTGTAATATTTCGTCATACAGGAGATGAGATGACGTCGCCGGAGGGATAAAAGCTATTCGTCCGAGAGTAAATGTCAGAAGAGCTGTATCAGGTCTTAAGAGTAGACTAGGTAAACAACTGATAGGTAATCGGTCATCCGGATGACGGCCCTAAGTCCAGATCATTGTAATTGATTGATTTAATGAATTGATTGAACTGAAACTCCAGCTCTTTAAAACCCATCAGTTAGTCCCTAGGACAGTTATTTTAGAATGTAATCCTATCTTATACTAGTTTATATAAAGTACTTATGCTTTGAATTTTCCACATATTGCTTATTTAAATACAGTATATGTCTAGATAGCATTGGTTCTATTACCCCAAGTAAAGGATTCTTCAATGAAAATAGTAAATAGCATCACGAATCATATGACTACAGGGGATGGATAGTATTGCGCACGGAAGAAAATAGAGCATATGTCAGTTTTTATTCCTTCAATACCATATCCACCTTCCCTGCTAAAATAGTTTGAACCTGATACACCATATAACCTCATAATTATTGTTTTACATGTAATGCCAGAACTTGAAAGAATTCTAGTGATACTGTACCGGGAGGTACACCTCAACGCCGCGCATTCAAAATTAGCGCTTAAATGAACTCCTCTATTGGTAAAACAGTGAAACTGAAACTACACTAAATTGGAATTTAAATCAGAAGGTGTCACCACTAAAATATTGAGTAGTTTTGTTACTGTGAAATTTCCTAAACTGACTGAATTTATCCTCGTTTTGTTTGCTATACATCAAGAAATTTGGACATTTCTCCACAGATGACACAACCAAAAAACTATGATCATGCACCCTGGTACAAAGTGAAAGAACTTATAATTTAAAGTAGTTTTGTATTTCTAGGTTTTTGTAACTGATTGATGTTCATTTATTTTTGGGTTGGCAATATTTCCTTATCCTTTCAGCCAGTTTTGAATCTGCCCAATGAAAAATTTCTGTAATTAATTTTTAACCTATCACAGGCTTCTTGTTCGATTTTGAATGTTACTTTTGAACTCAACCAATAAAATTGAGAGGGTGTGGCTAGTTTAGTCTTGAATGATTTCGAACCTTCCCTGAGGGTTTATAAATTGCGGCTTTTAACGTTTCTTGGCCAGTTGTTTGTCATCTTTCTGAGCGTGTATGTTAAGCAGGAGGCGGGCGGCCTCTTTCGTCGTCAGCTAGAACATCTACGAGGTAATAGCCACATAACTTTATTCTTTCTTGCTACCTCCGCAGTTTATTCCGAGGGAAAGGTCCGAATCTTTAACTATGTAAACTACTTTTCTAAAATGTAAATCATCTTTTAGCTAATGTAAAAACATCGTAAACCCTTTAATTGTAAATCGGGGATGGAGAGTGAATTACCCTCTCGAGCTCCCCTTCATCTTGGTTGGAAGTGACTACGTTTTATAACTGCTTTTCATTCTGTAATGTGGTAAAGTATTTTCTATACGAGTCACCTCTGTAGTTTTGGAATAGCTCCTGTTTCAAAGGCCTAGAGCCCTTTAGCTTTTTAGGTTTTTTATTGTCTTGGAGCGCAGTTTATGCCTCCATTCCTTTTTGTTTGGGCCAGTTATTTAACCTGTTCTTTTCCATGAAGGCCCCGTAGGTTGGGTATTAAATACCCCTGTATAAAATAATTTTTCAAATTGTAATTTGTGCCTTGAGAGGCCAGTGATTGCCTTAAGTAGGCTTGGAAAACTGAGAGCCTGTTAGCTCTTTTTCAAAGTTTCTGTATGATTAACGAGTGCCTTTAGAAGGCCAGAAATTGTATTTTGGGAGCAAGTGCTCCCTGAATTAGGGGATTTCTGCCCTTGAATAAATTTGTGCTCTTTTGTAAATTTGAGCTGGGAGCTCAGAAATTGTAAAGCGAGGGGCCTGAAGCCCAGGATCTGTAAAGTTCACTAATCTTGGATTTTCCTAGACTTGTTTTAAGTTTGGCATTTTCCTGATGTTTCATTGTTCTGAAAAATTGTTAAGTTTGATGTTCTAAAAGAAATATAACCTTTGTTAAAGTTTTAAATAAATCCTTGATATCGTAGTTCAAGCCCGCACGTTCTTTAATCTCTTTCTGCTCCACGGGTATCCCCGTAACAGATACAATTATTGTTCAATATCAGTGATGTGTCAATGTCATTAGTGCACGGATATGTTTGCCTCAGAGTTGCATGTGTCTAGAGTCGACATTTAGTTTAAAATGCTCTATAGTTTCAGATGGATCTCCTTGGTTTTATTTTAACTTAACATCATGCATTTAAATTTGTACGGTATTATTCAATACGATAATCAAAAGGCTTGTTTACATTCAAACGATGAGTCGGCCATGTTGATGTTTTGAGCACGGACCTCAACTCCGCTGTGCTGTGTAACGGGAAGCGACGAGTCAGCTGCGCCCACCGGCCAACCGATGACAGAAACTCGCTGTATTCTTATGGAGAGCCTCGTTGTAAATAATAGCGTGTACACATTTTTTTCGATGGGCAATAAACATTTCCATATACAGAGTTTATAATTTAACTTCTCTTTTCTGCTTTCTGTCATTCCGTCAAGCGTTTGCCGGTCATCCGGTCACCCAAATGAACCACCACCCTTTCGTTGTATCAGACACCTTGCCATTGAGTTAACCATCGTGGCAAAGTAATCTTCGTACGAGTACATACTTGATTCGACAATTGCAAGGGATTCAAACGAAAGCAGCATGGTTTGTCCTGGGTGATATCCGACAAAAGTGTTGTGTCACGAATATGTTGCAAACGTCTGAGAAGACTTGGCCCATTTGCGAGCAGAGGCACATTCACTTGACGTCGGTTTGGGGACTTGAATGCTTGTTCATTTCGAGCCTGTGCCATCTCTGTGTTACCCACGCTGGATTTACCTCGGAGTAGAGTCAGACACACAAGGTTTCCCCAGAATTGCCTAAGGGATTTCGTGTTCTTTTTCTTAATTTATATTTCATCCTTTTCCATCCAAACCTCCTTAAACTTCATTTCTCCGACTGTCTTGCCAATCTCCATGCCCCGGCCAGTGATTTTGTTATCTATGTGAGTGTGTGGGTGTGGAAGTTTCATATACCTACAATCACTCGTTGTGGTACACTCCTAGCTACTCGTGAGACCAAAAACGGAGCACTCAATTTGTTACTTACCCAAGGGAGCAGTCCCATAAACGGCGTCCTTAAAAGGTCATCAGTTAGATTAACACAGGATTACCAGATCAAGTGCTGACCTGATATTGCTCGTCACGTGACTGACGACATCATAAGCGCAGGAAATTTGAAAGTGTGGCCGTGGGTGGCGTAGCTTTGTGTGACAGTTGTTATGTGCTGCGCTCTGGTTGGTGATTTAAAAATGAAGTAGGTACAGTTGTGGTAACCTGACAGAGGGATTGCAAACTTTACAGAATTGGGTGTGGGCGTTTTGGAAAGTAAAATGGCTGGCTATATGTGCAGGCCTGTACAGGCTTGGGTTAGACCCAGGGCTGTTATTTTAGAATGTAATCCTATCTTATACTAGTTTATATAAAGTACTTATGCTTTGAATTTTCCACATATTGCTTATTTAAATACAGTATATGTCCAGATAGCATTGGTTCTATTATCCCAAGTAAAGGATTCTTCAATGAAAATAGCAAATAGCATCACGAATCATATGACTACAGGGGATGGATAGTATTGCGCAGGGAAGAAAATAGAGCATATGTCAGTTTTTATTCCTTCAATACCATATCCATCTTCCCTGCTAAAATAGTTTGAACCGGATACACCATATAACCTCATAATTATTGTTTTACATGTAATGCGAGAACTTGAAAGAATTCTAGTGATACTGTACCAGCAGATTTTACATTGGAAGTAAGTAGTATAATAAGCGGGTTCGGGCGCCACCACCCCCACCGGCTCCCAGAGGCCACCTCCACCACCACCACAGCCAGAGGCCTCCCAGATGCCTCCTCCACCACCACCACAGCAAGAGGCCTCCCGGAGGTCTCCTCCACCACCCGCGGGAAATTTGAATTTGTAAACAAAGCCACGTGCTTCTTGACAGCTGTCATCGACAACAACGCATCGCTAACCTCAGTACTGCCTTCTTGACGGGCCTAAACCTCAGTAGTACCAACTTAACCTAACTAGCGCGAGGTAAACAAAGCCACGTGTTTTTGACAGCCACGTGCTTTTTGACAGACAACAACGCATCGCTAACCTCAGTACTGCCATCTTGACGGGCCTAAACCTCAGTAGTACCAACTTAACCTAACTAGCGCGTGGTAAACAAAGCCACGTGCTCTTTTTGACAGCTGTCATCCGCCATCTTTAAACTACAGAGCACCGTGCTGCCCTCTTTATCGCAGTAGCTGCAAATTCGTCACCTGTCATCCGCAGTGCTGCCATCTTGGCGGGCCTAAACCTTAGTGCTACCAACTTAACCTCACTAGCGTGAGATAAACAAATCCACGTGCAGCTGTCATCCGCCATCTTTAATCTATAGAGCACAGTGCTGCCCTCTTTAGCTACTTACCTTTGAAATGTGGTACGTCACAGCTGTCATCCGCCATCTTGCATCCGAAACCTCAGTGCTGCACTCTTTAGCTAGATACCTTCGAAATGTAGTGGTGGCGATTTGAAAAATTCTTTATGCTCTTGTTTGGAAACAAAGCCACGTGCTTTTTTGACAGCTGTCATCCGCCATCTTTAATCCAGAGAGCACAGTGCTGCCCTCTTTAGCTACTTACCTTTGAAATGTGGTACGTCACAGCTGTCATCCGCCATCTTGCATCGCAAACCTCAGTGCCGCACCCTTTAGCTAGATACCTTTGAAATGTAGTGGCGGTAATTTGAGAAATTCTTTATGCTCTTGTTTGGAAACAAATCCACGTGCTTTTTCGACAGCTGTCATCCGCCATCTTTAATCCAGAGAGCACCGTGCTGCCCTCTTTAGCTACTTACCTTTGAAATGTGGTACGTCACAGCTGTCATCCGCCATCTTGAATCGCAAACCTCAGTGCTGCACTCTTTAGCTAGATACCTTTGAAATGTAGTGGCGGCAATTTGAAAAATTCTTTATGCTCCTGTTTGGAAACAAACCTATGCGCTTTTTTGTCAGCTATCATCCGCCATCTTTAATCAAGAGAGCACCGTGCTGCCATCTTTAGCTAGATACCTTTGAAATGTGGTGGCGGCAAATTCCACATGCTCTTGTTTAGTAAACAAAGCCACGTGCTTTTTTGACAGCTATCATCCGCCATCTTTAATCAATAGAGCACTGTGCTGCTATCATGCGGGTAATTTCGTCAGCTGTCATCCGCCATCTTTAATCTACAGAGCGCCGTGCTGCTCTCTGTAGTAGCGGGCAATTTGAAAAGTTCTGTTACTTGTCATCCGTCATCTTTAATCAACAAAGCATCGTACTGCTATCTTTTGCTACATACATTTAACATGTGGTAGCGGATAATTTGAAAAAAAAACTTCCGTTAGCTATCACCCACCTTCTTTATTCAACAGAGCATCGTGCTGCTATCTCTAGCTACATACATTTAACATGTGGTGGCGGCAATTTGAAATTCTATCTAGATCCCATCTTTAATCAACAGAGCACCGTGCTGCTACCCCTTTGAATTGTGGTGACGGATAATTTGAAATTCCGTTAGCTATCATCATTAAACATTAGTGCATTCGCTAACCTAACCTCTCATCTACTATCTTGAAGGAGATTATACGACACCTCCTCTACCTCCTGCTCTTCCTCCTCCTCCTCCTCCTCCTCCTCCTCCTCCTCCTACTCCTCTGTCAAGGCATAGCTTTATCGAACACGCATCGCGAAGGCAAGAGTGTACAGCGATATGCATGTTTAGACTTGCGGATTACGAAAGAAACGTAACAAGACTTGAATCGAACCCTGCACTCGATGTCGTTAACTTCAACATGTGATTAAAACATTGTCTGGTGTGTTCAGAACACTACATAAGTAGAATCGAACGCTGTACAACATGTTAGGGGATACCTTTGTTCTAAGAAGATCAGATTGAAACATAACAAGACTAGAATTGAACACTGCACTCGATGTCGTTAACCTTAACATGTGATCAGAACATTGATTGACGTGTTCAGATCACTAAACAAGTAGAACCGAACACTGTACAACATGTTAGTGGATACCTTTGTTCTAAGAAAATTAGATTGAAACATAACAAGACTAGAATCGAACACTACACTCGATGTCGTTAACCTTAACATGTGATCAGAACATTGATCGATGTGTTCAGATCACTAAACAAGTAGAACCGAACACTGTACAACATGTCAGGGGATATATTTGTTCTAAGAAAATTAGATTGAAACATAACAAGACTAGAACCAAACACTGTACTCAATACATGTTAGGGGATACTTTGTTCTAGGAAGATCAGATTGAAACATAACAAGACTAGAATTGAACACTGCACTCGATGTCGTTAACCTTAACATGTGATCAGAACATTGATTGATGTGTTCAGATCACTAAACAAGCAGAACCGAACACTGTACAACATGTTAGGGGATACCTTTGTTCTAAGAAAATTAGATTGAAACATAACAAGACCAGAATCGAACACTGCACTCGATGTCGTTAACCTTAACATGTGATCCGATACAACATGTTAGGGGATACCTTTGTTCTAAGAAAATTAGATTGAAACATAGCAAGACTAGAATCGAACACTGTAAGAACATTGTTTGATGTGTTCAGAGCAAAAGTACAACTTCAATGATTTACCTAGTGTAAAAATCAAAAACACACACTGTGCACATATCGCATAGCCACCTCGCCTATCACTTGTCTAGTATGAAAATAAAAAACACACTATGCATATATTGCATAGCTAACTCGGCAATACTTCAAATGATTTGCTTAGTACGAAAATAAAAAAATCTATACCGCGTAGCTAACCCGTTCATCGCACTGCTAAGACGCTTAGTAATTGCAAATACACTGATATATGTCATACGAAAATCAAGAAAGCACACTGCGTAGCCAACTCGCTCGGTCACTCGCTTAGTAATTGCAACACGACTAGAACACTGATACACGTTACTCATTTTTTTCTCGAAACACACACACACGGATAAGAAGTTTGCGAGATACTACATACTTACATGTTTTTTTTAAAAAAAGAATAGGGGGATGAAAGATCATAAATTATATGTACACATGTTGTCTCCTCCAAGTTGTAAGACGAAATAGACGCAGTACTGCGAGTTTCCGCTCCAGCTGGCGAACGGAAGTAGCATGATATCTCAGCAAAAAAATACGCGTGAGCTTGCATACACGCAAGTCAGACACAATGATGGATACCGCGACACAAATCCTGGCAACTTATGCCATCAGGAAGGGCATGCGGCGAGCATCTAGCTGTAAATCCCTGATTCGCATGTTAGAAAGGGCGACATGTTGTAAAATATTCTTAATCCCAGTTCTTTGACGTCAGGAAGGGCAACCGGTCGGAAACAATAGTGTATGATGTAAGAGGTTAGATACTGCCAGTGTTGCGTCAGGAAGGGTAACTAGTCTTAAAGCAAATTCTTGCGATTTAAAATCTTAGTTTTGCGTCAGGAAGGGCATCCGGCTGTAAAACAATAGTTCGTGATACAGCGATTTAAAATCTAAGAAGAGCATCTAGCTGTAAAACCCTGATTCTCGTGTTAGAAGTTGTAAAACAGATTCTTAATCCGAGTTCTTTGACGTCAGGAAGGGCAACCGGCCGAAAACAATAGTGTATGATGTAAGAGGCTAGATACTGCTAGTTTTGCGTCAGGAAGGGCAACTAGTCTTAAAACAAATTCTTGCGATTTAAAATCTTAGTTTTGCGTCAGGAAGGGCATCCGGCTGTAAAACAATAGTTCATGATACAGCGATTTAAAATCTAAGAAGAGCATCTAGCTGTAAATCCCCGATTCTCGTGTTAAAAAGAGCATCTAGTTGTAAAACAGATTCTTAATCCGAGTTCTTTGACGTCAGGAAAGGCAACCGGTCGAAAACAATAGTGTATGATGTAAGAAGCTAGATACTGCCAGTTTAGCGTCAGGAAGGGCAGCTAGTCTCAAAACAAATTCTTGCGATATAAAATCTTAGCTTTGCGTCAGAAACGGCATCCGGCTGTAAAATAATAGTTCGTGGTACAGCGATTTAAAATCTAAGAAGAGCATCCAGCTGTAAATCCCCGATTCTCGTGTTAGAAAGGGCAACTAGTTGTAAAACAGATTCTTAATCCGAGTTCTTTGACGTCAGGAAGGGCAACCGGTCGAAAACAATAGTGTATGATGTAAGATGCTAGATACTGCCAGTTTTGCGTCAGGAAGGGCAACTAGTCTTAAAACAAATTCTTGCGATTTAAAATCTTAGTTTTGCGTCAGGAAGGGCATCCGGCTGTAAAACAATAGCTCATGATACAGCAATTTAAAATCTAAGAAGAGCATCTAGCTGTAAATCCCCGAATCTCGTGTTAGAAAGGGTAACTAGTTGTAAAACAGATTCTTAATCCGAGTTCTTTGACGTCAGGAAGGGCAACCGGTCGAAAACAGTAGTGTATGATGTAAGAGGCTAGATACTGCCAGTTTTGCGTCACGAAGGCCAACTAGTCTTAAAACAAATTCTTGCGATTTAAAATCTTAGTTTTGCGTCAGGAAGGGCATCCGGCTGTAAAACAATAGTTCATGATACAGCGAGGAGTAGGCAATGTGCTGGTGCCAGGATATCTAGTTATAAAACCCGCTACAACTGTTTTGTCGCGTATACTGCGATTTAAAATCCTAGTCAGGAAGGGTAACCGGTCGTAAAACTATGGTGTATGATCTAAGAGGCGGGGTGTGCAAAAAAGCCAGCATTAAGTAAGGGCTGTTGATAGGAGGGCGTTAAACCTTGTGCAGGCTTCCCCGAAACTGATTGTGAGTACAAGATATTGAGGGTGATTCGTTTGTCGGATGGAGGCGTTAAGCTGTGTGCAGGCTTCTTCGGCAGGAGTAGGCTATGTGCCGGTACCTGGACATCTAGTTATAAAACCCGCTACAACAAATTTATCGCGTATACTGCGATTTAAAATCCTAGTCAGGAAGGGTAACCGGTCGTAAAACTATGGTGTATGATCTAGGAGGCGGGGTGTGCAAAAAAGCCAGCATTAAGTAAGGGCTGTTGATAGGGGGCGTTTAACCTTGTGCAGACTCCTTCGAAAATGATTTTGAGTACAAGACGTTGATGGTGATTCATCTGTCGGATGGAGGCAATAAGCCTTGTGCAGGCTTCTTCGGTAGGAGTAGGCTATGTGCCGGTACCGGGACATCTAGTTATAAAACCCGCTACAACTGATTTGTCGCGTATACTGCGATTTAAAGTCCTAGTCAGGAAGGGTAACCGGTCGTAAAACTATGGTGTATGATCTAAGAGGCGGGGTGTGCAAAAAAAGCCTGCATTAAGTAAGGGCTGTTGATGGGGACGTTAAACCTTATGCAGACTCCTTCGAAAATGATTGTGAGTACAAGAGTGTTGAGGGTGATTCATTTGTCGGATGGAGGCGTTAAGCTGTGTGCAGGCTTCTTCGGTAGGAGTCGGCTATGTACCAGCACTGGGTTTTACCCTTTCCCTACGGTAGTATATTACATTCTTAGGTAGTTTCGAGGGTGTGAAAAAAAAGCCAGCATTAAGTAAGGGCTGTTGATAGAGGGGTGTTAAACCTTGTACAGGCTCCTACAACAAGAGTAGCCTACATGCCGGCGCCGTGGAGGCTCTTTCGATAGGAGTGGGCTATATGCTGACACTGTGTTTTAACCTCTCCGTACAATCATGATATTTTATGTTAGGAACTTACACGGGCTAAATGCTACTCAGGTAAGAAGACGTTCCGTGAGTTACAAGTGGCTTATCAGCACACCGTGTCTTCCTTCAAGGTTAGTGCAACCGGATGATGCGTGTACAATTTCAGCCAACACATGCATTCCGCACGTCGCTCTGAATGACTGCGCCGATACAACTTCAAAGACTGCAGAACAAAAAAATGTAACCTATAGCCTACAGTTTGGTTTAGTGTGCTTGCCTCTCACCCGGTAGTCGCGGGTTCGATTCTCTTGGGATTAAAAATATGTTTTACAGCCGAGTGCCCCCTCCTGACGCAAGAGTTTAAATCACAAGAATCTGTTTTACAGCCGATCGCACTTCCTGACGCGAGATTTTAAATCACAAAAATCTGTTTTACAACTGGATGCCCTTCTAGGATTTTAAAAAGCAGTATCTAGCCTCTTACATCATACACTGTTGTTTTACGGTCGGCTGCCCTTCCTGACGCGAGATTTTAAATCACAAGAATCTGTTTTAAGACTAGTTGCCCTTTTTAACACGAGAATCGGGGATTTACAGCTAGATGCTCTTCTTAGATTTAAATCGCTGTATCACGAACTATTGTTTTACAGCCGGATGCCCTTCCTGACTCAAAACTAAGTTTTTAAATCGCAAGAATTTGTTTTAAGACTAGTTGCCCTTCCTGACGCAAAACTGGCAGTATCCAGCCTCTTACATCATACACTATTGTTTTCGACCGGTTGCCCTTCCTGACGTCAAAGAACTCGGATTAAGAATCTGTTTTACAACTAGTTACCCTTTCTAACACGAGAATCGGGGATTTACAGCTAGATGCTCTTCTTAGATTTGAAATAGCTGTATCATGAACTATTGTTTTACAGCCCGATGCCCTTCCTGGCGCAAAACTAAGATTTTAAATCGCAAGAATTTGTTTTAACACTAGTTGCCCTTCCTGACGCAAAACTGGCAGTAGCTAGCCTCTTACATCATACACTATTGTTTTCGACCGGTTGCCCTTCCTGACGTCAAAGAACTCGGATTAAGAATCTGTTTTACAACTAGAGGCTCTTTTTAACACGAGAATCGGGGTTTTGCAGCTAGATGAACTTCTTAGATTTTAAATCGCTCTATCATGAACTATTGTTTAACAGCCGGATGCCCTTCCTGACGCAAAACTAAGATTTTAAATCGCAAGAATTTGTTTTAAGACTAGTAGCCCTTCCTGACGCAAAACTGGCAGTATCTAGCCTCTTACATCATACACTATTGTTTTCGACCGGTTGCCCTTCCTGATGTCAAAGAACTCGGATTAAGAATCTGTTTTACAACTAGTTACCCTTTCTAACACGAGAATCGGGGATTTACAGCTAGATGCTCTTCTTAGATTTTAAATCGCTGTATCACGAACTATTGTTTTACAGCCGGATGCCCTTCCTGACGCAAAACTAAGATTGTAAATCGCAAGAATTTGTTTTAAGACTAGTTGCCCTTCCTGACGCAAAACTGGCAGTATCTAGCCTGTTACATCATACACTATTGTTTTCGACCGGTTGCCCTTCCTGACGTCAAAGAACTCGGATTAAGAATCTGTTTTACAACTTCTAACACGAGAATCGGGGATTTACAGCTAGATGCTCTTCTTAGATTTTAAATCGCTGTATCACGAACTATTGTTTTACAGCCGGATGCCCTTCCTGACGCAAAACTAAGATTTTAAATCGCAAGAATTTGTTTTAAGACTAGTTGCCCTTCCTGACGCAAAACTGGCAGTATCTAGCCTCTTACATCATACACTATTGTTTTCGACCGGTTGCCCTTCCTGACGTCAAGAAACTCGGATTAAGAATCTGTTTTACAACTAGATGCTCTTTTTAACATGAGAATCGGGGTTTTACAGCTAGATGCACTTCTTAGATTTTAAATAGCTGTATCATGAACTATTGTTTTACAGCCGGATGCCCTTCCTGACGCAAAACTAAGAATTTAAATCGCAAGAATTTGTTTTAAGACTAGTTACCCTTCCTGACGCAAAACTGGCAGTATCTAGCCTCTTACATCGTACACTATTGTTTTCGACCGGTTGCCCTTCCTGACGTCAAAGAACTGGGATTAAGAATGTTTTACAACAAGTCGCCCTTTCTAACATGAGAATCAGGGATTTACAGCTAGATGCTCGCTGGATGCCCTTCCTGATGGCATAAGTTGCCAGGATTTGTGTCGCGGTATCCATCATTGTGTCTGACTTGCGTGTATGCAAGCTCACGCGTATTTTTTTGCTGAGATATCATGCTACTTCCGTTCGCCAGCTAGAACGGAAACTCGCAGTACTGCGTCTATTTCGTCTTACAACTTGGAGAAGACAACATGTGTACATATAATTTATGATCATTCATCCCCCCTATTCTTTTTTTAAAAAAACATGTAAGTATGTAGTATCTCGCAACATTCTTATCCGTGTGTGTGTGTTTCAGGGAAAAAAAATGAGTAACGTGTATCAGTGTTCTAGTCGTGTTGCAATTACTAAGCGAGTGACCGAGCGAGTTGGCTACGCAGTGTGCTTTCTTGATTTTCGTATGACATATATCAGTGTATTTGCAATTACTAAGCGTCTTAGCAGTGCGATGAACGGGTTAGCTACGCGGTATAGATTTTTTATTTTCGTACTAAGCAAATCATTTGAAGTGTTGCCGAGTTAGCTATGCGATATGTGCACAGTGTGTTTTTGATTTTCATACTAGACAAGTGATAGGCGAGATAGCTATGCGATATGTGCACTGTGTGTGTTTTTGATTTTTACACTAGGTAAATCATTGAAGTTGTACTTTTGCTCTGAACACATCAAACAATGTTCTTACAGTGTTCGATTCTTGTCTTGGTATGTTTCAATCTAATTTTCTTAGAACAAAGGTATCCCCTAACATGTTGTATCGGATCACATGTTAAGGTTAACGACATCGAGTGCAGTGTTCGATTCTAGTCTTGTTATGTTTCAATCTAATTTTCTTAGAACAAAGGTATCCCCTAACATGTTGTATCGAGTACAGTGTTCGGTTCTGCTTGTTTAGTGATCTGAACACATCAATCAATGTTCTGATCACATGTTAAGGTTAACGACATCGAGTGCAGTGATCAATTCTAGTCTTGTTATGTTTCAATCTGATCTTCTTAGAACAAAGGTATCCCCTAACATGTTGTATCGAGTACAGTGTTCGGTTCTAGTCTTGTTATGTTTCAATCTAATTTTCTTAGAACAAAGGTATCCACTAACATGTTGTACAGTGTTCGGTTCTACTTGTTTAGTGATCTGAACACGTCAATCAATGTTCTGATCACATGTTAAGGTTAACGACATCGAGTGCAGTGTTCAATTCTAGTCTTGTTATGTTTCAATCTGATCTTCTTAGAACAAAGGTATCCCCTAACATGTTGTACAGCGTTCGATTCTACTTATGTAGTGTTCTGAACACAACAGACAATGTTTTAATCACATGTTGAAGTTAACGACATCGAGTACAGGGTTCGATTCAAGTCTTGTTATGTTTCTTTCGTAATCCGCAAGTCTAAACATGCATATCGCTGTACACTCTTGCCTTCGCGATGCGTGTTCGATAAAGCTATGCCTTGACAGAGGAGTAGGAGGAGGAGGAGGAGGAGGAGGAGGAGGAAGAGCAGGAGGTAGAGGAGGTGTCGTATAATCTCCTTCAAGATAGTAGATGAGAGGTTAGGTTAGCGAATGCACTAATGTTTAATGATGATAGCTAACGGAATTTCAAATTATCCGTCACCACAATTCAAAGGGGTAGCAGCACGGTGCTCTGTTGATTAAAGATGGGATCTAGATAGAATTTCAAATTGCCGCCACCACATGTTAAATGTATGTAGCTAGGGATAGCAGCACGATGCTCTGTTGAATAAAGAAGGTGGGTGATAGCTAACGGAAGTTTTTTTTCAAATTATCCGCCACCACATGTTAAATGTATGTAGCTAAAGATAGCAGTACGATGCTTTGTTGGTTAAAGATGACGGATGACAAGTAACAGAACTTTTCAAATTGCCCGCTACTACAGAGAGCAGCACGGCGCTCTGTAGATTAAAGATGGCGGATGACAGCTTACGAAATTACCCGCATGATAGCAGCACAGTGCTCTATTGACTAAAGATGGCGGATGATAGCTGTCAAAAAAGCACGTGGCTTTGTTTACTAAACAAGAGAACGTGGAATTTGCCGCCACCACATTTCAAAGGTATCTAGCTAAAGTTGGCAGCACGGTGCTCTCTTGATTAAAGATGGCGGATGACAGCTGTCAAAAAGCACGTGAGTTTGTAAAGCACGTGGAATTTGCCACCGGCATAAAGAGGGCAGCACGGTGCTCTCTGGCGGTTGACAGCTGTCAGAAAAGCACATGGGTTTGTTTCCAAACAAGAGCGTGTAGAATTTACCACCACCACATAGAGGGCAGCACGGTGCTCTCTGGATTAAAGATGGCGGATGATAGCTGACAAGAAAGCGCATAGGTTTGTTTCCAAACAGGAGCATAAAGAATTTTTCAAATAGCCGCCACTACATTTCAAAGGTATCTAGCTAAAGAGTGCAGCACTGAGGTTTGCGATTCAAGATGGCGGATGACAGCTGTGACGTACCACATTTCAAAGTTAAGTAGCTAAAGAGGGCAGCACGGTGCTCTCTGGATTAGAGATGGCGGATGACAGCTGTCAAAAAAGCACGTGGCTTTGTTTCCAAACAAGAGCATAAAGATTTTCTCAAATTACCGCCACTACATTTCAAAGGTGTCTAGCTAAAGAGTGCAGCACTGAGGTTTCGGATGCAAGATGGCGGATGACAGCTGTGACGTACCACATTTCAAAGGTAAGTAGCTAAAGGGGGCAGCACTGTGCTCTATAGATTAAAGATGGCGGATGACAGCTGCTCGTGGATTTGTATATCTCACGCTAGTGAGGTTAAGTTGGTAGCACTAAGGTTTAGGCCCGCCAAGATGGCAGCACTGCGGATGACAGGTGACGAATTTGCAGCTACAGCTGTCAAAAAAAGCACGTGGCTTTGTTTACCACGCGCTAGTTAGGTTAAGTTGGTACTACTGAGGTTTAGGCCCGTCAAGATGGCAGTACTGAGGTTAGCGATGCGTTGTTGTCTGTCAAAAAGCACGTGGCTGTCAAAAAACACGTGGCTTTGTTTACCTCGCGCTAGTTAGGTTAAGTTGGTACTACTGAGGTTTAGGCCCGTCAAGATGGCAGTACTGAGGTTGGCGATGCGTTGTTGTCGATGACAGCTGTCAAAAAGCACGTGGCTTTGTTTACAAATTCAATTTTCCCGCGGGTGGTGGAGGAGACCTCTGGGAGGTCTCTGGCTGTGGTGGTGGTGGTGGAGGAGGCATCTGGGAGGCCTCTGGCTGTGGTGGTGGTGGAGGTGGCCTCTGGGAGCCGGTGGGGGTGGTGGCGCCCGAACCCGCTTATTATACTACTGAAGTAGTTCGTTTTTATGAGAGCTTCGTCAAATCTGCTTGTCAAATCAAGACTAGTTCGAGGAAACTACCAATAGTTGCATTTTACCGTTTACAGATTACAGAAGCACGCCTCAAATCAATACATGAAGCAGACTACTTCCAACGCATTTAAGACTTTAAGCTTTATACAATGTTGAGTTTTAACTGATTTTTCAACTCAAATTTTAATACAACAAGTCAACTAACAATTTTTTGTAAAAACGAACTTGAGAATTTTAGCCAAATCGCATTATTGTGAAGATATTACTGTGTTTTGGACGTCAGTGTCATTAGAGTTAACGAATATCCCAATTTCAACACTGTTATTTAAATTCTTAAACTGTTCATTGTGTTTACAAATGCCTGTGTTTACGTATTTTACCACTTAGATTTTAGAATCATAATTAAGTACAAATTAGTTATAAGCAAGTTAATAATGACAGGTCTTAACCTCGAGATAAATTACAAAGGCTGAGGATGCTTGAAACCAAGCGAAAATGTGCCTTCTAATGTAGTGTTGTAGCAATATGAATTTCTGTCAACACAAAATCAATTGTATTGTAAAGGTGGAATAGAAAATAAAAAATACAAATTTGTATGCAAATATTACTTTACATATGCATGGTGTCTTTTCACTATATGTTCTGTGATGATTTAAATGATCACTACTTCATGCGAACGTCTTGATGACTATCTTGCTACTTCCCCGAGTGATTAGAAGATGACTATCATGATTCCCTCTTCGTAGTTTTCTAATTAGTCGTACCTACATGTCGCTGTATTACCACTGTAATAATTTTGTCAAGTCTGCGCGACGCCTGTGTAAGAAGCTGAGGTTACCTTATTTTGTCATGAGTTGAATGCAAGGTTCATGTTTACCCTGAGGAGTTTTAACGCCAGTTGTGCTGTATAGACAAGAGTGAGTACGTGGACTTTAGCCTGTGTTATTGATATTTCTCTTGGTACCTAGATCTGTTTCGTTATTTGATGTTTTCTTGATTACAGTTGCATATTTTACTTGCGGAACAATTCTTTTTTTCATGTTTGTTGGTTTTGGGGTCAATCAATTACTACTGATCTGGATTTAGGGAAGTCACCCAGGTGGCAGATTACCTATCTCTTGTATTATAATCATTATAAAATATCAAAGCCATTTCTTATTAACAGTGCTGATGTAGTTATTTTATTATTATTGTTAATTACGAGTATATACAGTCGTTTATCACACACTTTATTAGAACAAACCGGTTTTCGGACACTAAGGTCCATCACCAGTGTTAAAATTTAAATTTAATTCCACATGAGTGTGTCGTCATAATTGGTTAAAATGTAGCCCTGTTGACATCAACTGTAAAAATAAGAAAAAAGAAAAAACAAATGTAAAAGTATGAACTTACAATGTTGTTGTGAAAGGACCATAGGAAGGACTGGCTTTTCCTCGTGCTCAGATTGTTGGTCGAGTACTGACAAACGTTCAGCTTTAACTACGGAACCGCGCTGCTAGCACATGATGTTACGTCACCTCAATGTTGCGTTGCAAGGATCTGATGTTACGTCAACTCAAGATTGTAAACAAAATGTTGCTTGCGAGTGTTTCATTTAAAAATGTATCTGTATCCCTTGTCTGCGCCAAAAATATCTCAATGCTTTCACGTGTATTTAATTCAAATCCATAATTACCCTTAAAAATGAATTTCATGTCCTTTTCGATCCCTAGAAAGATGTGGTTATTGTTGTAAATGTGTTCCGCAAAAGCTGAATATCTGTTGTACTTTATTGCCTTGAAATGTTCTTGATATTTTGGATTTAAGGTTCGCCCAGTTCTTCCTATATAAAACATTTGACAGTCGTCACAAGTGAGCCTGTATACTCCCGAATTGGTGTATTTATCTTTTTTTTTATTGACACTATGTGCATTATATATATGTTCTGATATTTTATTTACACTTGTTTTTTCTTTTTCTTATTTTTACAGTTGATGGTAACAGGGCTACATTTTAAACTCATTTTAACCAATTTTGACGACACACTCATGTGGAATTAAATTTAAATTTTAACACTAATAATGGACCTTAGTGTACGGAAACCGGTTATGTTTTAATAAAGTGTGTACTGATACGACTGTATATAAATGATCAACATCATCATCATCGGTTTGCCCTTCCAGCGAGCTGGGTAGGGTGTTTGAAAACGAGCCTCTTCCAAAGTTGCCTATTCAAAAACATTTCGTTGTCCAAGCCAGATTCCAAATTCCATCCTCTTCTCTCCACGTCTTCCCTCAGTTGGTCCATCCATCTTCTTCTTGGTCTTCTGCCTTTTCCAAATAAGCACATGGTAACCTTGTGCTATTCATTCGTTTAACATGCCCAAACCATTTACGTCTAGATGACCTAAGTCTTTCCTCCATCGATTCATTTAGACCTCGGTTAGATCGGATCGCATCATTTTTCACATGATCAAGTCGGGTCTTTTGGAGGGCAGTTCTAAGAAATTTCATTTCACAGGATTCAATCCTACTACAATCCTTTGATGTTAGTGTCCAGGTTTCCAGAGAATATGTAAGGATGGGAATGAAATATGACTTGTACAGGGTCATTTTTGTTCTTTGTGGGACCTTCTCATCATATAGTAGGTGTCTAACGATACTGTAAAAGTTAGAGCCTTTGGTGACTCTGTTTGTTATTTCTATCTCAGCTCTATTACTACTAGCCATTACACTTCCTAAATAAATGAACTTCAACTTGGTGGTCCTGTATTTTTATGTTGCATTCTGTATTATGTCTGCTGATTTTCAATGCTACTGTTTTTGATGGGTACTGTATATAATTAATAATAATAATAATAATAATAATAATAATAATAATAATAATAATCATAATAAAATATCTGTTGTCTTCCTAGCATTTCTTATATGGTTGCAAAGAAATTGGAAATTTATTGAACATCATCCTTAGAAGTTATTCCAATCACTAACTCCTCTTTCTATATATTAATATTTGCCCCAATTTGTCCCCTTGAATTCCAACTTTATCTTCATATTTTGATCTTTCCTACTTTTAAAGACACCACTCAAAGCTATTTGTCTACTGATGTCATTCCACGCTATCTCCTCACTGACAGCTCGGAACATACCACTTAGTCGAGCAGCTCGTCTCCTTTCTTCCAAGTCTTCCCAGCAGAAAATTTTCAACTTTTTGTAACTCTACTCTTTTGTCGGAAATCATGTAGAACAAATCTGGCTGCTTTTCTTTGAATTTTTCCAGTTCATGAATGAAGTAATCCAGGTAAAGATCCCATACACTGGAACGATACTCTAGTTGGAGTCTTACCAGAGAATTATATACCTCTACTTTACAACCTTACTACAACCCTTAAATACCCTCATAACCAAGTGCAGAGATCTTTACACTTTATTTACAATCCCATTTGTGTGATTACTCAAATTAAGATCTTTCCTTACTAGGTACTTACAATGGTCGCCAAAAGGAATTTCCCCCCATCAACGCAGTAATTAAAAATTGAGAGAACTTTTGAAATTTGTGAAAATGACAACCTGACCTTTAACCGCATTTATCACCATACCATCGCCTGCTGTCCATCTCACAACATTATCGAGGTCATGTTGCACTTGCTCACAGTCTTGTAACTTATTTATCACTCTATACAGAATTACATCATCCGCCAGACCCTTATGTCTGTTTCTTCTTTACTCATATCATTTATATATGTAACAAAATATAAAGGTCCAATAATACTGCCTAGAGGAATTCCTCTCTTAATTATTACAGGGTCAGATAAAGGTTCGCCTAGTCTAATTCTCTGTGATCTATTTTCTAGAAAGACAGCAACCCATTCATTCACTCCTTTTTTTGTCTAGTCCAATTGCACTCATTTGTGCCAGTAGTCTCTCATGATCCACTCTATTAAATGCCTTAGACAGGTCAATCATGATGCAGTGGAATAACCCGAACTGCCGTCTATCGAACCAGTCTAATATAATGAGATAGAATGTCTTCCCAAAGCTTACATGCTGGCCTATACACAGCGGCTATCTCCACAGCTCCTTCCTGTAAACAATAATCAAATAAGTATTTCAGATAGGATTGTACTATATCCCAACCCCTTATCTTTATTTATTTATTTATGGGACTGAGAACACTATATTTGTTCCTTACGGAGTGTCCAAACCTATTTTCATGTAACGGTTGTCAGTCTGCACTGATTACAATTTTCATTATGTACTTAGGTAATATTCCTTGTGAAGCGTCTTCGTGGGAACCGTGTTTTTAGTGTCAACGATACGATTATTTTGTGATCTCTTAATTTTTTCTTCGTTGAAGATGTCACTGTAGTAGCTCAGTTCTTTGTTTTCCTTCCTTTGTTGCGCCAATGCATGGTGTTGTAGTTGTTCTTGGGTCTTTTAGGGATTGCTCAAGTATGTTGGACGTCTCAACGTTTTAAAAATTTGATTGCATTTGTGTTTATAAAAGTTTAATAGAGTTTTGTTTAATGAAATCATAAATTTCTGAAATGTACTTGGATTTTATCTGATGTTAATTAATATTTTTCCGGGTTATTTACCCGATTCTTTTTTGGTCTTATCTCCTGTTGAATGGTTTGTTATTTTATCTTAAACGTATTTTATCATCATCTTCCTTCCAAGTTTTGGGCCATGTGTCCCGTTACGGTCTTGCATTTTTCGTTTTGCCAGACTTGAAAGCAATCAAATGTCCTTCCGACGGGTTGCTATTCATTATTCGATTTTACTATATGTTTCTTAAGGTTAATTAATTAAGAAATTCAACCAAGTATTTTTTTATTATGAACGAGACTTTTATTTGACAAAAATAAGTATTTGTCATAATAGTATGCGAATAACTTGAGTTTTAGAAACTTAGAGCCTTCACTTTTTAGAACATAGCCGGAGTAACAGGTCTTCACTACACCCTAAAGTCAAGGTCATTTGAGGGTTTATTGGTTTAACCACTAATGTATTCCCGAGCTCCTATTTTCTTTGAAGGTTTATATATTTGTGTCCAATATTCTATATTATCGCTTCAGCGCCCAATTAATAAAACTAGTTTTCGAGTTATAATCTCTTGTTCACTGGAGTCGTTGTGTTTTGTTAAACCGCGTACACACTCGGTCGTTTTTCTTACGTGTTCCACCTCTCTTGATCCTTGTAAACAGTAAACTTTTGTTTGCTTTCCCATGTTGCATTGTCGTACATTACGGTTTACATTATTATTATTATTATTATTATTATTATTATTATTATTATTATTATTATTATTATTATTATTATTATTATTATTATTATCGTACCGGGCGGTACACCTCTACGCGACGCAAGTTCAAATCTTGCACCAATTGAAACTTCTCTACTGGAGAAACCCGGAACTTTAACCACTGAACTAGCTCTACTAGTTATCAGAAGAGGTCACTGAGTGTTTTTGATTTGCTTTTGTTTTTCATTGATCAAGAAGTGTGAACATTCTCTAACAGATGTCTCTACCAAAAAAAAACTATGGTAATACACTCTGGCGCAATGGAATCAACTCTCTTGAAGACATTTTGTATTCTTAAGTTTTGTCTTTACTAAATTTTGTTCTTTTGTTTTTTGGGTTGGCAATATTAATCTTTCTGTCCGCCAGTTTTGAACTCAGCCAATCCCGAATTTCTTTAATAAATTTTTTACCAATAGTGTCTTTCTTCTTCGATGTTGATGTATAACTTTTAGCGACCCAATAAAATTGAGGGGGCGTGTCTACTCATTCTTGAAAGGTCTCGAATTTTCCACGAGGGTATAAAAACTGCTGATTTTCTTGTCTCGGGGCCACTTCAGTAACATCTAACTTAGTGTGTGGATATGTAGCAGGGGGCGGGAAGCGCCCCGTTCTTCAGGCAGCAGTTCTTCATCAAGGTAATGGCCTCTTAACATCTTTATCTCTTGCTAGCTCAGCAGTTTAACTCTCGGGGAAGGTTCGAAACCTTTAATATGTAACCTACCACTTTTAAAATGTAAATTCCTCTTCTGTCTATGTAAAAACTACAAATCTCTTTAACTGTAAAGCGGGGATAGAGAGTGCTTTTCCCTCTCGAGCTCCCCTTCATTTTGAAATTGAGGTGACTACGTTTTTATAACCATAACCGTTTCTACGCTTCCTTAATGTATTAAAGATTTCTCATACGGGTCACCTTCCTAGCTTGGGATTAGCCCCTGTGTATCGGCCTAGAGCCATTTAGGTTGTAAAAAGTGTATTTGGAGTGCAAGTTCAGGCCTCCAGTCCTCTCTGTACTTTGGGCCAGTAACTTAACCTGTTGTTTTATTTTCATTGCGAAGGCCCTGTAGGTTGGGTATTAAATACCCCTGTTTCTTTGTGTGTCTCGAGGGCAGATAGAAGTGGAATTCGTTGTGGCCTTTGATAGGCTTGAACTTTGAGAGCGGGTCTGCTCTTTCCTAAATTTGATTTCTGTGTGCCTCTAGGAGGCTTAACATTGTAATTTGGAGCGAGTGCTCCTTGGCATGATGGTTTTTTTTGCCCCTTTGTTCAATTTTGTACCTTGGTAAAGTTGGGCTAATAGCTCAAGGATTGCGATTGTGGGGCTCGAAGCCCAGACCTTGTAATAATCCCCTACCACTTGTAATTTCTTTGTATCTGATTTTGGCTTGTTGTTGATTTGTTAAGTTTTCAAATTCTATGTTACCATTGTTAAGTTTTGAAAATATAACCTTTGTTGAAATTTTAATTCATCTTTCGAACTTGTAGTTAGACCCATTCCAGCCCACACCTTCTTTCACCTCTGCTGTTCCACAGATACCTTGGAAACTTATTATTATTATTACTATTATTATTATTATTATTATTATTATTATTATTATTATTATTATTATTATTATTATTATTATTATTATTAGCTTCTAAGAGAAATTATACTTTTTCAGAGCAAGAATAACAATATTATCTTTACTTACGATTCGGATTTTCAGCTGGAATGTCTCGAACAAGTTGGGCGATCGTACATTGGTGTTTGCATGTTACTGTTCTCTGGTTCGTAAGTTTAAAAGGGAGGTTACAATTTTCGTCCTGGAATCCACTACATACCACACAAGTGAGTGTCTCTGAAACAGTACAATTGCCAATCATATTCTAAAAATATTATTATGAAAATCTTTACCAAAAAGCGTAGAGTTTAAATAGGAAACTCACACTGCATCCTCTTATTTGGATAATTCACTCGAAATAACAAACGCATCTAAATTATTGACAATATTTACCAATGATGGTATTAATGAAAGTATTTTACATAACATACGTAATACAGTTATGTTACAATGATTTAATATCAGTTCGGACTGGGTGCAGGACAGAACGGAAATCACTTAATAGGTGTGTCAGGAGAGATTCCCTCTCTTTGCAGAGTGGCAACAAGGAAACCATGGCTGTAAAATTATTAATACCATACCTGAAGTTGGATTCTACCTTGTTCGCAGATAATTATGCAATAATTGGTCTTACCGGCAGATATCGGTCCACATTTTGCACAAAATTTCATTCCAGTATAATATACATACCGACACAAAGACCTAAAATTATAGATTTTATAGGCAAGGAACTAATACCGAACAACATTTATTTAAAAACGAATTTTTGCAAAGAGTAAATGTGTTTACTCATCTAGGATAACTGATTTCCCACATAAAATGTACAGAAAGTCTGAAGGTTATAAAGTAGTTTACGAAACCATCCTTAATTCAAAGACATAAGTGCATACGTGCCCATAAATCCTTAGCAAGACCAGACCTGTGGTATGGAAGTGAAGCATTGACAATAAGGAAAATGACACTAGTAGTAGGAGCAAAGTATGTTCTGAAAGAATGGGTGCCGAATGAGCATTTTCCCACGTCGAGTTAGCACTACTTTCTAGTAGTAAGACAATTCCGGTCCTAGGTCATTGGGGTCATTGGCCTAGTAGTAACTATATGGCGGGGTCAATGACCTCTAGGTGAGGTTAAGTCGTGAAATAACGTCATAACTTTACGTACGAGAGCAACTCCAACCTCACAAGCTGCCTTGGAGGAGCCCAATCAGCCAGAGCACTGCTAACATCAAGGTCAGGTGACTTTCAGGTGAGGTTGAGACGTTATTATGTCACGTTTACCCAACGTTGCGTACGAACACTAGCGTAGCCTCACACCGGGTCTCTACCGTCTCCCCTTGGAGGAGCCCAATCGCTCAGGTAACCTGTAGTTGAGGTTAAGACGTAATTATGACGTTATGACGTTATAACCTAACGATGGCTACTTGTGATGGCGTAACCTAACTGTCCCTGGATTTGATCCCTTTCCCAGGCTTAACCTTACAGCTCTATACCCAAGAGTGCAAGCTTAACCTAACTGGAAAACATGGTGATTATACGGCAGGTACCTTAGGGTCTCGAATCCGAGCGACCGAGGTGTTAAATACAGTTGCATTTGAGCTGATGCATAACGCCCTCTTTTTTCAGTGCCTGAAACACTGTAACGAGTGCAATTTCGCTCACCTTATTTTTCTTCTACGCTCGACCCAGTGCACTCCGTCGCTATACTAACTGTCTGCCTTCAAGCCTGTCACTCCACTGCTCGGACTGTTTCTTTGCTCTACGCAAGCCCTGTGACGTCACCTGCTTCTAGCATGTTCTCCAGCTCGCCTCGCTTCTGTATATATACGGCCTGCTTTTGCTTGTTCGATGTTCAGGTGTGAGTGAAATGTTATGATAGGCAGTGGAAGCTCTGGCAGTGTACACGGCTGGACCGTGTGCATTTCAGTTTTAATTCTCTCTTCTCTACGTACTGGGTGAGCAGACTTTATCTATTTTTTTCAATTTTACATCCATTTAATTTTGCTCTCATTTTTTTCATTTGGGCTTACGTGTTGCTTGGAGTTCGAACTTTGGTCCCGTCAGGACACTACGAGTTTAACGCTGTGTTAAACTGAAAACTTTGAACTTATGGTGCGATTGTGATGGAGGAAGTGATCAGGACAAGCGATATTTAGTCAGCTCTAACCTTAACCTGTCATGTGTGATGTTTAGCCTTACACTGATATGAAGTGCGGACTTGCCAGCCTGATCAGTACTTTATCTCCTTTTCCCTCCTCTTTGTTTTTTGTTATCTTGTCCTGCTCCTGTCTTTCCGCCTCTTTTCATCATTTCCGTTCTTATTTTCTCACGTTTACTACGCAAATTTGTAATATCGTGGTCTGCTAACTTTTACGCTGTTTATATTCTTTATATTTTGGATGTTTGTGTGTTTCCCTATTTTATCTAGGCTGTGTTAGGTTTATGGGGGATAGTGGTGTCATTTAGCAAAGTAAACCCCTTTAGCATTGAAAGGTTCTCTTTCATATAAAATAATTGTTACTTGTTCTTGCTTAATTTTTTTTCGGTATATGAGAATACCGTCATATTGGAACTTGAATGTGTTGAGAATATTGGTTTATTCTGGTCTAACGTCTCACTTCGTACCTGTGCATATCAAGGATAAGTGTGATTTACGGGTTATTGACCCTCTGTTGTAACTATCTATATGAGCCAAAGCCAAATAATAATCTATTTGTAAAATTCCCGTTGGGTCCATTTTTACCCTCTCTTGTGAAAACATATGTTATCTAATTGAACCTGATTCAATATATTTGTTCAATTTTTTAAAACCTGTGTTTTGGGAGTTCTCTTTTGTTTTCCCTCTCCCTTTGTTTAACATGTACTTACTACGGAAATTCCTCCTGGGAAAAGGCCCATGATCCATGTTGTTGAATGTTTTGAATGATTGTCAACATTTGAAGTATGACATTCGTATATCTCACTTTTCCCTGCGCACTGCTCTGCTGAGTTCTTTGCCTTGCACACTAGAACGTATTCGCAGGAGTGTTTCACTTCTTATGCATCGATCTCTTGTTCATATTTGCAATGGTGTTCCTGCTAATACTTGGGAATATACTGGCACTGATTGATGATTCCTAAAGGGATTGGGAAACATAGCCATAAGTGTGAAGATTCGTAACAACACTCAGTTTTAGATGTTAACTTTAGAGCTTATAGATTTTAATTCCATGGTTCACATCACTATGAGAGCAAAACCTTGCCTTAAGAACACTCGAAACTTCAATTTATTATGGACTCAACCTCTCTGTGAAATGAGGCAAGTCGTGACCAGGCTTGCAGTTCATGGTTTCCGCCACACGATTTGCTTCGGAAAAGTGTTTCATGACCCAGATGAAAATTTCGTGTGCAATCTATGTAACAGTACATGCAGAACTTACCACATAACCACGTGCCCAAACCGAACCAGGTCAATAGTGGAAGATAGCAAGGAGTAACATGACTGCTCGATACTATAAAATATGCTGTATTACCATGTAGGTCAAAGCTTAAAAGGAATATGACATATGCCAATCGGCCGCAATAAATTCTTTATTATTATTACTATTATTAGGAGACGTATGTTTGTCGCGCGAGACAAGATAGCGGGACTGAGCATGTTTTGACATGCAGTGATCACGTGGACGTGGTTATTCATGTTTAGACACGTTCACTGACAGGCACTCTCTGTTTTTTCTATTGCGTTTGAAGAAATGAAATACTCGCTTCATTGTGTCGAGAAACGAACCTTATTCAGCATGATTTATGTAACTAATTACTGTAGCGCTTTATATCCACCTGAGCTAAGGAGGCGAACAACGAATGTGTGATGAGGAAACGACCTGAAGTTATCTAGCCTACATCTTAGAAATAAAACGGCGAAGACTAGGAGAACATGTGACAGGTGTGAGGAAGTCAGGGGAATTAAATATATTATTCAAATTTAACCAAATATTTATTGTGTAATTATTTCCCAATTTTATAAACTACCGGGTGTCCACAATTAAAGTTATGGCATTCTGCGCAGTGCAGCACGGGCTGTAATGATCGTAGGAGCCTGAAATTTCGTAGATATGCTAATTAAGCAATGCGCTCACGAATTATGCCACAAAAATTATTAGTTCCAAATTTTTCAACCGACGTGGGCTGTCCTAGCGCTTTTCATGTTATACCCTAATTCGAGGTTCAATCCTTCCTAACTTTCGACTCTCGGTGGAGTGACGTAACCTAGGTCGGAGGGTGATGGAATACTGCTGTGAGAAACATTAATAAGGGTACCAGGGGCTCCTAACTTCCGAGCGTGATTTGGTGGCTAGAGGACCTCGAGCTGAGTCTGGCATTAATGATAGTTTTTAACTCTCTCTGAATAGGGAATCAAGGGTTTAGCGAGGTAGTAGATTTCAACTCTTCTGACTCGAGAACAATCTTCTACACATAGCCGCGAGGCTTCAGGAAAGCAACATCCTTGAACACGGCTGTCGCAGAGATTGCATGCCGTTACAATTGACATGAATGAAAAATCTGACCCGAGAAGGCTTCGACCCTTCGACTTTCAACACAACTCTGCTTTTGTAATACTACAGCATCTGTTGGCACAAAGGGGGTCTATAGCTCAGTCTGGAATAAGCCAAACTCTACAGAGGTACGTCAGGAGCTTACAAATTGTAACTTATGAGCTATTAGTTTTATTAGCCTAACTTTTGGGGACTGAGGCAAGGGCTACTATGCAAGATGGCTGCTATACTCTATTCGTTTAGACTTAACCAGAGGGCTCCTTCAGGGGCTCTCAACTTGTATCTTATGATCCATTAGTTTTATCAGCCTGACATTCGAAAACTGAGGTGAGGACTGCTATGCAAGATGACTGCTATACTCTATTCGTACGGAATTCACTAGATGGCTCCTTCAGCGGCTCACAACTTGTAACTTATGACCTATAGTTTTATCGCCTAACTTCTGAGGTTGCATGTGATATATTTCATATTTGAGCTTGTATTGTCAAAAAGTATCAACTTGTGAAAATTTAAATTTATAATTCCTCCTTTACAATACTGTAATCGTCTTTATTAATAAGACTACATTGAACAATATTAGTGATACATGTTTCGTTGAATGACGCAAGTTGAACTTTGTTGTGTTGTTGGCAATATGGGCCTTCTTGCATCTCCTACGCCGTCTACTTCACATCACTTTTGGGGAACTGAGGCAGGAGTTACTAGGCAACATAGCCTCTGTAGACCATCATTAAAGAGCTGGGCTATCGCACATCCTTCCAACAGCTTCCCTTCATTACTTTAGTCCGGCACAAGAGCTAGTGAATTTCACGAGCTTTGATGGCACCAACTTGGGGAGAGCTGTGCTGGCAAATGGGTCAAAGGTCAAAATGGCTAAAGAGCTAAAGGGCTAACGGGCTTACATTCTTTCTGGTATTTAGGGTGCCTTTCAGCATCCTCATCATCACCATCATCATCTTGCTTTTCTTTATCTCGAAATGTGTGATTAGTAACATAATTTTTAGCAGGTTTAACAACAAGGTAGAATTAAAAATCTCTCGCAGAGGTGTACTTTTTAAAATTAAATCAGTATTTTCTTGAATACGGTCAATCTCTTTATATTTTATTTTTGATGAAGCTATATTACACTCGGCTTCATGACGGTGAGAGTTGTAAGCGTTCTTGAACTCTCTTGTACAATGACTGCATTGAAAAATTGTCCTACAAGATATCTTATGACGTCTCTTGTGATAGCCTCGGGGGAATGTTTTTCCACACTCTTTGCAAACATAGCTAGAAATGGATTGTCCTTTATCTTCTGCTAACAGATCCTTCTTTAAAAGAAACAAACTAAATCTACTAGAGGCCTGCTACTCCCTACTTATATGATGTAATACAAGGCTGTGTAGATGAGAAAAGTAGCTTATAGTAGCTTTAGGACGACAAGACCACAGCTTGACGGTTAACAGTAAACTAACACAAAAGGCGTAGAACGTATCTTATATAATGTACATTATACAGGTTAGGTGGGGAGATTAGGAGGGATAGTCAAGGAAGAGGGAAGGAAGCGGCCGAGGCTTTGTTCATATGGGCAATATATTTCTGATGAAATCGAGCCACTTGCGTAGATTAACACCTCCACCTTCTCACCAGCTACCTTTCCTTACGCCCCTCAAATTTGGGGGCTTAAATGTCAAGGAGTGCGTCGTAGAACACTATGCCATAAGTTATAAAGTGGTAGGTCCAACGGTTAGGTTGCTACTTAGGCGCTTGGCATTTTGTCTACCACGGGAAGTAACCCATCAATTTAAATTAGCTTGGTGAAGCTACTTCATAGCGGGATATTTCGGCCAAGGAGGAAGCGGCTACTTGGAAGGGAGACAGAACTCCGATATTATTGGTGTATGTTACAGTCTATCAACTGGGAGAATATATACGATCTACGCAGTCTACGCAGCCCCACTTGCCTCACTTTCCGCTTACAGCTCATTTTCACTTCAGTATAAGGGTAGAGCTCACGGCTACATGATATTCTCGCTCACGTTGAGTTACGATCTAAGGCTACTCGCAGTCATTGTTCCAGTCCGGAATATACAAAAACACTTGTTAAGTCTTCTTCGATTACAGGCTGACTTTTATGGAAAGTTGATTTCAATAAATTGGAAGAATTCCAATCTAGGATTGTCTCCTTTATCTTTTACTGGGACTAATATTAAGAATTTCGGTGTAACAGGGAAAGTAAAGGATAGGTTAGTGATTGACGCACTCAACAGTCAGGAATGGTACAGCTACTCGGCAGAGAGATATGGGGAATCGAGAACCACAAAAGCAAGCAATATGACAGAAAGTACAGTTAGTAAGCCTATGAGCAAATCGTTGCAATTTATTTATTTATTTATTTATTTATTTATTTATTTATTTATTTATTTATTTATTTATTTATTTATTTATTTATTTATTTATTTATTTATTGACTTTAGCAGTGGCGAAGTTAGGGCTCGTGTCCCTCTCTTACACTTAACCACATAATTAATCTACAGATAATACATACATAAAAGAAATGTACTATTCTACCATAAAATCAAAGATAAGCTAAAAATTACAGATTTGGACAACATATAATGAAGAAAGAAAGCAGAGTTCAACAAACAAAATAGAATAAAATTCGGAGCGTATAGATAATGAGAGACAAAGTCATAATGAAAAAGTAAGATACAAAGTGAAAAAAAACAAGCAATGGAAAAAGAGAACACAATATGTAATAAAGTAAATGGAAATATAAGTATGGCCATAAAAGTGATCTATGTACATGAGTAAGAAGCTAAAATTATGTGCATTATATTATAATAATAGTAATAATAATAATAATAATAATAATAATAATAATAATAATAATCACAATCACACAACCTATCATACGTCATCATACACACGAGACAATCAGCGGTATTCAACAGGTAATCTCCACATGCAGTCTTAAATTTCGACATTGAGTTTGAGTTCCTGACAGCAGCTGGGAGTGAATTCCAAAGTCGTGACCTAGCCACAACGAAGGATCTGTTATATGTTGATGAGTGGTTGACGGGAATAGCGAGGGAAGTGCCAGATCTAGTGTTATAATTATGGAATGAGGATAATAAATGGAATTTTGAAGAGATGTATTTGGGTAGATTTTCCTTCTGAGTTCGATATATGAACGTAAGTACATGTAATTTCCGTCGCCTCTCGGGTTTCAGCCAGGAAAGAAATGTGTAGCTAGAGGTTATGTGAGCATCGTAACTCAACTTAAAAACAAATCGAAGACCAGAGTTCAATGCTCGTTGAAGTTTCATAGTTTGTTCACGGGTTGCATCAATGACGACAATGTCACTGTAGTCAAGTATTGGTAGTATCAAAGTTTGGAGTAGTTTTATCTTTACGTCTTGTGGCAAAATGTCCTTATGTCGTTTTATAGGGTGTAACGTCGTGTACATCTTTCTACATGTATTTCTTACATGTGCAGACCAGTCAAGCGTTTCAGTCAGGGTCATACCTAGGTTCTTCACTTCCTTACTGAAAGGGATTACGGTGGCATTTAATGTCACCGGAGGAATAGCATAATTTTTATACATGATGTTTGATAATTTCTGAGGACCGATAATAATTGTTTGAGTTTTGGGGGGGGGGGTTGAGGAGGAGAGAGTTTTCACTGGCGTACACACTGAGTTGTTGAAGGTCGGAGTTAATATCTCTTATTGTATTCGATATATCATTTATATTAACGTGGCAATAAATCTGGTGGTCGTCGGCAAGGAGGTGATATCTATTATACTTTATTTTAGAGGAGATATCATTTATATAACGGACAAACAAAAGGGGGCCAAGAACAGAACCTTGGGGGTTCCTGCCTTCCGGAGTCGCCACTGAGAAGCAGTATCTTGTACTGTAACACGTTGCATACGATCTGTGAGATATGCGGTAAAAAATTTTAAAGCAACATTACCGAAGAACGATTTGAGCTTCATCAGCAATGTCTGGATGTTTATCGTGTCAAAAGCACTGCTGGAGTCAAGGAGTGTGAGTATTGTCACTTGTCTTTCGTCCATTACTTGTCTGATGTCCTCAGTCACTTTGAATAAGGCAGTGGCTGTGCTATGACCCTTCTTGAAGCCAGATTGCAGGGGGTCAAGAAGAGAGTGAGCCTGAAGGTATTCCAATATTTGCGCATGTACCAACCATTCTTACGCTTTGGAGAGAGCAGGGAGAATCGAAATGGGACGGTAATCGGATAGGAGTTTTGAACCTGGGTTTTTAGGAAGTGGAATTACATTGGCGTACTTCCAAATTGTCGGTAATGTGCCGATTTTGAGACAGTAATTAAAAATATGGGTGAGAATGGGTAGAATAGCGCCAATAATATTATGTATGAAAGTAATCGGAATTTCGTCGACACCGCTTGCTTTGGATTTAATAGAATACAAGACTTTCTTAACTTCATTAGTACTGACGATACGAAAGGCAAAGCAGGGGCGATTTTGTGGGACAGGTGTTGGGACGTTATTTACGTGTGGTCTGTTAAGCGAATTAGACTGAGCTCTCTCTTCCGTGAAATACTCATTTACATCGTCGAGTGGAATGTCAGGTACCTGAAGCTGTTCATGTGTTTTTCCTATGCCCATGGCTCGGAGATGCCTCCAGGCACTAGCCGTATTTAGGTTACTTACTGATTCGCGAAGATATTTAAATTTAAGATTACGGATGATTTGTTTAGTTTTATTCCTAATTATTCTATACTGTTCATAGTCATGTGTGTTCTGAGTACGTTTGAAATGTCGGTAAAGAGCATCATGTTGAGACATCATATTTTTAACTGCAGGGGTTAGCCATGGAGTCTTTAATTCAATGCATATCTCAGTACTTGCTACGATACCGTAATTTGTTTCCTTTGCTTTTTAAACATTTAATTCAGATTACATTAATTATCTCTCAAAGGTGTCACGTCACCATGCCCTGGGAATCTTCAGAATCTCTCCTTTTAAACATACATTTAGTCTCAGCGCCTTCAGTTCCGGTCTGGTGACCAATCACTGTAGAAAAGGGGTTCCCAAATGCGGCCCGTGAGGGCTTTAACAAAGAAATATTTTAACAAATGCTAGGAAAATTTACAAAATGAAATTTTATAGCTCATTCAAAAATACATTCATTTTTATACCCTTTTTACACCCAGGTCAGAACTAATTAATTTTTTAATATTATTTTATAAGTATTCACTTGGTCTGAATAGAATATTTTTGATTTAAACAGTGTAAAATCCAAACTTCGGCGGAAAATGAGCCCTCACAAAAGCCAAAATAATGGCTGTGGGTTCTATACCACTTCTTGAATTCCATGCCAACCTCACTGTGGACATTTTCTGAAACGTAGTGTGTAATTAATACCAAGAAAAACTTCAATTGCCATTGAGGTAAGAAGCGGTTACAATTCTTCGTTCTTCTCTCATTGGCTGGTATACAGTGCTGCACACTCGAAGAAATTCGCAGGGAAGTGCACTCTGGGATTTTAGGCTCTTACAACTGTATATCATTGTTCCCTTCACACTGCTTCCACTGAATTCTCCTTCTTTAGGTTCTGTTTTGACTACATTATTATTTTCAGTTTGTCTTTGGGTATTTCCCCCCCTTTTTTGTCATTTGTCATACTGCAATTCAAATGAACTGACATTGTTTGGTGCTCCCGTTCCAAATTCAATTGTCCTGGGTATAAGTGCTCACTTGTAAAGTAGTGTTTTAAGCAATTCAAATGTTTAAACCTTAAGGGAATTTTACGAAAATTAGTCTATTATTGAAGTGCAGAATGCCAAAGGTTTCCGAGCCCTTACTAATTGGAAACCCCTGCTATAGAAGGACGAGCCAATGCTAAAATAGATTGGGAAATCATGGAGAGTGTTTTCTATCAAATATCTAGTCTTAAATTATGAGAATTAGCTTGGAAGTGTATGGCGATTTCTGGGCACATCGCATTAGTTACTGAGTGGGTACGTCACAATTTTGGTGCCGGAAGCGTGACGGACGAAAATCATCAAGTACCTGAAGAGAGTAAGTACTACAGGTACATCTATCCATATTGTATTCGTATGTGTTATTTTGGGGAAATCATGGCAGACCAAAAGGAAAAGGAGACGACAGTGCGTAGCTGTCACGTGGTCAAGGGTATTGGTTTAACTGGTTCTGAGGAAGAGTTAGATAAGTGTATGCAGAACGAAATGAGCGAGAGTAGGGACAGGTGGAGGTTAGATTTACCACCAAACTTAGTAATAATAAATTACAGATTGCAAAATCTTTGGTGTATATACAGGCTGATTCAGTAAGGAGTTCACCCGGTAATACTCTGAGAATCAAACTATTATGGAAATAAACACCTCAACGTCTTCTCTCTTAATTACACATTGACGTTCGCAGGTATGAACTGAAAGTTTCGGAACTCAATGTTGGTCACCTAAGTGATACAGAGTAAGCTCCCATCTAATCGGTGAACTAATTAAACACTTACCATGGGGTTAAATTACAAAAATGAAATTATCATGTACCTGCAATAATCACACAAAGAATTGTGATAATAGATCTACAGGCAAAAAAAACGTTTAAAACAACAATTGATAAAGAAGATAGTTTCAGAAGAACCACAGTATGGCTACAGAAATAAATACACTTGTTCTTTTGAATATATAAAAATATATACTCAGCGAGTTGATTTCGTGGCATGCGTCAGTTAGCTGCAATTCGCGAAATACTGGGTCCCGAGAAGAGATGTCCACGGTATTTCGAATTCATACCAGGTAAAAGCAAGCTTTGACCTCGTTGCAAGCCCCAGCCATCTCTTATACTTCGCCGCCATAACAACAGTCTGAGTCCGTGCGACGAAGAACTGGGATTGTTAAAAATAATTGGTGTAAATAATTAATATATCTTGAATTTATTATATATAGACAGATCTTCATGACTGGCTGATTGTCTGACCATTACGATCGAACATTTCTGACCAAGGTCAGGCATTACAATTCCAGATGACATCTGGAAAGGCGATTGGTGAGGTCTGAATTGGCGATGAATGAGATTGAGAAGTGTGTATTGGGTCTGCGAGAGCTACTTATATTTCGCTCAATTCCGCCGGAATACCGGTGACCATCTGCCTATCCGCAGAGAAGAGAATACGTTTCTAAGGAATGAACACTTATGATTCGAACTCATAACATTTGAACGAAAGAAAAGACTGATCTTCAGAAGATTGTCAGGCTTAACTAAGAGTCTCCACAATTATCTAATTCCATTACTTCAGTTCCGCACCTCTTACTGTGTCTGGCTATTTTCTCTTTACACTGCTACGTAACCTATCCTCCACTTTGACCCATATCTCTCTACAGATGAAGCCGATTTATGCGTACCCATTCATATATCGAGCTTACTTCTTGCGTAGCCTTCACCTCCTGACTACTACTACTAGTTTCTTGCCACATGTTTGTACCAATAATATCTCGCTTTCATAAAATTAAAACTCACGGCAATAGTAACAATAATTATAGGAAGAATATTGTAGGAAGAATGAATGCAAAAATTATTTTAAACATTTGTTTACCAGCTGAAATTGCAGATTCACCTACATAATTTATTACATTTTTTAAGCTGAAAATTCATACTCCTTATTGTAACGTGTGCTGCGAGTGTTTATACATATTTGGCCTACTTCAAGTAAATTTTAGATTATTCAAAAATTGTATTAAATTTTACCGTCAAAAATTTGTGGGACACTCTGTACCACACATGTCGATTTTTCTGGGACTTTCAAAAGATACAAGCTTGGAGATTTTTCCAAGGACAGGATAACAAGCGTCCAATTAAACATTTAAATTTGGTTGTTATAAATAAATCGAAAGGTATCTTCTGTGCGGTCATTGGTCATTAATTTTGCTGTGCCATTTCCGGTTGCACAACCCAGCGCTGGCTATCATCGGGAAGCGCGTCGCAAGGTGTCTGAATTATGTCTTCGGCATCATGTACAGCGAACATGTTGTCCGGGAGCTCTGTGCTCCATGGGAGATCTGCCTCCTCTTTGGGTAAGTCAATCTTACAGGTCCTATTGGTACTTAACTTCAATTTATTCCACGTTTTAATTTGTAACAGGAGTTTACCCGTCGATCTTTCTAACACAAAGAAATTGTAATTTATGATGGTGTAAACACGTATTACATCAATATCCACGATGGTACGAGGCAAGCTTTCTCTAACAGTTTTGTAAGTACATTTTTCATTAAGCTTAACCACAGTAATTCTGATTCATGTTAAAATGTTTACATATGACCTGTATTTTTATTTCTTTGGTGAAAGTGGTCGCTTCAAATGTTCAGCTTCTAATTTTATTTGATGCAACTTCATTTCATGTGTGTTTGTTTTCTTTTTTGTGTTTATGCTACCAGTAGTGTTCCTTATTTCCTTTTCTTTAATGATTTTATAACAAATAAGTATTTACTATAAGTAGGTATTAACATAAATTATTCTTACCGAGCTCGATAGCTGGAGTCGCTTAAATGCAGCCAATACCCAGTATTCGGGAGATAGTTGGTTCGAACCCCACTGTCGGTAGGCCTGAATATGGTTTTCCGTGGTTTCCCATTTTCACACCAGGTGTGCCTTAATTAAGGCCACGGACGCTTTTTTCCCACTCCTAGCCATTTCCTATCCCATCGTCGTCATAACACCTATCTGTGTCTGTGCGACGTAGAGCCACTAGCAAAAGGAATATTCTTGAATCGAATTTTCGACTACAGAAGTTCTTCGATCCATACACTCGTAGGGTTTCTTCCGCTGTCCACATCCTGCCGTTAGTTTCCATGTGTTTTACCTTGTTTAATCTTGATTTTATTGTATGGTTTAAACGAATCTAAATTGTGTTTAATGTTCCAAATATTTCTTTCTTGTTATTCTTTCTTTAAGCCCCCGGTTGCCGTTACACTTATCCTAGGTTAATATTTTGAGAAATAATGATATCTCCATGTTATTTTCCCAGTTTGAAGTTGAAGGTTCGTTTTACAACTATTGTACACAAATATTTCTGGAATCATACATTCTAAAACGTTGTTATTTCCTGATGACGTTATATAAATATTACTATGATATAAATCATATTATACACCCATCCTCATGTTTATCACGTTAACGAGACAAGATAACTGAAATCTTCAAGCTGTAGAAATGAAATCCACACGCTCCACGATACAAAAGACCAGGGAGGACAAGTTCAGGAATAAAAATGTCCGGGAGTTAGGAGACTCTCTACTACAAAGAATCCAGAAGGCAAGAATGAAGTGGTTTTGCCATATACGAAGGATGAATGCAAGGAGGACTGTAAGAAGAAAATATGAAATGGAAGTAAAAGGAAAAAGACCAGTAGGCAGACCCAGGGGAAAATGTACTGAATGGGGAAGAAAGATGTCGAGGAGAAGATCATGAGAGAATAGTGGTTCATGGACAGACAAAGATGGAGGGGCTCTTCAACTGGATGACGATAGTGATGATGTTATTGCATACCAGTGGATGCCATTCGTTATAAAACATGACCTAAAAACTACGTATAGAACCAACAAACCTCGCAAGACACAGTTACTTGTATATGATCGTACTTGGCAGTTACTGTGTGCGGCAAAACAATCAGGGCTCAAATTATTGTATGCATTTTATATGAGAAAAACTGCTTCCGGCTATTCTAAAACGTACCTGGAAAACAGCCTACACTTCTGATTGCAAAGCAAAACTGACCGTATACATTTTCATCATTAAGAGAGCAGAACTTGTGTTCCCTTACCAATCCCCATTACATAAAATGGTTTGCAGGTGCAAAACTATCTTAATACACATTGTGTTCTGCTATTTTACCAGCTCCTTTCTCCATGAACGTTAGTGCTGAGCTTCTGTCACTTCACACAGTCGTAAAACAGAAAGAGACAGTACTATGAAAGCCTACTCGTCCATGAAGCCGAATGTTAACCGAATTGGAAGAGTCTTAAAGGAAATGAAAATTAGGGACATTGATTCTCTGTGAACATTTAGATTTTACAATTCCACCTTTACAATACTCTAATTGTGTTTATAACAAACACTACATTAAATTACCCTCGTGAAACATGTTTCGTCCTCTTATAGGACTTCTTAGTCACAAATACAAATACATAACATTAAAAATAAGGCGAGGACACATTAAAATAAGTAAATGCAAAGTCTTTGTATCCTGTGATGCGTCTTGTTAATCTTCAATGTTAAAATGGTGCAGTGTGAACAAGATATGAAGCATGAAGTCCAATTAAAATCATATGTTAAAACTGTTGTTCAAAACAACGAATTGTCAATTATAAAACACTGTAAGTGGCTATGCGAATAAAATTATGTGCAAAGAAAGGAAGTGCCCTCTCACTTTACTATTTATAGTGGTGATGCATGATATAATACAGAAGGTAGCACAGACCATTGGAGAGAGCAGATGTTTGCAGATGATCGACTAAACAAGGGGAAGCAGTGAGAGTGAGAGTATGGGAGGAAGTTCTCGGCTCAAAATACTGGTAACAACACAAAACAAGAACCGAACGTACAATGGCATGCCATTAGGAGGGGAGGAGTTGAAAAGAGCTGAAAGCCTAAATACCTGGGAAGTGTAACAGAAGGAAATGGAGGAAACAGTGTGGAAATCAATGAAAGAGGAAGGTGTGCAAAGTGATTTTTTTAAGAGTGTGGGTAGACTAATATGGAACAAGGAGGTGCCACAGAGATGTAAAGGAATTATCTACAAGACATACTTTGTGCTATTTTTGACGTATCTATCAGGAACGTGGGTAATGAAAGATAGGGATAAAAGTCGAATACAAGCAGAAGAATTGAGGTTTCAAAGGTGTCGAATAGGTTTAACAAGAATGGACAGAGTAAGAGAAACGAGAGAGTTCACAGAATGGTAAATGAGATACCCCTACAGGAAAAGATAGAAAAATCAAGGCTGCAGTGATATGGACATGTTAAGAGAATGGGAGAAGAGAAGATACCAAGGAACACGTTAGAAATGGAGTTGAAGGGAAGGAGACATAGAGGAAGACCGAGGGAGAGATGGCTGAAAGGTGTAAAGAAGCGCATGAGGGCATGAGTTGGGAGAAGAGGGAGAGAAAAGGAGTGGTGGATGGAGAGGCTTATGTTCCAAGCTGAGGTTGGAAACTGCTCCAGAAGATGGTGATGACCCCAGTGTCCGAATGATCAATAGTTATTTCTAAATAACTTGTATGTTTACATATATAATTGTATACGGTGTCCTTTCCTAGTATCTCATTTTGAAGAGGTGCTCAATACAATCGTGAAATTATGTGAATATTAATAATAAAATCAATAGCTCGGAACACTAAATTATAAACTATAACACTGTAATTAAGCCTGAAGAATTATGCGCATCGTTGGAGGCAGATCACTAATTAAAAATTTAGAAAAAGGAAGGAAAATCCTTAGGAAAATCTAATTTCTCAATCTGTACCCCGTCGCCTTTATAGGACTTGAAAAAATAATCAAAAGTGTCGAGTAGGTTTAACAAGAATGGGCAGAGTAAGAAATGAGAGAGTTCTGAAGATCGTAAATTTCGTCTCGAGGAAAAACATACACAAATCAAGGCTGCGGTGGTATCGGCATGTTAAGATAAAGGGAGAAGAGGGGATACGAAGGAAAATGTTACAAATAGAGTGGAAGGGGCGGACATCTAGAGGAAGACCAAGGGAGAGATGGCTGAAAGGTGTTGAGAAGAGCGTCGAGGCAAGAGACAGAAGAGAAGTGGTGGATGGAGAGACTTATGTTCCGGCCTGTGGTTCCAAACGTCTCCAGATGATGATGATGATGATGATGATGATGATGATTTATTCTTATAGATATCATCAATTTCTAGAGAAAGATTTCGACAGATTAACCGTTACGTATAATCACTGAGTGTCGTGTAGATAAGATGGACTTTATAACTTAACGTTTATAAGAATTTCAGAAAGTTCTGTATCTAATTGATTCTTACTTACTTGACGGCGGCGAACAAAACTGATCGCAGATTGCAGGGTTCTCCTCATTTTCTTCCATACATTGCATGCATTCCCCAGAACAAATCCCCACGCAGTGTTCAGAGTACTGCCCGTATTTTTCCATACATTTTCTGCATTTGTCGGTTCCTTAACATGAAATGGAAAAGAACATTACTTATTTACTAATGATATTCAGCATGAAAGAAGAGTGAGAGCAATTACCAAGTAATAATGCAATGCTACAATCAGAAATGACCAGCAACGTGGGAGAGAATATCAATTTAATGCAATTATTTCTTATACATTCAGTTTGTCTTTATAACACACGATATGAAATATTTTCTAGAAATATAAAGGTTAGAAATTAATATGGAAAGTATAATAGACTCATATATTGTACCAGGAAACATTATTTTGTGATGGTTCACGGCGCGACGTGCGAGTTATCTATGTCAGAGCTTCCACGTTGGAGACTGACGTAATGATCACGTGAACATTGCTCTAGAACATACGAGAATTATTTTACTAACGTTTTATCCCGTGGAGATACCAAATAATGACCTACACCGTCTTGTAGCCCATGATTTCAACGTCAACATGTGTAAATTTCATTGAAATCGGGCTCACGGAGTTAAAATTATTCCACAGTAAAGAAATGCATTTCTATCAGAAGGGGAGGAAAACCAACACAGCTGCAGGATATAAAAGAGCAGGCATTTGTTCTGGCCAGACAGTTCTCAACTCACAGCAATTGCGTAAACATGCTGTTGAACACGAATATACACGTCGAAGTTAGTTATCGGCTAGCGGTACTCTGCTTCAATTATGTTCGGACTTGTAGTCCAGTGAACAGTGTCAGACTTAGAAATCTTCATTTATTACTACTATGAATTGACAATCTCACCATTTTAAAGTGTTCAACAGTGCTGGTGATAATGACTTACTTTACATTTTGGACTTTAGCTCGATTGAACTTGACTATTTAAAACTTATAATTGTCTTCGAGGCGGACTAACTTAAAACATTTACAACTGATAAACGTGTGCAAGTTAAGGACACTTTCTTGTGGAATAATATTTCGTTTACTAAACCAGACTATCTCATAATAGTGCTTTAAAATAAACGTCTAATGGCAATTTTGAACTTCAACGTATTTAATCTTTCGTCGTGAGTGCGTGATGTTGTACTCTACCGCAATCAGGACTTGGAAACATTCACGAGATATTACATTTCGTCATTTAAATAGACTGACAGCCACGTGCTTTTTTAACAGATGTCAAGCTGACAGCCAAGTGCTTTTTCGACAGCGGCCATCTTTAATCAACAAGGCATAGTGCTGCCCTCTTTACGGTACTAAACCTTATCGTGGTGGCGGGTAATTTAAAATCCACGTGCTTTTTGACAGCTGTCATCCGCCATCTTGCATAGCTAACCTCAGTGCTGTCCTCTTTAAGGCACTAAACCTCATCGTGGTAGCGGGTAATTTGAAAGCCACGAGCTTTTTGACAACTGTCAGCTGACATCTTTAAACAACAAAGCATCGTGCTGCTATCTTTAGCTACTACACTTCAAATGTGGTGGCGGCAATTTCCATGTTCGTTTTTGACAGCTACCATCTTTAATCAACAGAGCATCGTGCTGCTCTCTTTAGGCGCTAAACTTTATCCTTAGGCACGTGGTAGAGGGCAATTCGAAATTCCACGTGCTTTTTAAAGCCACGTGCCTTTTGACAGCTGTCAGCGGCCATCTTTAATCAACACAGCATAGCGCTGCCATTTTTAGCTACTACCTTAGGTACGTCTTAGCGGGCAATTTGAAAATTCCACGTGCTTTCTTGACGGCAGCTATCTTTAATCAACAGAACATCGTGCTGCCACCTTTAGCTACTACCTTTGAAATGTGGTGGTGGCAATTTCCAGGTGCTCTTTTGACAGCGCCATCTTTAAACAACAAAGCATCATGTTGCCATCTTTACGGCACTACCTTTGAAATGTGGTGGTGGCAATTTCTACGTGCTTTTTGACAGCCACCATCCTTAATCAACAGAGCATCGTGCTACTATCTTTATCTATTACCCTATGCATGCGGTGGAGGACAATTCGAAATTCCACGTGCTTTTTAAAGCTACGTGCCTTTTTGACAGCTGCCATCTTTAATCAACACAGCATCGTGCTGCTATCTTTGGCTACTCCCTTTGAAATGTGGTGGCGGCTATTTCTACGTGCTTTTTAGACAGCTACCATCCTTAAATACATGTACATGGCTTACTGCTGTGAGACAAGCAAGCAAGCTGTCAGCAAGGTGTCCTTCTCAACATACTATTATTTTTAAACCAAGATTATGTTTTCAACACTCTAAGACATACTTACGAAGCTACATCAGGTGTTTAGAACATGTGCAAGAGATATTTCTCTTAGAGAAGTTAGTTTATAAAGCAAGCTGCTGTTTGTAACACCCTAACTTTGTTCACAAACTTACAAAGCTGCTGTTGTGAACACTATTTTAGAAGGCTAACTACTAACGTGATTATGGTTAAGAGTGCTAGGTTAACCCACAACCACGCATTTGTCGCCAAAGGGCGTTACAGTCTCAAATTTGAGGCTCAAACTAACTGGACAGGATCCAGGGTACTTTGGTGCTGAGAGCTGACGGGGAGATTTAGTCTGAACTACTGCGGGGCTAAATTTAGGACGTAAACGGAGATTACATTGGGTGCTAAAGTCAAGTTGTAACAGGAAAAGTGTGGAGATATGAAATAGGGAATTCATTGTTTTTTCACCTAGCATGCTAAGACTGCACAGGCGAGTTGGAAGTATTTGCTGACACAAGGAATACAAAGTACGTTGTTCGTACAATTTCGCGACACACAGAAACTTATATTCATAGTGAATACCTAATGTAATGCTGGAATTTAGCTCTTTACGTTCGATACTCCTGCAGGCCTAACGTTGCGCTGACCACTCATTAACCCCCCAGGACTTGCTCTGCAGGATTTCGCGTATTATTATTAGAATTCCCCGAATACGGAAATAAATCCTTACCTACACTTTATTACACAGGCCTAACGTTGCGCTGATCACGCATTAGTCCCCAAAACTTGACATGGTACTAAAGAGATGGTGTAAAAGGTGACCTAGGTCTTAAGGGGTTAAGTGATCGCTCGAGGTATTACCTAAAGAAAGACAAGGGCTTCGAAAAACGTGAAAAACCTTTTTAGCCCCTAGGAAACCTAATAGCTTTGGGGCCGGAGAAGAACAAAGAAGGTCGGTAGGATAGATAAAAGTAGAAGCAATGTTAGGACTTATCTAAGAGCTCCTGTAGACGCCAGAACCAAGCTTTAAAGTTCGGAGCCGCTGAAAATGAAAAGTTTGCCGTGCAATTAGAACTAAAAAACTTCATGCTACACACACATAATGGTGAATAGAACTCAGGGCCTTCTTTCTCTTCTTCTTCTTCTTCTTCTGTGAATAACAAAAAGGGAAAAAGGGCTGTTCCAATCAATAAAGCATGAACCATGCCTAGTGGCATGTTCATAAATGTGACGTTTTTCAAATATGTAAATGGCTTCCTATAGCCTCAATTCGAATAACTTATGCGTTTCTGATGAAGCAGTAGGGAGGGTAGCACTGTCTGATTTAAACATGGAAGATCTTTCCTTTTGCGAGACGAGGAGTATTATCTCTTTAAAGGGAATCTTTGCTTTGTTTAAGAGAGAGTAATTGACAATGGAGGCCGCACAGAGCAGAGCTGCATTCCTATCTTATAAATGGATGTTTAATATATTCAAACCGAGCTCATACTAACATGCATCTTAATATTTTGATTATTCATATTGGAGGTACGTTAATTCTTGTTTAACTTTGGTTTTACGTTTCTTACTAGTACTATTCGCCCTATTGAATATAGCTGATTGGTATGCGTCTTCCGCCCCATTCAGCATGAGTGGACGTGTTTCTGATAGTGTGTTTGTGACTATGCCATGTTAGTAACTGGGTCTCAACATTTGGTTCTGTTTATGTGCACTGCATCGTATGGTATTTCGCCATCAATTATGTGTATGCTCTCCGTGTCGACTGGAAACTTCATTCTAGTCGTTCGAGGCGCGTGACATGATGATTATGAGTACGGGATTCCTCCGATCCCTTTTGTATTATTGTTTGCGTCGTGCACACTGCTGTCTTGCGAATCCGAGACCTGTAGTTCGTGACCAGGTGAGTCACCCTATATGAATTGGTGTCCTGCTTTATAAATTGGAGCTGCCGCTCCTATTGCCTGCCGTGCTGGCATGTGTGTGTGAACCTGCGTGCGTGTGTGTGAGTGAGGGGAGTGGAAAGACGATATATCGGTCAGTTGTATTTTCGTTTGTGATTTTGTTTCTGTACCTTTTGTTTGTTCTTGGTACAGTATTGCTTATTCTATCTTGGTCTCTGTCTCGGGCGCTTGCTTGCCTGTGAGGCAGCCTTGATTGTTTTCTTTTGTTCTGTCTGGCTATGCAATTGCCTGTGTTTTCTCCTTTGGATTTAATTCACTTCTTTGGTCCAGGGACGTTTCTCTCTCTGGCGTGCTATTATCTAACGTTTTGGTTTTACCCTTTCCCCAATCTATTATGCATGGAGACTTTTTTCGGATGAGCTATGACTATTGTTGTTGTGTGGAAAATGAGTGCAGAGAGGGATATGCTATGAATGAAGTAAATCTCGTAAAAGGAACGACCTAGTTGCGCGGTGTGAGCTGTATAATTACCTGCACATGATATAACCTGGTTACTTTTGTGGCGGCAAGTTTGTGGTAATATTTATTTCTATCTTGGAGTGTAAAAACGCTGCTCTCACGCTATAATGTTCAGACATCCATTGAACGAGGTATGCTTATGATACAATCTCTTGCCTTTTTTTAAAATGTTATTGACATCCCAATTTTACCTTTCTGCTTCAATCTTATTTCATCAATGAACCTCCATTTAAATTTTATTTGGATTTTATTGCTGTATTTTAGACTGATATCCTTTTTTATCAATAATGAGGATCATTTCCAGCTCAAGGCTGTTCTCTGCTAGCCTTTTCTAGTCGCGGTTCACGCCTCGTTTTTCCCTATGATTTTACGTCTAAGAATATCGCCAGGGAAGGGGGCGTTGCAAATGGTAGCATAAGCGTGCTCGACTAGGATATCTCCTCCGAAATAGAATCGGACGAGGTAGAGCTGGAAATGCATGTTGGGTCAGTCCTGATTGTCCCTGGGTTAAGCCTCATGAAGCCATTGATTTAAGATTCTAATCCTGAGTGTTGTCATTAATTTATGAATTCTTGTGACCATTTGTATTTGTGTGTTGTGTTTGCTACCGCTGTAACAGTGCCTATAATATGGAAAGTCAGAACATTTCTGAGATGAGTAATGATAGTGAAGTTCTTGCCGGAGGATACTCCGACCTGGAAAATCAAAAGAGGCAAGGTATTGATGAGCTCAATGCGTCGCTTGTGTCCTGTAACGATAGTGATATGTGCCTTGAGGATAGGAACGCTATTGCTTGTAGGAATTGTGCTCTCTACGAGAACCGTGTTGAACCTGTTTCCCCAAGTTCGAGACCCGATAGTGATCGTGCCGCTAGTATTAATCCTGTTTTTGATGTAGTGAGGAAATGGAAATTGAATTTTTCAGTGGAGGGGAAAAGCTCCAGCGTTATCGAATTTCTCGAACGGGTCGAAGATATCGCCGAAAGTAGTTCGTTACCCCTTGACTTATTCGTTCCTGTTATCCCGGGGATGCTGGGGGGGCCTGCGTTGAAATGGTTCAGGCTGATAAAAACTAGCGTTCAGTCACGGGACGATTTTGCCGCTCGCATTAAACAACGTTTTGGGTTGTCCGACATGGACTATTGTTTAAAGCAAGAAATTTTCAGGAGGACGCAAGGAATAGGAGAAGGAATTGACGATTATGCTACCGGTATTTTAAAATTGTTTAACCGTATGTGTGTGAAGGTGCCGGAATCCGAATTCTTTGACCAGTTTTATAGAAATCTAGACCCTGATTACAAATTTTACATAAAAAGATCTCAAGTCGAAAGTGTTGAAGATGTCATTAATTTAGGCCGCGAGTTCGAGGCCACATCCAGTCAAAATAAATTCTATAGTCCACCTCCCACCCCGTCTGATTGTTCCTTTCCCGACGTTGCCTATCAATGTCCTTTGGTACACTCCCTTCCCCGACTCGCCCCGTTAGTAGTCCCGAGTGCAGGTCCAACGTTGTATCTCTGCCTCAACGTTGCGTTAATGTCATTCAACCCTCTAATTCGCCTGCTGTAAACGACACTGTAACAAGAAAATGCTGGAATTGTGGGAAAATAAGGCACGTTGCTAAGAATTGTTGGTCTAAGCCTCCTCTCGTTATCTGCAAGAGTGCTTCTACTTTGTTAGGTATGGAACATTAATATCTATGTTTGTTTCTTCTAACTTTAAGCTAACGATAATATCTGACCTCTATAGGTTAAATCTTGCTTTCTTCCGAATTTTACAACTATATGTGTCTCTGTTGCTCTTACATTTAATCTTTACTGGTAATCTTGTAACTTCAAACTCGCGTCAATGTCTGACCTCTATATATTAAAACTTCGTTTCTTCCGAACATTGCAACTATACGTAACCCTATACTCTTTCGTCTAATCTCTATTGATATATGGTTGTTCTCTTTCATAAGGTAGCTCGCGAATAATTAATTTAATGTATTTGTTTTTCGCGGAGATTTAACAAGCTGCAGCAGCTAAATGAAGTACTTCTATCAGGATCTACTACGTTTAAAAGTGATTTATGCATTAAGGGCTTTGCAATGCGTGACGCTCTTGTCGGACATACCGATGCTAAACACAATAACACTATGTTCCCCTGCTAGCAGTGTGAGGCTACGTTTACCAGACGGGATAGCCTTGCACGTCATATTAAAACAAAACCTCCTAGCATAACATCTGCTTTATGTGAAGTTTGTGGGAATACCAGGCTGACTTAATAGAAGTACATCGGATATCTACTTGCGACTGTAACCTTCAGGCTACGTGAAGAAAGCGTGTAAATACTGATGTAGATGCAGAAAGCTGTAGTAAGAAAAATGAAGTGAGTAAAGAACTTCAAACTATACACTGCGAACACTGTCACGCTAATGTACCATCTTCATATTTTCAGGGTCACTTCAGAAGTAATGCACACAAGAACAATGCTTGTAGAAGTGCCAGTGATACAAACATCGAAGAAATTAATACTGCATATCGAAGCAGGATTTTCAGTTGCAGAATTCGTACTAGTCAAACGTTTCAAAGCACAGGAAACTTTTTAAATTGCCTTAAACTTTGTATGATCATGATTTATTTAAAGTTCATTTCGAAATTGTTTCGTTGTATATTAAGATCAAAGTGAATTATCTGATATTATATCATTTAATACCAAGAATTTCGTAGTAGGTGAGTCAACTAATTTCAGTATTGTATTTAGGAATATCTCAAACGTTATTTCAACTAAGAGCGAGGAATTCCAAGGAAAAGAATCAGGGTGAGCTTTAGTTGAAATTTTGTATCTAGAGGTTAAAATCAATAAGTACAATCCCTTGCGAGGATCTTCATACATCCAGCTGCTGACATGGATTCAGCGAAAGAAAAGCTGTTGTGAACGTCGAAAGTGATGACGAGGCGTGTTTTGCATGGGCTGTCGTGTCGGCTTTAAATCCTGCGAAACTGAATGTAGCGAATAGAATGTCATTGTATCCTCACTATTCATCACAACTAAATTTAGATGGTATAGAATTTCCTATGCAGTTAAAGGAAATTAAGCGCTGAACAATTAAATAATATTAGCATTAATGTGTATGGTGTAGGCAAAAAGTCTGTAGTAGGTCCTCTGTATTATACAAGTAATAAAGAGAGTACTCATGTTAACTTACTCTATGTTGAAAACAGTGAGAATAGTCACTTTTGTTGGATTAAAAATTTGAGTAGACTTGTTAGTAGTCAGTTACCAAACAGGTGTAACAATAAGTGGCCCTTCGACGGATGCTTGCGGTATTTTAGAACTGAAGATCAGTTAACAAACCATTCTAAAAATGACTGCAATCATGTATGTACAGAGATACCTACTACAGGCAATAATGTTTTGAAATTTATGAATTATAACAAGCAGCTGTGGGTGCCTTTTGTCATTTACGCAGACTTTGAAGCCATCCTCAAACCATTTAGCACATGCGCGCCTAATCTAGACAACTCTTTTACTAATACTACACACATGCATGTCCCGTATAGCTTCGCGTATTATATCAAGTATAGTTATGATAGTACGCTTAACACGATTGAGCTGTATCGAAGACTGATGCTGCTAAACTATTTTAGAAAGACTTGAAAGTGATGCAGTACGACTTAGAAGTATTCTAAGTACTAACATTCGCATGAGGCCATTTACCGAAATTCAGTTAAAAGAACATAAAAGTGCTACAAAATGTAGCATTTGTTATAGCGAATTTTCTAAAAATGACATTAAAGTTTTCGGTCATGACCATTTAACTGGCCTGTACAGATGCCCAGCTCATAATAGCTGTAATATTAAGTACAGAGTTAAAAGAATATAAACGTGCTACAAAATGTAGCATTTGTAATAGCGAATTTTCTAAAAATGACCCTAAAATTTTCGATCACGACCATTTAACTGCCCTCTACAGATGCCCAGCTCATAATAGCTGTAATCTTAAGTACAGAGTTCCAAAATTTATTCCTGTAATTTTTCATAACTTATCTGGTTACGACTCACATTTTATTATTTCACAATTTGGAGCTTCAGATGAAGAAATAGATATAATCCCTCAGAACAATGAGCTGTATATTGCATTTACAAAGTGCGTAAAAGTAGATGAGAAGCATACTATAAAATTGAGATTTCTTGACTCGTTTCGCATTATGGAGAGTAGCCTCGATAAACTTTCGAGTAATTTGTAACCAGAACAATTTAAAGAAATTCGACGTGTTTTTTGAAGAAAAGCGGTTTAATTTAATTCGGCGTAAGGGTGTCTTCTGTTATAAACATACTTACTGCTTGGAACGCCTCGAAGAACGCGCCTCACCATCAAAACAATCATTTTACAGCTCGCTGAATTCAGCTGATATTAGTGATGATGACTCTTTACATGCACAACGTATCTGGGAGCAGTTCCACATTCAAACGCTAGGCGAATACTCTGACTTATATTTAAAGACGGATATACTTTTGTTAGCTGATGTTTTCGAAAATTTTCGCTGTGTTTGCAAGAAAACCTACAGCCTTGATCCATGTCAGTATTTTGCAGTGCCTGGGTCAAGTTGGGATGCTATGTTAAAATGCACGCAAGTGAATTTGGAACTGCTAACAGATATCGACATGGTGCACTTTATAAAATCGTCTATTCGAGGTGGTCTAAGTCAGTGTAGTGGGCGGTATTCTAAGGCAAGTAATAAGTACATGCCGAATTTTGACTCTAGTCAGCAATCTCAGTATATTGTTATCTTGATGCTAACAATCAGTATGTGTGAGCAATGACTCAGCATCTACCATTAAATAGTTTCCGCTGGCTACCGCAGTGCGAATTTGACGATTTACAGCTGCACACCCTAGACGATGAAGCTAATAAAGGGTATTTTCTTGAAGTCGACTTACAGTATCCTAAAGAGTTACACACTTTTCATAATGACTTACCGTTCTGCCCTGAAAATATGATGTCTCCGTACATTACATCATCAACACACATGCTAATCGCCAATTTGTGCGACAAATCTAAGTATGTTATTCATAATCGGAATTTAAAACAGTGTTTGCAGTATGGTTTGAAGTTAACCAAAATTCATCGCGTACTAGAATTCAATCAGTCACCGTGGCTAAAACCATGTATCGATCTCAACAATGATTTAAGAACAAATGCAGTTAAAGTGTTTGAGAAAGATTTCTTTAAGTTCATGAATAACAGTGTGTTTGGTAAGACCATGGAAAATGTTGACAAACGCGTTGATTTAAAACTGATTACATACTGGGAAATTATTAAGCAAAGGTATGGTGCTAACCATTTAATAAGTAAACGGTATATCGATAGCTGTACTATTATACATGAAAATTTAGTCATTATACAGATGAATCGTGTTAAGGTTAAGTCCGACAAACCTATGTACGTTGGCTTTTCTGTACTTGAATTAGCTAAAACACTGATGTATGAATTCCATTACAATTATATGATGAATAAGTACGCTCATAATAACCAATTGCTCCATACAGATACCGATTCGATTATTTACCAAATCAAAACTAATGACCATTGCAATGATATAAAGCCAGACAAAGGTAGGTTTGATACTAGTAACTATCCTGAAAATAATGATTATAATCTACCACTGGTAAACAAAATATTTATAGGTAAAATGAAAGACCAATATGCTGGAAATATTATCGATTCATTTGTAGGTACTAAATCCAATCATATTGCATAATGCTCCTAGATAAACCACAAATAAAGATATTGAAAGGAATTAAAAAGAATGTAGTTCAAAATGAGCTAAGTTTTGAAAATTATGAAAATTGTATTAATAATAATCCACCTATTTTACATAAGCAAGTGACTGTTATTAGAAGCAAGAAGCATCAGTTGTACACTCATTTAATTAATAAGGTAGTACTTAAGAATGAAGATTCTAAACGGCTTGTCATTCCAAATTCTACCAACACACTAGCCTGGTGGCACAGTGGTATTGATAGGTACTACTTCACCTAAAGCAGTTTTGTGTGTGTGTGTGTGTGTGTAAATATTATGCTAGAGCTATGTACTTTGTAACATATACGCTAAGCTGTCTTACTTCAGATATAACTCTACATATTGTATAAAAGATCTGTAAAGATAGTAAGAAGGGAGAGGTACACTAAGAGTGTAGTACAGCAAATGATTCAAGTTAAAACTTGTATATAAAAGAATTATCATAATTAACTTGACATAATTGCATTATTAAAAAAGAAGGGTGAGGTACACTGACATTGTAAGATGTACATATATGAAGCGGAAATGACTACAGCAAATGATTTAAGATGAAACTTGTACCTACAAGATGCAATAAATAATGTAGAATTAGCATATTCTTTTATTTTAGATTACGTATTCCTTTGTCCACATGAGTATTACCTTCTCCCGCACTCCTGCTCTTCTTTGGAAAATAAAGTTTCAATCATTTGCTTAAATACTCCCAGACGAGGCTGTATGTGTTGTCTCTAAGAGAATTATCTCTTGCTACGTAAAACTTCCTGTCTGCTTCTCAGCATATGTACAGCGGAAATTATCTTTCTACTATGCTACAGGTAAATATTATTATTATATGCAGAAGTTTTCAAAAGATTAGCCTGACATCAAATCCTAGGAGTATAGCGGCTACAGGACTAGGAAGAGTAAATTTATTGATTATAATTATATGATTTTTGCATTAATAAGGAAGAGGGAATGTAAAAAAGGGACGTAGCTATACCTCTTCCTTATCAGATACCCCTTATACGTATTACACCATCTTCCTAGTAACATGTCAATTCCTAGGAGGTTAATGCGTAGTTATCGCAACGTTAGACCTGTGTAGTGAAGTGTAGGTAGGGATTTATGTCTGTATTCGGGTAATTCTAATAACAATACGCGAAATCCTGCCGTGCAAGTCCTTGGGGTGGGGGTGGGGGGTTAATGTGTAGTCAGCGCAACGTTAGGTCTGCAGGAGTATCGAACGTAAAGAACTAAATTCCAGCATTACATTACGTATTCAGTATGAAAATAAGTTCCTGTGTGTCGCGAACTTGTACGCACAACGAACTTTGTATTTCAAGTGTCAGCAAATGCTTCCTTTTCCTGTTACAACATGACTTTAACACCCGATGTAATCTCTGTATACGTCCTAAATTTACCCCCGCAGTAGTTCAGACTCAATCTCCCCGTCAGCTCTCAGGACCAAAGTCCCTGGATCATGTCTAGTTAGGTTGAGCCTCTAACTTGAGACTGTAACGCCCTTTGGCGACAAATGCGTGGGTGTGGGTTAACCTAGCACTCTTAACCATAATCACGTTAGTAGTTAGCTTTCTAAAACAGAGTTCACAACAGCAGCTTTGTAAGTATGTGAACAAAGTCTTAGAGTGTTAAAAACAGCAGCTTGCTTTATAAACTAACTTCTCTAAGAGAAATATCTCTTGCACATGTTCTAAACACCTGTTGTTCGATTCTAGTCTGTTCCAATCCATCTCTCTTGCACAAGTTCTAAACACCTGATGTAGCTTCGTAAGTATGTCTTAGAGTGTTGAAAATATCATCTTGGTTTAAAAATAATAGTATGTTGAGAAGGACACCTTGCTGGCAGCTTGCTTGCTTGTCCCACAGCAGTAAGCCATGTACATGTAGTTAAGGATGGTGGCTGTCAAAGAAAAGCAAGTAGAAATTGCCGCTACCACATTTCAAAGGTAGTAGGTAAAGATAGCAGCACGATGCTCTGTTGATTAAAGATGGCAGCTGTCAAAAGGCACGTAGCTTTAAAAAGCACGTGGAATTTAAAATTGCCCTCCACCGCATACATAAGGTAATAGCTAAATATAGCAGCACGATGCTCTGTTAATTAAAGATGGCGGCTGTCAAAAAGCACGTAGAAATTGCCGAAACCATATTTCAAAGGTAGTGCCGTAAAGATGGCAGCACGATGCTTTGTTGATTAAAGATAGCCGCTGTCAAGAAAGCACGTGGGTTTCAACTTGACAGCTGTCAAAAAGCACATGGCTTTGTTTACAAACATGACCTTGCCAGAGGTCAATGCGGTAGAGGCCTCTCCCGAGGGCCTGTGGTGGCGGTGGCCGCCTAACCCGTGACTTATACTGCTACTGTGTTCGCCGTCTGATCCATAAATCTGCGCTAGGTTAGATAGGACACTCAATAATCATTACTAGTCAGTTGAACTTTCTCGTGTTTTTAAAATCCGACAAAAAAAAGCGTTGAAACCTGACGAGTGCCTATTATAATCATGTCCACCTGTCAACGTTGGATTGAAGGCGTGGTTTCAATGTGGGATTGAAGACGTGGTTTCAACGCGGGATGGAGACTTGGTTTCAGCGAGGGACATGGGACGTGGTCTCAACGTGGGAGTTGGACGTGGTACCATGGGTGATGACATCATTATACCGGCTGCCAAGGACGTTAACATGCTGTTCGCTGAACCGCATGTCTTTATAATCCAGTCCTGAATTCCAGATTACAAGTGATATGAGTGTATTCAAGTGTCTTTTTAAAATTCCACAAGACTACCTTTTCATTGGTGGAATATTAGAATAAGTGACTCTTGATAGCATTTCAACAAACAATTTATTGACTCTTACTGTGAATCGTAATATTCTGACAGCATTATCACAGTATTTAAACTTCAATTCGTGAAGAAACAATAAGATCGAACTTTGTGAGACGAATTATTTTGCGATATTTTGTGAAGTTTTACGGTAAGTTTTAAACATTTAAAGAAGCTGTAGAAGAGACTTTCACAATTTCAAGTGTTAAATATTTAGAAAAGACTCTAGGAAAAATGTCCATATTTTCAAGTGAAAGAAAATTAATTTAAATTAAATAATTTTCTTCTTTTCTTCACATAATTCAAACGAGTTCAAGAAAGAACTTTATGAACTTTTAAAGGAAGAAATTATACTTTGAAAAGTAAATTTATTTGGGAACGACAGACATTCATTACAATTAATTTGATATTCACTTCTAGACGAAAGTGAATCCGTTTATTAAAATACATTTTTTGATCAAGCAAATAACAGGAAAAGTGCAAGTCACACTCAATGAAATGAATAATTTTGTCTTATTAAAAAATCAACTATTTCGGTCAGCGTATACCTCTCTGGGTACCTGCTCCATAAGGACCATTCACCCCTTTGTTGAATCTCGTGCCATTATTCCTTATTCCCTGTCTTTTCCCGGTACAATATATATATGAGATATTTATGCAGAAATCGACGCATAAAAGTCTATATTTACACCCTAATGGCGGTATGTACAGTCTCGAGTGCAAAATATTGATGGCCAAACCTGATAATGTTGTTGGTGCTCCTAGAATTTAAAATCCAGTTCCGACATGTTCCTTATTTTCGAATTAGTCTTTGGAAAATCACATTGGACGTTTCGTAACTTACTATTCTTTTGAATCAGGTCAGTTTCATTCAACTCTATATGGACATGCGTCATATAGTCGAGCCTTTTCAACTTAGAGATTCTCTAGTACAGACCCAGATTGTCCCAGTTTACGTAGCTATAGAAATGTTCACAAAGGCATTATATCTTCGGTTCTTACATGGATTCATACACAATTTTAACAAATTTTCCAAAGAGGAACAGACATCATCGTACTCGTAAAGGCGAGATAGTACTGAAGACTGACACGAAATATTCCACCCAATCCAGTTGATGATACAAACGGGTAAAGGATGAGTTCTCACGGGGATGTTTTCTGTTGTTTTAGTGAGCTCTCTATTGTCCACTTACAGTTTCCTAGGTCGAATTATCTGCCAGTCTCGTCTCCTTGCCTCCTGTCCGCATTTCTTTTATCATTTTTTTCTTTGCGTTTACATCGTTATGAAGTGTATGGAAACACTATTGGCAAGAGAATGCCACTAGATGCGTATGTTCGGTTCGACTGTGACACTTTTAGTCTTCGACATGTAAATGTTCTTCGACACATCAGGCCTAGCTTCCCTATCAATCGCTCACCTAACCTGTTCTTAAATGTTTACAAAAACATTTTTTTCCTCACCCTTCTTTCTCCCTTGCACTGTGAAACTTCTCCCAAAACATGACCCCCCCAATAGTGACAGATTGATTGAATCAAATTCTCTTTTACGAAAACGAAGGGCTGTTTTATAGCAGTGAAGCTACTTTATAACTCGACACTACAGACGGAGACTTGCAATGAGTGAGGTAGTACTTTAGGGTTACGAATGAGTACTGTTAGCAAGCTGGAAGTCGTTGAATATCACTTATCCTTGAGTTAATAAATAAATATATCTTGATTTGTTTTACGTGTAGCGTGAATGTTAGTCATACTTTCTTTTATTTTCAACGTTCTAGTTAAAAAATGATAAAATTTATACTGTATACGCTGGCACATGGAAGGAGGTGGTGGTAGTGATTATTGTTTTAAGAGGAAGTATATCTGAACAACCATATTCTATTAACACTGTTCAGAGGGAAAATGGAATGGATCCGATACTTAGAAAAATGAAGGTATTGGCCAAAGAAAGACCAGAGCCGCGAAGGGTGTGAAAATAAAAGACTTCCTAGACCTCAGAATATACCTTCGAGGTCGGAAAAAACAAGTGTTCACCGAAGGAAGTCCGATAGGATAGATGAAATTGAGAAACCTGGCGCAAGTAAGTGGATTCAAAGCCAGGACTCAGGTAAGGGCCCCGCGGTCTCCAACCCAAGCTTCCAAGTTAAGAGCCCCTGAGTTCCCTTTTTGTTGCGTCTTACGACAGGCAGGAGGTATCATGTGTGTTACCCTACTGGTCGATTTACAGGGGAAGGTGCCCCTATGAGGTTAGACCTGTCGAATCCAAACCTGTAACGTTGAGCTTGCAAAGCGTAGCCAGCTTTCTTTATTTCCAATCGTGACATGTGAGGTTAAGCATGCACTCTTAGCCAGCACACCTCAGCAGAGGCGGCCTCCTCCCAGGTGCCAGTAGAGGTTGGGGCTGCAGGACCTCCACATTTCCCCTGGTTATAATAATGTGCGGGTGCCGGCCCCGTGGTGTAGGGGTAGCGTGCCTTCCTCTTACCCGGAGGCCCCGGGTTCGATTCCCGGCCAGGTCAGGGATTTTTACGTGGACCTGAGGGCTGGTTCGAGGTCCACTCAGCCTGCGTGATTAGAATTGAGGAGCTGTCAGACGGTGAGATAGCGGCCCCGGTCTAGAAAGCCAAGAATAACGGCCGAGAGGATTCGTCGTGCTGACCACACGACACCTCGTAATCTGCAGGCCTTCGGGCTGAGCAGCGGTCGCTTGGTAGGCCAAGGCCCTTCAAGGGCTATAGTGCCATGGGGTTTGGTTTTTTTAATTATAATAATGTGCGTTATAAGTTTAGAATCGGCACTCTTCCAATAAAATTCGCTGCCCATTTGCAGACGATTTTGAGTTCGAACCCCACCCTCGTATGCCCAGAAATTAGCTTTCCATAGTTTGCCATTTATCACCATACAAATTCTGGAGTTGGTCCTTAATATACACCACGGTCGCAGCTTCCCGAGTCTCGCAGAAATTAAGAATAAGAACTGGGATTATTCTGAATTTTGTGGATTGGTGGAATAAATAACAATATGTTACATTTATTTTACAAACAAAACCCCTTAAAATGGAAGAAAGAAACTATTCAGCTTACTACAATGAAGAAGCGGAAAAGTAAATGACCTATGGGACGAAAATAAAAGCAAGCCGATGAAAGAAGCAATCTTCAGATCGGAAACAGGACATGACTGCTTAGCTGCACATGTAGCTAGAATGAAAATATATCCGACGGAAAACTATACATATATATAAAATAAGAGTTTTGTCTGTACATTGCACAGAATTTGAAAAGAATGGTATTTCTGTATCGGTCATGTCCATTGTAACAAGGAAATGCACTTTTTACTTTTCCATAATGTCTGTCTGTCTGTCTGTCTGTCTGTCTGTCTGTCTGTCTGTCTGTCTGTCTGTCTGTCTGTCTGTCTGTCTGTCTGTCTGTCTGTCTGTCTGTACAAGCATCACTAGAAAACGGCTAAGGAGAACTTAACGAAAACTCGTATGAAAAGTCGGGGAATACGTCGCTACAATCTAGGCCATAAATAATTTTATTCACACTTATGGAAATGGTAGTTTAGGGGAAGGCCGAAAAGTTTATTTTCAATTATTTATGTTATTAGTGGTCCTATTTTAATAACATTTGGTATGCAAAGTCGGGGAATATGTTGCTACAATATAGGCTATAAATAATTTTTACACGCCGAGTGAAATGGTAGTTTAGTGGAAGGCCTAAAATGTAATTCTCAAATATTTATATTATTAGTGGTCGTATCTATAAATACTACATAACCAAAGTTATATAGAATTAAATTTCCGACCATTTATGTCTTATACATTTTTACCGTACCGGCTACGGTAACAACAGATATTCATGCATTTGTATTTCTGTTGCTAAGTCCATATCAACGCCGAGTCACGAGAAAATGGGTTAACAGAATTTAATGAAAATCGGTATATTGAGTCGAGGAATAATAAATTATAGTCTAAGCTGTAAGCAATTTTATTCATCCCGGATGAAATGGTAGTTTAGGCCAAGGCGTTTAAAATTTAATTTTTAAACACGTATGTTATTGGTACTATAACAAAAGTTATAGAGAATACAATTTCCGATCATTTACGTTTTTTTTCAGTTTTTACGTACCGACTGTGATAAGAATGGTATTTCAGAGTCGGAAGAAAACTAGATGTGAAGGCCTTCAATATCGAAAGGGCATAACATTCATCAACAATAACATTACATTGACCATTGTTTGTTGTGGTGTTCTTTGTCTCTTATGCTGCCGCTCAACTCCGATAGATGGGATTACTGCTGCGTGCCGTGTATAATAGACTGACTGTATATTGGCGGGAAATAGCCGGGGACTTAGAAAACTTTCTTCTTTATCATGCCAATCCTTTGGTTCACACATTTTCTTATACAGCTGGCACGTAACACACTGATTCATCATAGTATTCCAGCTGTTCGATCCCTACTCTGACGCGCTGTTTAGAATGAGCAGTGGGCATACTTAAAGCAGCGGCTCACTCAGTGGAGTAGTAGTAGTATGCACTGGTCTTGAATAACAATTAGGGCTATTCCAAATTATAGCACCAGAATTCACTAAATGACTCATAACTCAACCCTGAAATGAGCCGCTTCTTCCTCTTCATTTTAATTAAATTCTACATTCAGTTTATTCCAAACTCTGGCTTTGAGGAAACATTTGCCTCCAAGTCAGATAGATTTTTCCGCCTCCAGTGTAGTGAATTGATACTTTCCAACTCATCGGGTACTCCTAGGAAACATATTAGTAAAAGGGCATAGTTTTTGCCCTGGGAATCGCCACTATTCGACCCCCTCCCCGCCGAAGAGGGACGAAGAATGTTCACGGATCACGGTAGTCTGCGGCTTGGTCATTCCAACTCTGGAACTTTGGACTGTTAGATCGACAGCTTAGTCCTGTTCGTTAGAAGTGAGAAAATGTCTGTTTTTTCATTTCATCGAGTATTTCATATGAAAGCATTGCTTTTAATCGCGCCATTCCTACTGACGGTATTGTAATGTATGTTCATTTCAGTTGGGAAAACACTAAGACAGTCTTTCTGGGGATTTAAAAAGGCAGGTGGAGAGTGAGTTTCTACCAATATAATGAAAGCTTCCCAACCTGATTGTGACTGATTGTATGCAAGCGGGTCTACCATTACAGTGAGAATTCCCTAACTCAGTCTTCATATGAGAAAAAGATGTTTGGTGACTTCCCCGTCGCGTTTTTAGGGTAACGTTAAGAGCTATGCAATTTCATACGATCTTGCTCACAACGTGCACACTATCTAACCTAGAAATATGTATACAATGTAAAATTCCGTAGCGAAGTACGGGTACATCACCTAGTCTGCAATATTACTGGGTCAGTGATGGACTCGAAACACCTACTTCAGTGCACAGGACTCAAACCAACCCAAAAAGAAACAAGGCAATTTACCAGCCCTATACTGGACAGCCAGAAACAAGGTGAAACAAGACTGTACTTTATTAATGTTATTTGTATGTTACTGTTGTCTAGAGATATCATTTTTGTATTGGGGTTACTTCCCAATAAAGCCATAGGTTACAACAACAACATGTATTACATATTAGAATTCTATGTTGTATTTCAGCCTTCAGTCTGCTAGCCTCCATTAGTCTAAATTACACACTCGTCTGCACTATTTTACTTGATCACGTTTGGTTCGGTACAGCTAATATATATAAAAGAGAACGGCACATGACACTTGTTTCGCTTTTTGGCGAGTAGCCAGACAAGCTAAACAGAGGGCTCTGTGCTTACTAGGACTGCTGAATTCATGCACGGTATGTTAACCACATGGTTGAAACTCCTCGTGTATGCTTGGTACTTTTTATATGAATAGCGTGCTTTTGAGTGTGCATAAAAGAGAATTATTCTATTAGAACCTATGCATACCATTTCGTAAACTGCATAACGATAATGTCATTTCTCGATGTAGGACTTTAGAAAATATACGTACGTAAACAATGACAATGAATCGTTATAATTAAAAATTCCAGTTCTAGTGTATTTACAGGATATTTAAACTAAATTATTTGTAATATAATAACTATACTAACTCCATTATCTCCTTCTCATCACAGAATGGGAGAACGTCCACCATAGCCTTCAGAAGTCTCAACAAAGCCTACAGTACATGATCGTTAACTTCCATGCACCTACCAATGATACTAATAAGAGTGATATTGAAAGTGTTGAATACTTTTGGGAAGAACGGGAAAAGACAATCGATAAGATTCCAGAATATCACGTGATCATCTTGATGGGAGACTTTAACGCCCAGATTGGTAAGGAGCGCAGGTTCAAGAACATTGTCGGAGAATAACCGGCTCACAAGAGAACCAGATATTATGGTGAGAGGCTGATCAATCTGTGTAAGAATCACAACCTTGTACTTAAATCTACAGCATTCAGACACCTCCCCAAAAAGCCAAGACCTGGAGGTGTCGCAATCCCTTGCTAGGAGAGTACCAACTAGATCACGTTGCAATCAACAGAAGGAATAGAAAGGATATAATGAACGTCAAGGTACTGAGAGGTGCCAATATTGATTCAGACCACTACCTATCTTTGGTCAAAGCAAATTTCATTCCACTCACGAAGTGCAGAGGTAACAATTACACCAGATCCACAATCCCAAAATTTAATCCAGTCCAGTTGAAAGACAACAACAACAACTTTACCAAGGTCCTAAGCAATAATCAGAATAAAGCGGATTGGCCTAACCTACAGAAGGCACTGATAGATGCAGCAACAGAAACCATCCTTGCAACCAGAAGGAGTAAGCGCCCATGTAGGGCACCAACATTTGATAAGGCAATAGAGGAGAGAAGACAGGCATGGATGAAATGGAACTGCAAAAGAAACACGGAAAATCATATAGCCTTCCTAACAGTCAGAAAGAACACGGCCAAAACCATCAGAAGTGTTAAGAGGCAATATAACAACGACATCATAGATCAGGCAGAGAAATACTTTCAAAGGAACAACACCAGTAACGTATACAAAACTCTAAAATCTCAGACAAACGCTTACTCAGCACCTACACTTCACCTTCGAGGACCAGACGGAGAACTGAAAATGAACAACGAAGATTGTACTACATCCCTTGCAAAATATTTTGATGGCCTCCTCAATGCAGAAGAACCCGAGGAAAAACTACAATTTCAACCCAAGTATGTTATTAACTCTGACGCCCTTCCTCTTACCAAAGAAGAAATCAAACAGATAATCTATGAACTGAAATCTAACACAGCAGCAGGCGAAGATGGCATCATTGCCGAATTATGGAAACATGCAGATGAAGAGTCAATGACAGAATCATAACTGACATTTGGACAACGGAAACACTACCAAGGGATTGGACTTCAGCTATCATCCACCCGCTGCACACGAAAGGAGATAAGTTAGACCCTAACAACTACAGAGGGATCTCTCTCCTACCAGTGCTTTACAAAGTCTTCTCCAAAGCATTGCTTAAAACAGTGGAGGCACATAGACTCCTGCATGGGAACTGCAACAAAAACACAGAAAATCATACAGCCTTCCTAAAAGTCAAAAAGAACACGGCCAAAACAATCAGAAGCGCTAAGAAGCAATATAACAACGACATCGTAGATCATAGTCATGTCAGACGAATGAAGGGTAGACGGGGTATTGGTTACCCAGGAGAATGTAGACACAGCGAGGGGGATACGATAATGTGAGGTAGATTACACTCGGATGTTAATGGTTTCGTGATAAGAGATGTGAAACTAAACGATACTACAGCGCTAGTTGGTAATAGGTGGATTTAGGAAGTCAAGGTCATGCACAGAGCAGATTCTGAACCTGAAAACTATCTTTACCTACACAAACCTCAGCACCTCACCCTATGTAGCAATTTTCGTTGACTTCCAGAAGGTCTACGACTCGGTAGACAGAGATTCCCTCTTTGAGATGTTAATTGAAATGGGACTGGATAGGAAGACTTTGAATCTTGTGAAGGCTACTCTGACGAACACCATGACCAAATTTAAAATTTTTGTATTTTCGTTTCTTTATATTTTGACCAATCATGTAACTTAAAAATTTAAAATCTTGTTCCAGATTATTCGGCATGATTTGATATGCGCACGAGCATCATTCTCTTAACAAATAAAATTTAACAGTCATAAAATTCGAAATTGATGTTTAATATAAAATTTTGTCAGACTTATTAGGGATTTATTAATATGCCCAATATAAACCTCGCCACAAGTACAGGGAACTCTGTAAATACCAAGTTATTGCAGTTTAGGCAAACTATCCTTAGTTGCTCGCAGGAGTTATCTAATCTTAAATGATTTTCCAAAAACAGTTCGTACATGATACATACGTAAGATTTTAGCAATACGATCCGTCGTATTATGCATGTAAAGTAGGTAAGCAGTTCCTTTAACATATTTTTCCTTAACAGACGTCCGATAATGCGCCGATTTCAGAACCGTTGAGATCAAAGCTCTGCTATAACCATTGTTCTCAAAGATGGTTCTCAAGGTGTTAATTACCTCTTGTAGATCTGACACTTCACAAATCCTCCTGGCCCTGGTAGTAACAGTTGTAAGGATACCATGTTTCTGGGCAGGGTGATGGTGAGAATCTGCGTGGAGATATCTATTGGTGTGTGTAGGCTCACGATATCTACCACGGTCAGGATCAGTTAAGATTAGGCAACTCCTGCTACCAACTAAGGATAGTTTGCCTAAATTGCAACAACCTGGTATCTACAGAGTTCCCTGTACTTCTGGCAAAATTTATAGTGGACAGTCTTCGAGAACGGCATGTAATCGCACCAAAGAACGTACCAGGTGTATCAGACTCAAGCAACTTGATACATCAGCTGTTGCTGATCATGCCTTAACACCTGGTCATGAAGTCTTGTTCCAAGAGGTGGATGTTCTTTCCCGTATAAAGCGATATCGCAGAGGAATTATCAGGGAGGTGGTTGAAATACGTAAACACCCAGAAAATTTCTACCGCGATACAGGCTACAACCCCAGTGAATCATGGCCACCTAGTATATGAGCCATTAGATAATGATGCTTTACTGTGGCCATTCGTAGTCTCTAGCATGGGGCTAAAATGGCGTCCCTTTTACACCCCAGGGCGCCATTTTAAGTTCCTTGTTGTTTTCTTCTAGCAACCTATAATGCGTCGTTTCATTTCTCTTTTGTCCCCAGATGAAGAAAGCCAAGGTTCCTTTGGAAACGCGTAGAGTATGTTTATAATTAATTACACAGCATAAGCCCAAAATATACTTCGTGAATAGTTACACGGGCCGTGAAAATCTAAATGATAGTATTAAAAGCAGATAGTACATATTCAATGAGTTTGTTTCTTTCTTCTTGGTTCTCTCGTAAACGAACTTGTATCCCAATAATTTTTTCGTATTTTTGTGTAGCGATATAATTTGGGGACTATGTAAAACTACCGCTACACCGAAAAACTACTGGTGCGGAATTTAAAAGCAGAAAGGAAACCATCATTTAACTTGGCGCCAGGAAATACAACACAGCAATTGGACGTAAATAGCTATTTGGCATGCATATTAAAGACTAATTTATATATAACGGCGGACAATCACTTCGTTATTGGATGTTATTGGTACATTGTTATTTACGAACTGAATATTGGCGAGTTTCGCCGCTCGACTTTCAACTGTTTATGAAGCGCACTCTTGTGCCTGCCGCATGAAACGTATTGTTGTGAAGTGACTCTCCAACAGGCAAGATGCCGGTAGAGTTGGCTCCTGTAACTATGGCCAGTAAATGGGCAGTGTTTATCTTCGACCCACCTTAGCTGATTATTTAATGCTTCTTAATCTGTAAAACTTGTGTGGTGGATGGAAAATTTAACTATTTGGACCAAAATGTATTTTAATTTGTGTTCTATGTGATCGTCACTTCTACTGCTGTGCGTGCCCGTTCCCAAGGCATTACTGCTATTTCTTATAGTAAGTTATGCGAAGCATTTACCTTACGCATCATCGTCATCACCTTGGTAAGTCAGAACCTGTATGAATTACCTCTCATCTGTGGATGCCTGTAGTGGAACTCCGGTATTGAGATATTCAAAATGTCGGAACGACGCGAGATATTTTTAATACATTGCACCTGAGAGTGACTTTCGGCATCGTATTTGGTAATTTTTAAAGATGCGAACATTCCTCTGCTGGAAATTATTCTCTAATGTGAAATTAAACGTGTACTGTCCTAATTAGGTGGAAATTCACTAATCGAACCGTGTAATTTAAAATTGTTGGAAAGGTTGTGGTAACTGTTGGCGCGTGATCTTGATTATCTGCAACCTAACTGGGTTGGTTGTTACTTGTCTTGAAGAGTGGAATAATGTTGTCAGAAGTTTCACGTCTGGGTAAAAACTGAAAATTAAGTGTTTTTCTCTTACAAATTGAAGGATCTGTTCGTAAGGCTGATCACCTTTAAGGGAAATCACTTCGTAATTGTTCATTGTAAATGTAATGATGTGTAATTTTGTACCAAGCTGAATACCGAAGAGTGCTTCTAGATCATTTTTCTTGTTATCGGTGCCTTCCTTTGATTTTCTTAAATGTAAATTTTGAATATGGTTATTATTATTATTATAATTATTATTATTATTATTATTATTATTATTATTATTATTATTATTATTATTATTATTATTATTATTTTCATTGCTTCATATTCGTAGGTTCGGTTTCCGGGGCTGTCCACCGTTAACGGCATTGTTGTGGAATGCTTCTTTCTTTTGTTGAACAGATAACGCATTGATTAGCTTGCGTTATCGTGGAGTAACCAGAGTTGGTAACAATGCTTGTGATGTGCTCGCGTACGTTGTTGTGTTATGATTTTATGCCGTTGGTGTGATGATGTGGGTCACGAGATGAGTTATAAATTATCTCAGTGTTATTGTGTTTCCTTATTATTGATTTCTTTCAATCATTTATTCATTCTCTTTTGAAGTGGGCTCTTCCTTAATTTTATTTGAGCCTATCTTATGTTACTTCTGGACATTGCCGTTCTGATTTGGGAACGCGGATAGTTGTTACCTTAAAGCCCTTCTGTGTTCACTAAGGTATCTTTTAAAAACCAAGTATGTGTGGTCGTAGGGCCTGTTAGCAATTCATTGTTTTTGAAAAATAATTTGGAATTATTTTAATATTTGTAAGTAATGTAACTAAAACTAGGTTGTTAATTAGGTACTTTTAGGTACAGCCGTACCCAGGAATGGTGCACCTTATTTATAAATTTGAAGAGTACTCATTATTCTAAATTTCATTTTAATACTGAGCTCGGAAGGTAACATTATTGAATTAATTTTTTTCTAATTGCAACCAAGTGTGGATTTAGAAAAGAAAAGGGTCTTTAAGCCTTGTTGTTTCCTGTATGTTTGGGGACATTAAGCTAATGGTCATGTATTTGAGTAGTTTCTCGGAGACCTACTTGATAAATAGGTACTTGGTTTTCTGTCAATTATGTATTCTAGACTTAGTTACTCTACCCACCCCTTTGTTTTTCTTCCCAATTTATATTAAAAGTTGGTCCTTAAGGTGTGATAGTGAATAGTTATTATAGTGAATTGATCTACCCTGGTAACCACTTCCACCCTCTGTTATGGTCGTGGACCTATAGGCCCTTGCCGAGATCCCATCGCTTCCCTTTCCTCTGTTTGCGTATTATCGAGGGCCTCCTCTCCGTAGCTGGCGTGAATCCGCGCTGGTGAGGCACCTCTTATCTCTTTGGTGGTTGTGCTGATAATCGAAGACTTGGGCTGCGGTGTTGTCACTTCAGTTGTTTGATTGCCCGCTTCCTCGGTCGTCGGTACGCCACATTTGTTACCTCAATAGACATATAGTAATAGATCTTAAAAACAACACAACGTCTATTTTGTAACGAATCTGAAAATTTATCTGACATTTTAGTGAGTGTAACAGAATAAAATGGCGCGTTTTGGAAATATTCTCTCGAGTTTTCTAATAATTCTAAACAATCCTGTATTGGACAAAATTCTTTTATTTGTCGGAAATTTTCGTTCGTACAATTATAAATTGTTGCTTCCAATCTTGTAATACCGTTTTCTTTAGTTAATTTAGAAGAAAATGTTTCTTTTAATCTTTTACCTGGACAATTTATAAGTCTAAAATATAGTTTCCAAGCTGTTTGTTATCCCGTAAGCTTCTTAATTAGAAAATAAATTTATTGTGTATTTTTAATCTAGAATTAGAATTTAATCAAGTTAGACAATCTTTTCTAACATTATAATTATTATTAACTATTACATTGCAATCTTCTTTATATTCTCCTTGCATTCGAAAATTAAAATTAATTATTAAATATTTGCTCATTTCTTCTTTGTTAAAAATACCTCCAGAATCTTGTGTTATACCTAAATCTAAGAGATAATAATGTTCTTTGTTAAGTTCTTTTAAAATATCTGGTAATTCTGTTAAAAGGGTACTTATTTTTACACCTGCTAATTCCATTTTATATGGAATAACAACTGGATTCGAGTACTTTTTATTTATAATATCTATATCTTTTTTAAATGTCTGTTAACACCTTTAATTGATTGTGTATTGGAATTTAATGAATATGGTATTTTTGCTTTAAATCCAAGTCTTGCTAAATTAAAATTAGAGAATTTACTTCATAGGTAACTAATAAAGGAAGCACATGCCTCTTTTTTACAAGAAATTTTCCCTTTTATAATTCTCCTTCGCAATCTATAGTATCTGTTATGTTTACAACCATAATATTATCACAAAAGGGTTCGGTAATTGGTTTAAATTCTTGCAATTTTTTCTCCATTTGCGTAATTAATATCTCCAATATTTGGCGTCTAGTATCTAGGTTCCAGATACGCTAGAAATAACCTTGTAACGATTTTAAATAGTCTTAGTCGCTTTTAAAACATGGTCCCTTATCATCGACTATATATTTGAAACCAGATATGCTTGTTCCAAACAATATTACCAGATCAAATATTTTTGTTTCTATTTTTTCTCCAGGTTTTAATTCTCTATTCATATCAACAATATTCTTAATCATCGATTTGTCAAATGGAAATCTGTCTGTAAACAACTTTATTAGGGGATCCAGTAACGGCGATTCAAATTCTATTTTAGTAAAATTACATTGATTATCAACTAATATTCGCCACCATGAGTAACAAACTTTTTCTGGTTTCTCGACTGGTATATTTGGGAAATCGCTCAATAACATATTCTTCTTCTGTTAAAACCAAATTCGAGGAAATTAAAATTATATTTCTTAGTACTTCTACATCTTTTACAACTTGTTTTAGTAGATCTACCATTTGGAGTAAATATTTTACAGGGTAAATCGCTTCTCCACGCAAGGTCTCTTTTTGTTCGGCCGGGTGTTTCCACACCTCTACTATTTCACCCCGCCGATCCCAAACACGCATAACGGCCTGACACCTCGGTGGAAGTCGGTCTGCCACCATGTTTACCTGTATCATCGAAGAAGTGAGCCTTGCTCTCTCCAACGACGACATAAAGACCGTCCTCCGCGGGACCGGCGTCCATAGCGCCTCACGGCTCTATGATGGCCCCGACCCATCTCCCGATGTACTTCTGCATTTCGCCTTCGAGGACGACCGCAATCGCCTTCAAGCAACCGGAGCGCTCATCCATGGCTGCCGACACCGAGCGACCTCTACTCCATCATATATATTAGCCCAGCTGCCAGAAGATGAACCTGCTACGCCTGTTACAACTGCTTCGCCCGTCGTCAACTCACCCCCTCCTCCATCGCCACCGTTGTTCCCTAGTCATACCAACCCTGTTACCACCACAACTACTACCACCACCGTCACCACCACCTCTGCATCCACCTCCCCAACCCACCCTACCACCACTACAACTCTATCCCATTCTTTACCCCTTATGATGTCTACACTCCCTAACCCTCCCACCACTGATCAACCAAGACCTCAGTGTATAACCTCCCAGCCACCTGCCGAGCGAACAAACACCGGGACTTCAGCAAACATGGCCAATTCACCATCACCACCACCGTCGCCCAACCGTACTCATAACTACAGCTGTGTTGCTTGCGGGGTGGACCCAAGCATTCCTACTGACGACATCGCTACTCACCTCAGTCAGCAAGGACTGCCCGTACAACGAGCGCTTCGGATACACAACGCTGATGGTCTAACGTTTTTAGTTCGCCTCCACCTGCCGACGCCCGAAGACGTGAACCAACTCATCACTCATGGGATCAAGCTATATGGCCGTCACCATCGTGTGGAACCCTCCCGTTCGCCTCCCCAACCTTCGACCCGATTTACCTTTCCTCGTCGCCGACCCCGGCCGGACCTTCCTCCTGTTTACCCATCTCCACCAGTTTGTCCTCCCCTTCCTCCGACTGGTTTCATCCCCCCAACCATCCCAACGTTTGAACTCCTTCGACTTCTCCTCACTTCACTTAATCACATGACAGCCAGCCTTCATCTCCTTACCTTGCACCTTTACCCCGGCACTTCCTTCTACGCTTCATCTCTCCCCCTTGCACACCCCCTTATCCCCCACACCCTTTCGTAAATCATATATGTTTTATGTATCATGTACTTATGACTTAAATAAAGCAATTGTGTAATACCCAGGCATAGGCACAATTCCTCTCCCATCTCCTAACTCTCCACATCCTTTACCCACCTCCTTCTTCCATCACATCTCCCCAACCCGCCCGCATCTCTTGGCCAGAGAGAGGGCGACACCCTCTAGGTGGCCCGCCCCACCCCTTCAGGGTGGGGAATGAAAGCATTGAGAAGAAGAAATATTTTATACGTCGATAGCTGCAGAGTGAGTTGTTGTCCCATAACCTCTGTACTCTGACCGGCCAACCGAGCAGAGGAAAGTTGGCCACGGCTCTACCGTGGCTCTACGCCTCTGTATTCGGGAGACGGGCCTGGGGGCACAGTGCTGCATTTCTCGCCTGGCCTCGCCCGTCGGCTGTCCTGAGAACATTTTCCGTGGTTTATCATTCTCCTGCACTAAGGCGAATGCCGGGACAGTTCGTAGTATAGGCCACGGCCGCCTACCCCCTCACCTTCTCCGCACATCTCCTTCACCGTAACAAATCCCTCCCCCGACCTGAGAGACGGCGTCACCGTCTAAGAGGCCCGCCTCCCCCATCAGGGGAGGAATGAAAACATGTTAGTAGTAAATATTTTATAGGTTTTCTTATTCTACGAGAGTTACAAACATTTGTCTCCGCTTATTACGGATAAAAACTGAGTCCAGTATTAGATAATAAATAAATTTATAATCAATTTTCTTAGATTTTTACTTTGTTTTAAAAATTTTTATTACTTAAATTTTCTTCCGTATTAATAAATAATCTTTAATTTTATAATTTTTATTATTTTAAAAATATATCTGTCCTTAGTTTCAACAATATATTTTGTACCAGCAATGATATTATTATAAACTAGTTCATTATCAAAAACTGGAACTCTGATACCTTTGTATTTATTCTTGGGAGTTAGTTGTAGTTCTCTCTCTATCTCCACAATTCGTTAAATATGTTTCTTATCAAAAATGGGAAACGATCTCTATATAAATATTTTAAATCTTCGGCGCAATATGCTTCTGTATTGTATCATTCACAACTCTCCACCATAATTGAGAAATATATTGTTTGGTTTTGTTTTTGCAATATTAGGGTATTTACTTAAAAAATCTAATTCGGCTTCAGTTAAAATACATGTTACAAAATATTTATATTCGAAGTCTTCGCAGCTACATTTATCTCGTTGCTTTTTATTTCCGCATTCTTTACATTCGTTTAGTCTAGATTTTCTTCATATAGCAAAATGTTGGAATTCCTTAGTTTCGTTACAACTTATCAAGTATTAGACAACAAACAAACTAGATCTACCATTTCTAAGTAAGGTTTTATGATTTTTTCCTAATTTTACTTAGTTTTCTTCGGTTTTAATTTTTTTTTAATTTTTGTAAGTTTTCTAAATTTTACTTAATTTTGTTCGATTTTTATTTCATTTTAAAATGTTTTAGTAGAATAATTTGCAGAATTTTATGGACCAAAATGAAATATTGAGATTTATTACCTTTTGTGCAAATTGTCGAAAAGTTAGTGATTTAGGTTTTCATGTTTTATTTTATATAATTATTAACTTTTGATGTACTGAAAGGGGTGATTGTTCGAAAAAAATATATGAAATTCCTAAAAATAGTCCGCAAAATTATGAGGGAATGGTTAAAAGTTGTAGGTGAGAAAAAATTTGCAGGATTTTGTACAGCAGAATGAAATATTATGCTTTTTTAACTTTTGTGCAAATTGTCGAAAAACTAGTGTTTTCAGGTTTTAAAAAATGTTTTTTTCGGGATGTGATATTAAAAAGTACGACATTCTGAGAAAAGGTACTAAAAAATTTCGAAATTTTGAAACGCGTTTAGGGTGCGCCAGAATCCGCAAAATACACCTAGTAATAAAAACATGGAATACTTTTAAACTGTATATTGTTGTTAGCCGGTGATTCCATTAGGATAAAACCGCGGGTCAAGTCAGATATAAGTTACGTTTTATCTGAGTTTTAGGAAATTCAGTGTCTTTCACGGCTTCTGTAAATCATCTTTACTTACCTACTTGTGGTGGTGGTGCTTGTTGCTCCTTATCGTCTCCACATAACTTCTGGCAGAATTTTGATTTCTTGCCCCTCGGATCCTGCCGACATTCTTGGCATGGTTTTTCTTCACATGGAACAGAATATTCCTTAGTTAGTAATAATAAACCGACGGCAAACACCAGGTAATAACACTCTCCCTCAGTCATGGAGAAAATATTAATTTAACATATGAAACAGTTATAGATAATTCAAAATAATTAAGATATTCCTAGTTAAATATGATACAGGGGAATACTAGGAGCAAGCCCGTACCCAGGGGGTGTAACGAACATGAGTTTGGGGTGATTATTGTTTTAAGAGGAAGTACAACTAGGCAACACTAACCAGAGGGAAAAATGGAAGGGGTCCGACACTTGGAAAAAATGAAGATATCGGCCAATGGTAGATAAGGGCCACGAAGGGCGTGAAAATGAAAGACTCCCTAGCCCTCGCAAACCTAAAAGTGTCGGGGTCGGAAAAGAATAAGAATTGACCAAGAGAGGTCGGATAGGATAGAGGGAAGTGAGGAACCTGGCACGAGTAAGTGGAAGCAACGCCAAAAAATCGACCTGATCACTTCCGTGCACTTTGGCATTAGGCTAGTTATATATATATATTCGCGCTGAGACCGCGGGGCTCTTAAAGACCCGGGCCCGCCTGCATTGCGGGCCCTAACGTTACGCTTCTGGGTTAGGGGGATTCATACCACCCCCCTGAAATAAAATAATTGACTTGGCAAATTTAAAAAGCATATATGAATTTTCGAATACAATCCATTAAATCAGGGCTCCTAAAACGCCCAAAATCTCACGCATGCAAACCGAGGCGCAGAGGTTCCCTGCACCGTGCATCGGTCCGATTCGAGTGCGTTCAGACCAGCGTTTTGTCTCGGGGTGACTCGTCTAAGCTCGACTCAACTCTGCTCGGATGGCGGACGGCTGCAGAGCAAGTGAGGAACGGGTAGACTCATGGAGGGAGCGAGACAGGGAGAGACTGAGCTATTGCTTAAAATCCACAAGTGGGTGTCTGCACTCTGGTCAACCTAGCGAAGTCGTCTTTTGCATCTTGCGCCGCCAAATGCATTTGTGTATGCACCCTGAGAGGCCCAGCATTAAATCAAAATTACTATCAATTGTGCAGTGCCCTACTAGATTTCGTCCAGAACAGTTACTGCACATTAATTCTTACAAATAAAAATTAAATATATTCAAACAGTTCATGGTGGTCACAAAACAAATTCATCATTTTGAGTTTTCCTTTCAATAATTGTATTTTGTAAAACCTTTACTTGTATCAGGCGATTAACAAAATTCGAATCCCTTACAGAGATGCAAGAAAATAAATGATCCCAAAGGGAATCTCTAGCCTGGAGAAAACCCAACAGATGTAGGACAGATTTGGAGCTACAGAAATTAGAGGCTGTGCGGCATCCTTTGCCTAGCATGCATATTTTAGTTATTTTTGTTTTCCCTACCTAAAAGGCCATATTTGCAGTGAATAAATGGAGAAATGGGGCGAAGTTAGTTAGTGTAAGGGTCCCGTGGTCGCGAACCCACGATCCCAAATTAAATAAAATCACCGAAAATCCGGTAACGTCGCCTTCCTGTCTTGGCAATGTTAGACGTACCGTCAACTGCCTTCGTTTTTCAACAGCCCCGCTACAGTCAATTCCTACACACGCCGAACTCCCAAAAGTAGCTGATATTCGTTGCGTTGACTCCGGATTGTGACCGTGATCGTTAAAGCGCTCATGTCGGCACCGTGGTTAGCCATTTCGAGTCCTGTTGGTGGCCACCTTCACAATGTTGGCCGGCAGGGTATGAGAGATGATGGCACACATTTTTTAAATCACTAGCTTGCGTTCCTAAAGCCTGGATTAAATTCCAAACCTCACCGCAGTACTCATATGCAATGAGTGCATTTGACGTTATGGATAATGGCTCGTCTGTCGGATGGGGACGTGAAGCCTTGAGCAGAACGTTTGGTCTACTTTTCTACTATCATACATCACGCCATTCGTTTCATATCATTAACTCATCTGATGAGGTTGACGTCAGGAAGGGCGTCCGGTCGTGAAAACTCGCTACCACAATTCATTTCGCTTCAAACCCGACCCGTAGAGAAACGAGACATGGGTTGGATACACATATTGTCCCCGTACGTGTAGCAAAATCTGGAAGCTGGTGGTGGTTATTGTTTTGAAAGGAAGTACAACTAGGAAACCATTCTCTATATAACAATAATCAGAGAGAGAGAGAGTGAGAAAAAGAGAGAGAAAACGAAGGGCTCCGACACTTTAAAAAATGAAGGCAATGGTCAAAGAAAGACAAGGGCTACGAAGAGGCCTCGAATGCGCTAAGACCGCCCGGGTCGGAAAAGGATAAGAAGAGAGGTCGGATAAAATAGATGAAAGTGAGGAGTCTGGCACGAGTAAGTCGAAGCAGTTCCTGGACCTGGCTAACAGCCCCGTGGTCGCCAACCCGCGTTCCCAAGTTGAGATACCCTGGGGCCACCTTTTAGTCGCCTCTTACGACAGGCAGGTGATACCGGCTAACCTGAGGCTTGTGCTTGTCAGTGGTCATGGTTTTGGGGAACATAATACTTTAACAGAATACAGGGTAACGCTATCCTATAAATTACGGGTAACAACTGGCAAAAAAAAAAGAAAACAACAACTATAATTTGTTCAGGAAATGCACATTACACCAAATGAGAAAAGTGTATATCTATGCACATGAATCATATTTGACACTATAATTTTGAGGGCTTATTTCCAAAGTTACGCATCCCCAACGAACGTAATTTTTCAGGAAACACCATTTTTAATTACTTCATTTCCTAATAAGATAGAGACTTCATCTTTTCTGTGTTGCATCACCACTTCGAACAAAATCTGCTTGTTACGGTGGCTAAAATCTTAGTGCAAAGAATGCCATAAAAATGAACGGGGGATCTTGGATTTGCGTCGCTTTAGAACTGAAAACTGGCTCGAAATACGAATTATGTAGAGCGGTGCAGGCTAGGTTTCTTCGTAGGTGCTCAACTATTCAAAATATAATGCTTAATACTTCATAATATAACAATTTCATGCATATAATATGAATAGAAAATTAAAATGTCTACTATGCAAAAAACGTAAATTTAATTTAGCTAAGCGTAACATATGACTAAAAAGAAACTTAAAGATAATTTTCTGGTACTTTTGAACTAATAAATTTCCGGGGGAAAGTGTTTGGAAGGACTTATTGGTCCATACACTTCACATGTCCTACTCATAAAATAAATTTAAAAAAATATTATTACATTCGATTTGAAGGACGCAATGCCTTTTTTTTGTGGGTTTCAATATTAGAAAGTTGAAGTATGTAGGAGAGAGCATTGTATCATAAAAATGCCATTGTAGGATGTCTTTCACGCACACCCACTTTATAGAGGAGGGTCTTAATATCCTTGACTTTTTCTTCTTTCAATACATTGCCCAATGGTCCTTGTTCCCCTTCCTTCCTACCTTTTTTCAGCAGGGTGTGTTTGCGCAATGCAAAACCACGAGTGAAAGAGCAGAGTCCCGCTACAACCAGTAAGCGATCACGTGTTCTGTGCGCGCCGAGCTATTGGTCATGTGGGGTACCTTTGGCACTATGGAAATAAAAACATCGAGGACTTGCGTCACTTTGGAAATAAATACATTCCTACCTCATAAAGTACGATTGTCGGAATACATTTTCAAGTTGTTTTAAATCCGAAAAAAGTAGGAACCCTTCATTTGCTCCGTGTTATATCATTTTGCGAAAGATGAGTTACCTAATCCCACATCGTAGTGGGATCCTATCACAACGTACCTAGGTAGAACATTATGACTAATTATTTTTCCAATTAACTTCGAGTGGGTCCATGCTATCTTAAATCAACACACGAAAAAAACAGACATCGTCTCAACCACGTGGGTTAAAGAACCTGTATGACAACACTAACAGATAAACACCAGCACTAATGCCCACAATGTCAGCGTAGGTCCATAGTAAAGTTTTGCGTTGTCACGTGGTGTACTATCAACGCAACGTATGAATGTAATGAGCCCTTATTGACATTAGCCACATGCTCAGTGGTTGAATTCCAGAGCATGTTGGATTAAATAAAATGAGAAATGGAAATGATCAATCAATTTTTACTGAAAGAACATGTGTCCATCCCAAGCTTGACAATGCGATCCCAAACATGAACATCACTCAGCAAACATTATTCGCACACACTTTAAATTACACTCTGATTTTACACTACAAACAGTGTCTTCCATGAGAATGGAAACAACAATCCTTCTCGACTCCAGATAAAGCTTCTTCAGATGATCCTCCATTTTTTTTTCGCCATTTGATACACATTTCTTATTCTGATTGATGGTGGGAGAAGCAAGTATCCTACCTCAAACACGGCAGACTAGATATTGGTGTGGCTGCACATTAACACATAGACCTCTCTACAAGCAAATAGGTCGCTCCTTTCGGTGTACAAGCTCTCTTCGTCGGAATTTCACTTCGACAGTAAATACAACACAAACAAACTGGAGACCACTTTATAGGCGTATGCCGTTTCAAGGAAACAAGGTGAAGCTTTTCACGTTTCACAGAGAACTTTGTTCCACGTCTTCTACAATAATGAGGGATTGAATCATTCGTCACCAGGTGACTCGCAGAGCTCCAAGCGGGAGCTGACGACAATCGCGGCCGATATAATGCGTCGCTCTAGCTACCTAAGGAGCGCAGCGAAGGATCCAGTCGGCCGTGATCCAATTAAGATGTTCTGTCACACCGAGTACCGGTATGCGTGAGGAGTAACAGAGAGGATATCAGACGAATCAGGGATTAATATGGTAGAAGAAATAAATATAAATTAAGAAAATAAAACGAAATACATAGGGATAGAATAGAGCTTAAGAATGGAAATAAAGCATGGAAAGAACACGCCCGGAAAATACTGGCATGATTTGTAACGCTAGTCGTGATAGCCTTATACTGTGTCTGCAGTCTATTTTATCTCCTCTTATTTTCCCCAACTGTCTTGAATTCGCGTTTAAAACCAATCACCGTTCAATCTTCGCTGTGACGCTGCTCTCCATTCGATGTCGAGTTCGCGTCTTCTACCCGTAGTCTGCGTAAATTCTTCTACCTGATGATAAATTTATGTCCGAAACTCCTTTGTTCGCACTTCATTTATTGATCGCTATAATTCAACTCCTGGACAAAGCGGAGGCGAGAAAAGGTTTTTCTCCGGGTACTCCGGTTTTCCCTGTCATAATTCATTTCAGCAACACTCTACAATATCATTTCATCCGTCATTCATTAATCATTGCCCTAGAGGAGTGCGTCAGGCTTCGGCAGCCAGCACAATTTCTATCCTCGCCGCTACATGGGTGCTTCATTCATTCCATTACTGAACCGGTCGAGTGATTGGAAACAGGCTGCGGATTTTCATATATAATTCAACTCCGGTGTTTCATTTTTATGATGTGTTTGTACACTTCTTTCAGGATTCAGTAAAATGTTTCGAAGGGCCTTGCACCCTCCTCCGATCTGCTGTTTTACATTCTCTAAACGGCTTCCTTGTGTCTGCATTTTTTTAAAAATCTCTTTATTTGCAAATGAGGTGTCTACCTCGGTGGCAAATGGTACACTAAAATACATTATTGTCACTCTGCAGATTCCCTGTCTTGAGCCCATATTTTACGACGCCTAGTCACCAGCCGGCTTGAATATGACTGCACTGTCTGGTGCTCCTATCTTCGCCATTGTCCTATCCTTTGATTCGGGTTGCGAAAGCCTCCTGATCGAACGCGTTGCCTAGCTTGGGACAGACACATGCTCTTTCAGTAAAAATTCATTTAACGTTTCCATTTCTCATTTTATTTAATCCAAAATACATCGGAATACAGTCACTGAGCATGTGGCTAATGCCAAAACGGGTTCAATGCATACATACGTTACGCTGATAGTACACCGCATAACAATGCGAAACTTCACTATGGAGCTGCGTCATATGGTCTACCATTTGGGAGTTACAGGCATTCTAATGCTGTACCTGAACTATTAATCATAGGACAGCTGTCACACCTATTCCGAGTTGTGGTGTACAGCATGTGCTCTAAATTTGTCTCAATTTTTATCGCTTTGCGACTACTGAACAGCGTATCAGTGTATGTAGTTTTCAATGAAACTGGTAATTTTTGCCGAGAAAAAAAGAACAGTCATCATGGTGCTTGTAAATTTCAATGCTTCGCGAGCGTGGAAAAAATCCCCTCCATTACATCTAGTAACAGTTGGTAAATGATAGACAAAAGGGGGTATGTTCATAGGGATATTTTTCTGTCGTTATGGGGTGGAACCTTGTAGAAAAACTTATTACGATTAATGAAAATATTTTCATAAATTAAGTAAAGTCTGGATTCGTGTACTAACTTTTATGCACGGATTTAAAAACAGGAACCATTGACATATTTATTCGCGGGCGAGATGAAACATATTCAGGGGCCGGTGCCGCCATCACAGGTTTAAAATATTGAAAACTGAATAAAATTCAGGAAACTCAATTGTAAAAAGTTACCAGTGTTTAGCCCCAGTGCGGCATGGGCTCATCAGTTGGATACCGCACGCCGCTAGCGCCACCACTTCAAGCTATACATGTGATAAGCACAATGCAATGCCGACGTACTAGGGGAGAATTACATCTCCACTTGCTATATACGCCCTTTCGCAATAGCATGACCAAAAATATGGCCTCCGATTGAGATAGCTAAATAAAATTCAGGAAACGGTCTCCCTCTACATCGCTTACTCTTCATTGGTGAGTTCAGTACTCGCCTCACATGACCCTACCTCCAGAGCTGGTAGAGCTCCCTCCAGCGAATTTGTTTTTAACTTATCCATAACCTCCTTATTTGGGGGCACCATCCACCCAATATCCCTGCATCTTTTCAAAGGAGATCATTCTCACTACCTTAATAATAATTATTTAATGTTTTAACTTAGTTATATTTTATTGATTTCAGTCCATTCTGTCTCGTTGGCAGCTTTTGTCAGTTTTCAGGATATTCTATTACTTTTGTAAAACTGTTTTAATTACTCACCACATATCTCAGCGCAGTTCACCTTCCCATACTGCTCTTCATCTCTGCACGCCTCACAAGCAAATGCTTCACATGGAACAGAACATTCATAACTGATTAAAGATATGCGACATGAAACAACCATGACGGGAAATAGGATGATAATACTGCAGTCACGGATAGCTAGCAACTGGTTCTCCTGTAATCAGTACTAAAACATGATATTATTTGTTTACTATTCAAAATACTAAATATATTTCAGAATGGTACAAATATTAATAACATATAATTTACTAAAATATTTGGGGTGCTAAGGCGAAACGCGATGTCTGCAAGATGGATATTTTCTCCCTAATGCCAACATCTATATACTAGAGCCAAGGTAGTCCAAGTTTCTACAAGATGGATCAAGACTGAGCAGGTAATACTAATAATCGCATGGGCTCAGCTACCGTGTGCGGACATTTCAATTTCACGTCATCTGGCTGTCTACTCGCCATTTTCAACGTTCCAGTTGCTCTAGGCCTACTAGATGGCAGACAGAATAAACCGAACCTCTCTTGGGCGTCTACGGCTGAGATTTAATGAATTTTGTCGGGAAAACACCAAATGCGTCCTGCAAATCTCCGAATTGAAAGCTCTGTAGAATGTGTTCTCTTTGAAAGTTTTGTCGATGTTTCTGGAGTAATTTGGTATGAAATTCTCTTCGATCTGGGTCAGTTGGCTTTATGTCTAGGCTCGTTTGATTCCTCGGATTATCTTAGTCGGTGGCTTCCACTATTCCACAAATTTTCCTCCCGTCTTCCTCGGACTTCTGGGAGTTCAATCTCAGTTACACTGCTTGTTTTGGGCGCCAGTCTTGTCACAGTGTTCATACGTGTTTCCTTCTTTTAGTTCACTGGCTGCCTCCTACAGTTGGTCCCAGTAATTCATATGTGTTGTTCAAAGTCACTTCTTGGTTTTTTAAGTCGTTCTGTATTAAGTCTGATTGTCCTGGGGGATTTGTGTTGTCTGTAGTGTCTGAGCACGAGTCTCAATTTGATTTTTGAGAATAAATAATCCGAATCCAGATTGGCGCATCTCAGTACTTAGACATTTGCCTTAGGGATTCCTTCGAGATAGCCACATGTTCTCTCTGGGACTCACCCTGAAATCCAGGCCTTCTATTTGCTAGGTAAATGGACTTCCAAGACCAAGCCGAGTGTCCTACACAGTTCCACTATTCCTGGCGTCTGTTGTCTGACGTCAGGAGTAGGATGAATAATTGACAGCTTGGGTGACTACCGAGTCCCCTATCTTGTTCCTGACTATAAATATCGGACCTTAGATGAGTACGTCCTGCATTATTCGCTTGACCACTGTTACTTTGAAGATTTTCTGAACTTGAAGGAGTGATCTTCGGTAAACCTAGTTTCCTGTAACGTTGTCAGTAAAATGTCGTGTCTTTTTTTCAGATTACCTACTTTAAGCAATGAATAGAAGAGAAATATTGTGAAGATAGTTACCTCTCTTTGCCTCAGTTTGCGCTCGACTCATCCTTGTGTCATTTAGGTGCGGCATCTTCATATCCAATGGGTGTGGGGTACTGCATCAACGAAATTTTCCTACATGCTTAGGTAAATATAATAATTCTTCGGAGGACAGTGACGAATAATTTCTCTCAGTTTTTCTCTGTCTTCTGCGAGTTCCATCTCATTCATGAAGTTTAACTTCGGGTGACTGCCTAGTAGATAGATAGATGTCTCTATTTTCCTCCAGATCTACAGCATTGAACTTTATTGATCTATTAAAGGAGAAAAATAATAATGCCCAACCTAGGCAGCTTAAGCTGACATACACATATAATAATTCTCGTAAAATAAACATAACTAACACCAAAACAAGGGAAAAATTAATTTATGTAATAGTAATCAAATGGCAATGAGGCAGAATGGTCTGTTGGCCCTAGTATAAGGCAGTATGGCAGTATGGCAATGAGAAACTAAACTGGTAACATATGAAGGGGTCGGGGAAAAAAGAGTGCCAAGCAACATTTTTGGCAAAACTGAGCTGTCGGTGCCATTTGCTGACGATTATGATAAGCTATCAGTAAATACTGAAAACTTGCACAGAAATACATTCAGGTGGCACTGCATGTGACTTTCTTCTTGTTGCCCCCAACAGTTCTTAAAAACACTCGGAGCAAAACAGTGTCAAGCCACCAGGAGACCCAGATTACCATGGATTGTAGGAGGAAGCTTGTGTTATCCAGTGATTCTGAAGAATATCTCAGTGATCCTGATGTAGACACTGACTATCCTCCTCACATAGCATGTGAAATTTTCTCTGAAATTGGAAGTGAGGTAAGTGTTGTTTGGCATTACTTTACCATAATAAAAGTTTCCGCCATTGTTGCTGGGGTTATGTAACTTATTAAGTCATTAGGTTATGTTTTAGGAACCGTTATAACACACTCTTGGATCTATAGCAAGTGGCTTTTTCAGTTCAAAGTTTACTCCGGGTAGTTTAAGGCATTTGTTGACCAACATTCGCAAATATGCATTATGTAGCTTGGCACTATATTGTTTCAATTTTAAATCTATTACTGTCAGTCATCACTGTTCTCAAGAAAGGTTACATTGTCACTTGCGACCAGAGACTTATACGAGTTAACAGAAAAACTAGTGCATAATTTTGCTGCACTCTTGTTAAAGTAATCGTTATTAGTTACATAACAGAGGATATAACGTGGGTATTTCTCGTACTAAGACTTGGTGTTTTGCACAGTTGAGGATATCCTGGATCATTCGAGGTCACCGTTACATTCGCATGAGAAATGTCCGAATTCTAGGAAGAGAAATAGACGTATTAAGAAGATCCAGATGAATAAGAAGAGGCGAAACGAAGGAAGAGAATATATAGCGCGTAAGATCGGGAAAGTTGTTCCAGGAGCAAAAGTTGGAGAGCTGTGTCGCTGTCCCCTGAGATGTTTTGAACTTGAAGGACAACAGATATTGTCAATATTTATTGGGTTTTGGAATCTCGCTGATTTTGATAAGAAAAATGTTTATTTATTTGGGTGCATTGAAGCTATTCCTGTAAAACGGAGATACAGGGCACCTGAAGGAGAGCCAAGGTACGGAAATTGTGGACATACAATGTAGGAATTCATGACTGTGGTAAAGACGTAGGGTGCATGTTTTTGTGGGATGAGAGTATTGAAGGAAGAGGCAGTGACGAAATAGATAGTGCAATTTTGAAGTATCTGAAAACAAACATCATCGATGCAAAAAACCATGTGATTTTTTTCTGATAACTGCGGGGGCCAGAATAAAACTGGAATATAATGGCACTCTGGTCTTATTTAATTCATACTAAACGATTGAATGAGATCGAGAACAGGTTTTTAACATCTAGCCACACATTCTTGTCATCAAATAGAGAATTTGCCAAAATTGAGAAGTACCAACGAAATCAACGGCATGTCTACGACCCTGCCAACTGGAAACGTATCATTCAAGAATGTGGGAAAAAGAAGAAGTTCAGTGTAACAGACATGAAACTAGACGACTTTTATGACCTGGCAACACAAAAATTTGGACTCCTCAACACCAGTGAAAAAATGTGTAAGTGGCATGGAATTTAAATTCACAGACGTAATTTGTTTCAAATTTAAAGCAAGGAATCCATGGTTTATCAAATTAAAAACAAGAGTGGAGATGGATTTTGAAGACTGTAACGTGCGAAAAAGGGGCAACACCACAACGTAGAGCTTTAAAAAAAAAGTAAACTACTGTGCGATAAATAAAGAACAACAAACTGCAAGATGTGTTGAAACTCCTGGACTATGTTCCACCTGTCCATCGCCAGTTCTATCTCAGCTTGATTCCTGACTCTGAAGATACTAATGAAGTTGAAGAAGTGTAGGAAAGGAGCAGCTGATGTATTAGTTTTAATGTTATGCATGTACAGTTAAAAGTTCCTAAATTCCATATTTTGGAAAGAACATCATAGTGAAAAGATACAAACAGGCCTTCTTTCGTGATGGATATATGTTGATTTTTTTATTACTTTTCTGTTGCCAGTTCCACCCCGATTTCCACTGCTACCAATTTAAATATTATTGGTGGAAATGTTTTTTAACTGAAGATTGGTAATAGTTTTTATTTCTGATTAAAAAATTTGAAATATCAGACATTGTTTCATTATCATAAAATAATATTCCTAAGATAAGTGTCACTCCCATTGGGGCAATAAAGTGCCAAGCCACAGTATTCTGTGACATAGTATTAAAAGTATTGACTTTTGACCCTACAAATAGCAGCCCAAAAGAAATTATGCCTGGAAATCACATACAATGAATATTACTGAACCTTTCAAAGCTATTAATACATCATTCCCGTGAATAGTACGATTTCACGATTTGAACAAACTTTCTAACTGCTCTCCCTTAAAATTAAGAAAATGTCGCTTGGCACTCTTTTGCCCCGACCCCTTCATATTACTGTGTAGAGCAGGGCCTCTCAAACGCCCAAAATCTCACGCGTGCAGATAGAGGCGCAAGAGCTCCGTGCACTGTGCATCGCTGCTGCTCGGCATGGCTCGGATCAACGCTTCGTCTCTGGGCTACTCGGCTAAGCTCGGCTCAACTCGCCTATACTCGGCTCAAGTCAGCCCGGATTTGGAGCGCTACGGCGCAAGTGGGGCAGAGGGAGACAGGCGGAGCGAGCGAGACAGGCGTGAGGAAAGAGAGAGTAAGCACTATTGCTCCAAATCGAGGAGTGGGGGGTCTGCACTCTGGTCTACCAAGCCAAGTCGTCTTTTGCACCGTGCACAGTGCATGCACCACGCGCATGCACCCTGAGAGGCCCTGGTGTAGAGTACAATGGTGTGTCGGATTGCATCTGCACTTTAAACAAAGAGTATACCACTACCGGCCGGGTTCGCACTCAGCGCATTCTTTCTTGAACACTGACCTCTCTATTTTTCTACTTAAGTTGCAAACCTGGCTTCGTATTTCCTCCACTGTAGTGCCGGTGTACAATTTTTCACCTTACGTTTCGTTACTGTTGACCACTATTTACATTCTATTATCTCACTATATTTATTATCTTTAGAATCCAGACAACTCACCACATTAACTGAAACCACATTCACTCATAGTTAACTTGGACCCTCAGCTCATATACCATCTCTCTCCACATATTTGCTTTATCCTTAACACCCATCCAATTTACAATCACTCTCTTCCTCATTCACTACACACTTTACCGCCTACTAATTTAACTATTTGATCACTCTTGTCGTAGTTACGAATAACACACAAACTCCGCTATTCTCATGTGTACAGCAATTTACTTTCTACTGCAGATTGCCTCTTTTGTTTCTTGTCACTGTACCTTCGTCCAATTTGTTCTTCTTACCCCATATCTCACTTAGGCTCAAACTTCTCCCTTTCGCCAGGGCACCTCTTGCTTCTTCTTCCTGCCTCCAAGCCGTATTTTCACTTCGTTTGTGTGCTCTTGTCACATCTTGTGTTTCTGTCCTCACAATCACTCCCTGTATATTCCTTTCTTCTCTCACACAGGCCTCCGTCCTCAGTTCCTTAATGAATGCCCTGGTATCCCTGGTCTCCTTCCTTATCTCCCTCCTCATCTCATTTGCTACCTCCCTGACTCCTTCTTCGATCGATTTGGAAATAGCATTCACGTCTTCTTCTGTCAAGTTAATTTCCTCTTGCTGCGAGCTTGGATCCAGTGCCTTATTTTCTTTGGTTCTTTCTTTCCACTCTCTTCCCCATTACCCCCTCGTCCTTTCTATTCTGTTCCATTTCCCGCAAATTCTTCGCTGTCCACACTCTGGTCCATAGTCCATTGGTTACTACTAATTGATGACCCTTAATGTAGGTTCTTAACCCTTGTATTTTAGCCTTGACCAAATGTTTCTTCCGAGTGTTTATATACTTTACCCCTTCTCTTCCCATGTCTCTTTTAATCCAAATTTTTGTGTTGCGTATATTGTCTGTGCCTCTTATCACTACTTCCGCCATCAGAGTGGAGAACAACTTCAGTTTTATCGGCCTATCATCCCGATTTTTACCTATCCTTTCCACATCATCAATATCAACTTCACTAAAGTTAATTCTCATCATTTTCTGGATGACTTCCACAACTTTGTAGGTTGTCAGCACTTTGTCTTCCCCTTTGTCTTCCGGCACTCCATATATAAATAAGCGTTTCTTCCTGCGTTCTCGGTTAGTGTCTTCAATTTCTGCTTTCAGTTTCACCACATCTTCCTCCATCTCCTTTATTTTTGCCTTGAGTGATATAATTTCTCTCTCGCTGATTTCCGCATTGTTCATTATCTCGTCTGTTTTTCCCTGTGTCCAACGCCTCATATGTTCAAATTCCTTCATTTGTTCCTTCATCATATTTTTAATCTGCTCAAACGGACATAGTTCTTCCACCACTTCTTTCACCACTCTTCTTATGACCTCCACGTCTTCCCAGTTCATGTTGCCACTGGAAGTTGGGTCGGGGCTCACCTCTACACCTCTTATAGCTAGCAGTACCATAATCACCGCTGCCACCAGTATCATCTCGCCCATTATTCTTGTTTCCACTTTAACACCTTTATTTCTAGCTGTTTCCTTTTTCCATTTCCCCTGCCACCTTCCAATAGCTGCACGATATTGATCCATGCCTATCGTCTTCCTCTTCCCTCCCGTCTTACTTTTCCACTCACCGGTCACACTCCACACCGGCTCTACCGGCACCTCGACTCAGCACGTTTGTCACCGATCGCTGACTAGGTTAGACTGACTGCCTAGTAGGCCTACCTTTGTATTTTAATATAACATATTTTAGATCCATGTATGACTTACACAAACTATATGTTGTAAAAGTGAAATATGGAGTGTAGCGTACGGATGAAACTTTCCTTCGTATTCAATTTTCCTAATTCAAAATATTAAAGTGCTTAATCTGTACTTAGAATTACAGTAAGTAATTAAAATAAATGTGTGTTATCTATTTAGCGTCATATTAAGCAACCTTCCGCCCATTAAAAGAGATGGGCCAGTTCTGCTCCCTGCCTGGCTGAGGCGGTAAAGGCGTGCTCGGTTCGCCCGGAAGGACGTGGGTTCGAACCCCCGTCAGGGAGTCGTAAATTTTAAGAAACGAGATTTCCGCTTCCGGAGGTGCATATGGCCCTGAAGTTCACTCAGCCTACACTAAAAATGAGTACCAGGTTAATCCTGGGGTCAAAGGCGGCCGGACGTAGAGCTAACCACTCTACCCCATCACGTGCCGAGGTTAACAATGGTGGAAGCCTTTACCTTCCACTCCTCCAAGGGCCTTCATGGCCTATACGGAGGTGACTTTGATTTGCTTTGCTTTTCTTTGCCAGTTCTGCCTCACTGTAGACAGTCCTGAATGTGGCTTCCTTGGTTCACTATTTCACATCAAAGAAATGTTAGAGATCCACCGTAATGTAAGCCACGGCTACTTTCTTTCGAGTTCCAGCTTCGCCGACGTAAAACCGGTAGCAAATGAAAAGAAGAGAAACTGGGATTGGACATTGGTACGAGAATACATCTTTATTACTATGCCTTTATTTACATGGCGTGATTCAGGCTATACAGCTTGCCATCGTCTCTCAGTTATAGTGACGAACCAGTAGGACAGAGTCAAGGCCAACTACAGTGAAATAGCTCATACCTTAAGCTATCTAAACTGTCTGTAATGGTGGCAATTGGAGTACTAGCTGGTGTTTGTTTCGATTGGTGGAATTCGTGGTGTTACAAAATACGAGGGCAGTAGTAGCAACGTGGTCCAGACACTGGCAGAAGATCCGGCATGCGCAAAAAGGATATGGCAGCAGTCAGGTGGCGCGGTTGTCGATGTATAGTGTGCATTTGATGGGCATCCGGTTGAGAGTGTTGTTACTGTGTGGCGTTGGAGTGAAGAGTGTTGACTTCACTGCTCTAAAGCATGTTTTCGAAAGGGGGATCAGCGTTCGTGGATTAAAATTGAGTTTGCGCGCGGCAAAAGAGCATCAGAATGTTATCGAGCATTATGGTGAAGCCTGCGGCGAGAATGCAATATGCTATAGGACGGTTGCACTGAGAGTAAAGGTGATTCGTGCGGGTCAGAATGAGACTGTGGTCTCGTTTCTGCACACCATCGATCGACTACCGGGAATTATCGGTACAAGTTGGTTTCGGTTGTCGCTATTTTCTTGCTATTTGCTTTACGTCGCACCGACACAGATATGTCTTAAGGCGACGATGGGAAAGGAAAGACCTAGGAATGAGAGGAAGCGTCCGTGGCCTTAATTAAGGTACAGCCCCAGCATTTGCCTAGTGTGAGAATGGGCAATCACGGAAAACCATCTTCAGGGCTGCCGACAGTGGGGTTCGAACCCACTATCTCCCGAATACTGGTTACTGGCCGCACTTAAGCGACTGCAGCTATCGAGCTCGGTGGTCTCAGTTATCGAACGGTGTGACACATACTGACGAAAAGTCTTAAATTGCTTCCCGTTGAGTTGCGCATCTACTCGCCAACGTAGAAAAATGACATCGGTATGTACTGGCTTGACAGGAGACGCATTTCTGTCGCCATTGATGAGACGTGGACACGTGCCTACGAAGCGTCAACCAGGTTCTCCACGTCCACAGCCTGGTGAAGTTTGTGGCATACGAGTACGAGGATGTTCTGCGCTGCCTGAGGGACAAACGGTCAACAGTGCCTCCGCACTCGCCACACATGAGTCCTTGTGACTTCGACATGTTTCCGAAGTTGAAAGAGCCGTTCCGAGGCTGCCAATTTCCTGGCGCTCAGAAGGGCGCTCCGTGGCTCTCATCAACAGAGAAAGAGCGTACTTGTCAGTTCATTAAACATTGCCTCTACTGTATTTACAGCCCTCCCATGCAGGGAAATTTAAATGTTACTAACCGAAAATTATACTTATTTTTAACCTTGAAAAAGGCTACATAATATCTGTAATAATAATCTGTCCGTTCTTAAAAAGCGCATTTATTCCAACAATTCCGGTCGTCCTCATGTTGCTCTCAGAACCTGTTTTCTTCATATTTTCAGTCCTCTGTGCAGCATGTCTGATGTGCTGTGTGCCCGGATGTACGTCCAATTTATTGCAGGGGCAGAGCAAAAGTGCATTAATTGGGAAAACATTGAACCGACTGATACCAGTGTTGCGTTCATTAAACATTTTGACTTCAGAATTATTGTTAGAGAAGATGTTGTACCCATAAAAGATGTTGATCTGGTTCGGGTGCCACGGAAACTCATGCAGTTACTTAATGATGCCTATCCTAAGCATTTCCGGTCTAGAAAGCCAAGAATAACGGCCGAGAGGATTCGTCGTGCTGACCACACGACACCTCGTAATCTGCAGGCCTTTGGGCTGAGCAGCGGTCGCTTGGTAGGCCAAGGCCTTTCAAGGGCTGTAGTGCCATGGGGTTTGGTTTGGTTTGGTTTGGATCCTAAGCATTTTCCACAATCAGCCAAATTACGGAACTAAAAAAAATTAAATCAGTCCCGGAACGATCGTAAAAATCGCGACTCAGAGTTACGACAGGGATGTGAAGATAACTTTAAACGGGTACAAAATGATGCAGTTGAATAATTTTCAGTGTTTTGCAACGGAGGTACGTAAACAAAACCGAACCTCTTTCTTCGTGAGTTCAATCAATCAATCAATCAATCAATCAATCAATCAATCAATCAATCAATCAATCAATCAATCAATCAATCAATCAATCAATCAATCAATCAATCAATCAATCAATCAATCAATCAATCAATCAATCAATCAATCAATCAATCAATCAATCAATCAATCAATCAATCAATCAATCAATCAATCAATCAATCAATCAATCAATCAATCAATCAATCAATCAATCAATCAATCAATCAATCAATCAATCAATCAACATTGTTCTGCATTTAGGGCAGTCGTCCAGGTGCAAAATCGCCTGTTGTTTAGCCAGTAGTTTCTTAAATGATTGCAAAGAATTTGGAAATTTATTGAACATCTCCCTTCGTAAATTATTCCAGTCCCAGTGATCTTTCCTACTTTTAAAAATACTACTCAAACTTGTTCGTCTAATAATATCATTCCACGCATGTCTCCACTGACAGCTCGGAACATACCACTTAGTCGAGCAACTCGTCTCATTTCTCCGAAGTCTTCCCAACACAAACTTTAGTTATTTTTCTAATGATGACCTCTAAGCTAGGTCGAAACATATCCTAGGTATTTTTCAAACAACTGTGTAACTTTTTAAACAGTCCACTTATTAAATGGTATTGAATAAGTGGACCTAATATAATTAAATTCTTTTAGAATTTCATCTTACATCTCACAACATTGTCAAGGTCGTTTTGCAGTTGAAATGAAGATAACCTCCTTTTTGTTCAAGAGGATGGTGTGCCATCAGTTCCGGTGAGATTTAAGGTGAGTGGTCAAGATCATCATATAAACATCACCGTACCTACTCAAGAATTCAGGTGGAATTTGGAAAGTTGAAATTTTGTTCGAGAAATTTATTTGCATGTTTTACATAATGGGCTGTGGGTAATGATGATGTTGGATGGTATTTAATGTAAGGTTAATCACGTTATTCGTTGACATCTATTTATCGTATTTGCTGTCCGGAGTTTCATATGTTTATAGTACGTGTATGTGTTTCAGCCTGTCCTTGATGAAATAATTATCCCTTCGTTGTCTTCCCACTGAAATTACAATTAGATTTGCGATAAAATTACGCGGTAACGTTGCTTCTTCTGCATAATTATTCAAATTTTGAATTAACGAGTTACATTTCATGAGGTTAGACTTGTGATGTGTTATTTAGGTGAGTCAGAAGAAACACGTTTAACATTGTCCTCAAACTCCCATGTCGCCCGCCGATGTCCACCTTACTTTTTTCTGGATTACGGTCGATTTACATGTAGTTGGTCTTGGCTCTGTTCTACTCGTCAGCACCATAACGTCATTTGCGAGACATAAAACCAACAGCAAATAAAAAGAAGGTAAACTACGATTGGAGATTGGTGCGACTGAGAAATTAGTCACTTTGTCAAAATTCTTTAAATATAAGATATATTTAGAAAATACCTGAAGGAGAAAACATCTACTGGCTATACCTAAAAAGAAAACATCTTTTAACTGATTATACCTGGAAAGAAAACATATATTAACTGGTTTTACCTGAAAGAGAAAATATCTATTAACTGATTTTATCTCAAAGTGAAAATATATATTAACAATCCGTCACCGGAAATTGAAAATTATTGACACACTAGCCAGCTGACCTTACGCCAATGTCGCACCAACTTGCACTCCTTGATGGACTAGTAAAGATAATGAAAGCATTGAACACTTCGTTAATTACGTTCTAACATTCAAGTATTAGGATGGGTGGGTTAATTTTGAGAAACACGTGTTTTATTCCTGGGCACGTCATTGGCTATGGCGTATGGGTGACGGATTGGATCTATCTTTGGTACACAAGTAGTAAGACGCAACTCTCAGCCGTTTCTGACAAATTAACTAATGATAACTGCAGTGCGCTTATGTGCCAGCTATGTTTGCGAGAAAGACAACGAACTTGTGGCACACCAGCTCCGCTTCGTAAGTGCGAGATCGCTGGATCGAATCTCGCCTATGGATGATTGTTTTTCCAGATATTTCACATCTCTCACAAATTAAGGTGTATTCAATAATTTTCATTTTCGAATCAATTCCAATAAATTACTTTTTAGCGGAAAAAGTGTTCTGAAAAGTCATACAAGAGCTGTTTGAAACTAAAATATTTTTATTCCGAGTATTTTGTACAACTTTTATACTGTTTTTACTCATTATCATAATCGCGACGAATTACTGCAAGAACTAAGATGATATTGGTCATAGAAGCAGAGAAAACAATAATTATTGCAGCATCACGTGCAAGTGATAAATGCCGTATTTTTGCCTTCGCAGCTTTTTAAAGTACATCTATCGCAAAGCAAACTTTGTTGACGTTCATGAACGATGTTCTGTCATCGCACAATTTGGCCGCAAACCACGCGTATTTTAACATACTGCAGAAAATTGGTGCCGACAATTCATGGTGTACCAGAGATTAAGATTAAAGGCAATCTTCTCTGGTTGTGGAAGTTATTGAAGACACCTTGATTTGTGGGAGGTTTGAAACATTTTTAAAAATAACTAAAAATTGAAAACTAAAATCTAACAGAACTCTTCTAGTATTCTAGTATTCTGTGATTATTGCGCCAAATTGTATATAGTCATGTAACTAACTTCCGTGAAAATTTTCGAAAGTTAAGATTTGGTAACCTGATCTCTCTTCAGTTGTTGTGTATGCCTTTTGCAGCTGTTACTACTGTTTCGGGCAGCCAATCAGCACCCTTCCTTGTGATAAAGGGTACCGCCAATAAGAACCTATAATTCCGTCATTGTTCTAGAACTGTCAGCCACCTCACTATACATACACTGCTGCGCAAAACTTAAGGACGAACGTAACTTTCGCATGTTGTGTCATTGCCAAGTAACATAGCTTGATCAAACTCGAACCATACATAGGAAGAACTGCTACAGTATGGTACGGTAGGCAACAGAAAGGAAAATACGATGAGATGAACAGAAATGACACTTTTATACCGAGACAATAAATTACACATGTTGGTTTCCCGGACATCACAAAAGAAGGGACATGGTTTTTAAAACGGTGTGTGATCACCACGAGCTCTGCAACGTGTTCCCATGCTGGCCACAAGACTGGTAAGGAGTTCCTCTACCAGCGCAGTTGACAACAGTTGGTCGGTGGTGCGTGTGGATGTGCTGCAGTACGTCTGTCCATCATGTCCCACACGTGCTAGATAGGAAGTCGGGGAAACGGGCAGGCCAGTCCATTCGCCGAATATCCTCTCGTTCCAAGAGCTCCTACACCTGCGCTGTTCAGTACGGTCGTGCACTGTCATCCAGCCAAATTAACCCTTGAAAATACGCACATGGAGAAGGAGTACACTCTCACAATAACCTTGACCCGTGAGTGTACACCGTTCAAAGATTTGGAACCGAGCTCGATAGCTGCAGTGGCTTAAGTGCGGCCAGTATCCAGTATTCGGGAGATAGTAGGTTCCAACCCCACTGTCGGCAGCCCTGAAAATGGTTTTCCGTGTTTTCCTATTTTCACACCAGGCAAATGCTGGGGCTGTACCTTAATTAAGGCCGCGGTCGCTTCCTTCCCACTCCAAGCTCTTCCCTGTCCCATCGTCGCCATAAGACCTATCTGTGTCGGTGCGACGTAAAGCAACTAGCAAAAAAAAAAAAAAAAAAAAAAAAGAACGTTTTGGAGGTCGGTACGCCAATGCAACATTTTGCCTCCCCACACCATAGCACTTGGACCACCTAGGTGATCATGTTCGATAATATTCCAGAGCGAATTACGTGTTCCCACCTCTCGCCAGTCTATGATCACTACTCAGACTGAATCTACTCTCATCTGAGAAGAGCACGCGACCCCACTCTTCGTCGCTCCAGACCGGATGCTCTTGGCTGCCAACGTGCGGGTGTCATCGGGCAAACAGACCACCCGCATGCAGTCGCCGTGCGACTATGGATCGTGAGATTGGGTGCTTTGTAGACCTGTGAAATTTGGTTGCAAATGCACCCCTGTTTGTTGTGAGACTCTTCCTGCCTATTGCACAACGTAGCGGTCATCTGTTGGTGTAGTTGACCGTGGTCGACACCCTCCTCTCCTTCGGGAAGCAGTGTCTGTGGTTCGGAATTCTCCCCATGCACGTGAAACAATGCTGTGAGCAATACCAAGTTCCTGGGCTGCACTCGTTACACTTCGTCCTCCTTCCAGTTTCTCCGGGCCATGTTGAAACGAATACCACCACCACAGTGCAGCGTAACAGCTCGCTGATTGACTGACACTGTCTTGTCTGGTTCCTTCAACTGCCTCGTTTTGTGCGGCCAGATTCATTTGGCACTATAGCCGCGCTGACCTCACGAAAGTGTGGGAGACCTCTAGCAACATGTTAACGCACAGTCATTTGTTTCCGCTGAGTAGTTGATATGTTATGTTGCTTTATCTACCTCGTCCTTAAGTTTTGCATAACAGTGTAGCCATGTATTTGAGCGTTAAGAGGCCAATCTACGCCAAGAATTAAAAGAGTGCTACTTTGAGCGAGGAGGTCTCCCTCCGGTAGTATATAACCGTTAGGTCGATCTGCTCCTACTTGAATTTAATGCAGAATTAACTCTCTTCTATTTTTATTTAATATGTAGGTTTTCTGGGCAGTCGACGGATTTCACTGACCTTCATGGGGACATTTTAAAATATTTGAACGTACGAGTGTGTACCCTAGATGGATTTGCTAAAGAAAAATTCGAATTAAATTTGAAGAACAATCCATATCTGGAAACCGTGGCACTCTGACTGAACTTCCTTTACGAGTGTTGAAAATATTGGTGTCTGTTGTTATCGAATAGAATTTCTCTCACTATATAAGAATCTACTTAGCTAAAGCACCAGCGAATTACTGACAAAAACATTGACATGTTGTGAGTAATCCAATAATAAGTTGATTAATTACTAGAACCCAGTAAAAGGGATAAAGAAAAATCGTGGAGGTTTAAAACTTAAAAACGTGGTTTAATCAACACCTTTTTTGCACCTTTTTGTATGTAATTTCAGAACATTTTTTGCCTCTTTATAGACCATACTTTCCACCTTATCCTTTCCCTACATATCACATATAAATTACTGTTAATCAGAATTTCAGAAAAGTCTATGTCATTTCCAGCTTTTGTGGAACTTCTTTACTTACGCTTCGTGCCACAGTACTTTATGCAGTCTTCCGCATTCTCCATCACCTGCCTACAGATCTTGCAACTTCTCGCTTCATATGAAACAGAACAATCTTTAGTTAATAATGATTATAAAACATGTAAGAGCTGTGAGAGGAAATACAAGGTAATAATAAAATATCGCCCCCCCCCCCAACTAGTCATGGATATCCAGCAAGTGGGGAGACGATATTCACTTACTGCAATTATAGTACTATTACTGCCTGTGAATATTTGTTTATAACACAAAACACACACGATATTGCTATTAAAACATATTACAAATCTCTAACCAAAGGTACTACAGTTATCAAGGTCGAACCTGCTCTTAAAAAAATATATAAGTAGGGTGATATAGACGGTCCTGGCGCAGTATTAAATCCGCAATATGGCGGCCCCGAGCAACAACCTCTGATACCCTGAGGCAATAGGATGACGTCACCCATTTCGCTTGCCTTTTCCCAGGACTGAAAGTTGTTGTAATCTATTGCTTTATTGGCAAGTAACTCGAATATAAAAATGATATCTCTAGACATCATTAATATACAAATAACATTAATAAAGTACAGATGTATTAGGGAACAGAGTATTGTTTCACCTAGTTTCTGGCTGTTCAGTAAAGGGCTAATAAATTCGGAATCGCAAGTTGGTTGACCGTTCCGAGAAATGTTTACAACCTCTAGGGGACTATTTGTAAAATTGAACTTACATTGTATATTGTTATAACCGTGTTGCCTATGCGTAGGTGGTTTCATAAATGGCCTTAACTCGGAAGTGTAACTTACTTTTTGATTCGCCCTCGTAACTTGTGGCTGAAAATATCACTTAACTAAAAATAAACTGCCTGACAAAAATGTTAAGCACCCACAAGGTGTGGTCCAACATTATCCCATTTTGGTATACATGCACGCCATTGATGTGTGAGTAAATTATTATATTTACAATGTTCTGTATTGTGTAGAATGCTCACCAGAGAGCATTCCTGATGGCACCGTCCTGTTGTTGACCAGTCAACTGCTGTGAGTCAGACGTGCAGAACGAAGCACCCGCGACGCCTCGCAGACGCGTTAGACAGCCTATCCACCAATTAGAGACCGCATTGTGGGACTGCATGAGGCTGGTTGGTCGCATCGTGCAATTGCCAGGCACGTGGGCCATTCAGATGTCACAGTGGTCCGATGATAGATTCAATGGGTACATGAGGGTACCCACACACGTTGTTCAGGTTCGGGTCGACCAAGAAATATAAGGGCGAGGGAGGACCGCTGTATGGTGCGCCAAGCATTGCGGAAACCCGTAACTTCGGCACCCGCCATCCGCGAACGTATACTGGAGACTACAATATTCTGAGTTCCCGCACAGTGTCTCGACGATTCGTATCCGCCGGATTGGAGTCCTACCGCCCCATGCTTCGATTGCCATTTACACCAAATCACCAACGCCTGCGTTTTCCGGGAGACATGGCCAGAGCACGACTTGAGTCGCATCATGTTTAGTGATGTGTCTCACTTCTCCATAACCTTCGACAACCATCGTGTGTGGGTTTGGCGGCGTCGAGGGCAGAGAGCAGATCCAGCCCATATTGTGGAAAGACACACAGACGTAATCATTGGCATCATGGCGTGGGGGTACATCGGATATGCATTCAGGTCTCCTCTAATAATGCTTCGGTAGACTTTGACGCCACAGCGATACATCACAGACATTCTGCATACGCACGTACTACCCCTTATGGCACAGCAGCCTGGGGCAGTGTTCCAATAAGATAATGCACGCATACCCACAAGACTGCCTAGCTCGTATTGAGGTCCTCCCGTGGACAGCAAGAACCCCGGAACTCTTCATCTTTGAACACGTGCGGGATGACATCGGAAGGGGACTCCGTCCCAGTACCAACCTACAGGACCTGGAGGACAGCTGCAACAACTGTGGACGAACTTGCCTCAGGAGAGGTTCCAAAGGCTGTTTGACACCATAACATTTCAACTTATCATGGGTTTATTTTCAAGAAAATGGGTTAGGGTTGTCTAGAAAATAACTAATTTGATATCTATCACTAGTTTATATTTGTTTTGTCTTAACATATTTTTCCTTGCAGACATGAACGTAAATTTAGACTTTTGCTATGTTGCGAGAAAATGTTTGAACAAAACGTAATTAAACTTACAATGTAAAGCTCCTCCCCTGAGAACCATGTGACCTTGCCGCGGTGGGGAGGCTTGCGTGTCGCAATGAAACAGATAGCCGAGCCGCAGGTGCAACCATATCGGATGGGTATCTGTTGAGAGACCAGACTAAGGAATGCTTCATCGAAAGTGGGGTAGCAGCCTTTCGGAAGTTGCAAGGGCGGAAGTCTAGATGATTGACTGATACGGCCCTGTAATAATACGCAACATGGCTTAGCTGTGTTGATACTGCTACACGGCTGAAAACAATGGGAAACTACAGCCGTAACTACCTCCCGAGGACATGCAGCTCTCTCTGTATGAATGATGTACTGATGATGGCTTCCTCCCGGGTAAAATATTCCGGTGTAAACTAGTACCCCATTCGGATCTCCGGGTGGGGTCTACACGAGAGGGGGCGATCATCAGGAAGATGGATACTGACATTCTGCGAGTCGGAGCGTGGAATGTTAGAAGTTTGAATCGTTGTGGTAGGTTAGAGAATCTGAAAAGGGAGATGGATAGACTAAAGTTAGATGTAGTTGGTCTAAGTGAAGTACGTTGGCAGGAAGAACAGGATTTTTGGTCGGGCGACTACCGAATTATCAACACAAAATCAAACAGGGGAAATACAGGAGTTGGTTTAATAATGAATAAGAAAATAGGGCAGCGGGTAAGCTACTACGACCAGCATAGTGAAATAATTATTGTCGTCAAGATATACACCAAACCAATGCCCACCACAATAGTGCAGGTCTATATGCCTACTAGTTCAGCGGATGATGAGGAAATCGAAAGAATATATGAAGAGATAGAAGATTTAATACAATATGCCAAAGGCGACGAGAATCTAATTGTGATGGCAGACTGGAATGCAGTGGTAGATTAAGGAAGAGAAGGTAATACAGTAGGAGAATTTAGATTGGGACAAACGAACGAAAGAGGAAGTCGGCTGGTTGAATTCTGCACTGATCATAAAATAGTCCTTGCCAATACTTGGTTCAAACGCCACAAACGACGGCTGTATACGTGGACGAGACGTGGAGACACTGGAAGGTATAAAATAGACCTCATTATGGTTAGGCAGAGATTCAGAAACCAGGTGTTGGATTGCAAAACTTTCCCAGGAGCAAAAGTGGACTCTGACCACAACTTGTTGGTCATGAAATGCCATCTGAAGTTGAAGAAATTGAAAAAAGGAAAGAAAGCAAAAAGATTGGATCTAGACAAGTTGAAAGAAAAGAGTGTGAGGGATTGTTTCAAGGAACATGTTGCACATGGGCTAAATGAAAAGGCTGAAGGAAACACAATAGAGGAAGAGTGGAAGGTCATGAAAAATGAAGTCAGTAGGGCTGCTGAAGAAATGTTAGGAAGGAAGAAAAGATCAACTAAGAATCAGTGGATAACTCAGGAGATACTAGACCTGATTGATAAACGACGAAAATACAAGAATGCTAGAAATGAATAGGGCAGAAAAGAATACAGGCGATTGAAGAATCAAGTGGATAGAAAGTGCAAGGTAGCTAAGGAAGAATGGCTGAAGGAGAAGTGCAAGGATGTCGAAGGTTGTATAGTCCTGGGGAAGGTAGATGCTGCATACAGGAAAATCAAGGAAACTTTTGGAGAAAGGAAATCTAGGTGTATGAATATTAAGAGCTCAGATGGAAAGCCACTTCTAGGGAAAGAAGACAAAGCAGAAAGATGGCAGGAGCATATCCAACAGGTGTACCAAGGTAAAGATGTAGATAATTTGGTTCTGGAACAAGAAGAGGCTGTTGATGCTGATGAAATGGGAGACCCAATTTTGAGGTCAGAGTTCGACAGAGCTCTGAGTGACCTAAATAGGAATAAGGCACCTGGAATTGATGACATTCCCTCTGAATTACTGACTGCCTTAGGAGAAACCAGCATGGCACGGTTATTCCATTTAGTGTATAAGATGTATGAGACAGGAGAAGTCCCATCAGATTTTCGGCAGAATGTTGTTATATCTATCCCCAAGAAAGCCGGTGCTGACAGCTGTGAAAACTACCGCACATTTAGTTTAATATCTCATGCCTGCAAAATTTTAACACGTATTGTTTACAGAAGAATGGAAAAACAAGTTGAAGTTGAGTTGGGAGAAGATCAATTTGGCTTCAGAATAAATGTAGGAACACGTGAAGCAATCCTGACTTTACGTCTGATCTTAGAGGATCGAATCAAGAAGGACAAGCCCACGTACATGGCATTCGTAGATCTAGAAAAGGCATTCGATAATGTTGATTGGACCAAACCTTTTAAGATTCTCAAGATGATTGGAATCAGATACCGAGAACGAAGAATTATCTACAATCCGTATAAAAATCAGTCTGCAGTGATAAGAATCGAGGGCTTTGAAAAAGAAGCAGAAATCCAGAAAGGAGTGAGGCATGGCTGCTGTTTGTCCCCCCTCCTTTTCAATGTGTACGTAGAACAGGCAGTAAAGGAAATCAAGGAGAAATTTGGAAAGGGAATCACAGTCCAAGGAGAATATAAACAAAGCCTTGAGATTTTCCGATGACATTGTTATTTTATCTGAGACTGCAGAAGATCTCGAGAAGTTGCTGAATGGTATGGGTGAAGTCTTGGGTAAGGAGTACAAGATGAAAATAAATAAGTCCAAAACAAAAGGAATTGAGTGCAGTCGAACGAAGGCAGGTGGTGTAGGAAATATTAGATTAGGAAATGAAGTCTTAAAGGAAGTATATGAATATTGTTACTTGGGTAGTAAAATAACTAACAATGGCAGAAGTAAGGAGGACATAAAATGCAGACTACCACAAGCAAGGAAGAGCTCTCTTAAGAAAATAAATTTGCTCACTTCAAACATTGATATAGGAATTAGAAAGATGTTTTTGAAGACTTTCGTGTGGAGCGTGGCATTGTATGGAAGTGAAACGTGGGCAATAACTAGCTCAGAAAGAAAGAGAATAGAAGCTTTTGAAATGTGGTGTTACAGAAGAATGCTGAAGGTGAGATGGATAGATCGAATCACGAATGAAGAGATACTGAATCGAATGGTTGAGAGGTGATCGATTTGGCTAAATTTGACGAGAAGGAGGGATAGAATGATAGGACACATTTTAACCCTCTTAGTGCCAGGCCCAGGTGCTCAGAATATGCCAGGAGTGGCAGACAGATTTAGAGAATTTTTCAGGTTTCACTCTCTGGAGTACATAGTTCACAAATATTATAACTATGATATGAACTTTGTATTAAATGTTAACGATAAGCCACTCTTACTGCTGAAATAAATTAGAACACTAAAATGCTCTTGGGTATTTTGAAAAAATAATGTTTTCCAGACAATTTTAAAACACGAAAAATTAAAAATCATAAACAAAACACACACAAAACAGAACATTCACCTTGACGATAAATATTGATGACTTCTTTGAAATGTCCTATTTCAGACAAATAAACATGTAAAATTTCATATTTTATCTTCAGTATTTTAAGAGTTATGTACAATGGTATCGTAATATACAATGGGCATGTTCAACAATGGGATCGAACCTGGAACATGGGTTGTAGTCATGGTAACCAGATGGTGACAGATTACCATTGTTCACAAGATGAAAGAATCTCAAGATCAATTGGAATCTGTTTCTTGAGAACATATTTCCAAACCAGGGAATATAAGGGGAGTTTTTGACACAATAAGAAAATATGCTCGGCCTTCTAGTTATAGCCATTTCCAACAAAACAGAAATGAAAATCTTCATTTTAGTCAATGTAACCGGGCGCCACTGCTTCTGGCTTGTGGTGAAAAGACATGATTTCTCGTATCTGTTTTTCTCTGTAGTTATGAGGTTCCATAACTGAGCCGTGAAAAAATAAAATAAAAATACGCTATAGGTTAGCGTCTGACAAAGGGGCGTGTCTCGGGCCAGGAGTATCATAATAATCAGGTGAGGGTTGGCATTTTGCATCTTGACTTAATTGAATTTCACGGAAAACAGACATTCTTGCTGTTGGATATTGTTAGAGCTGTCATCATCATCATCAGTACTGTCACTCAGACGGTCATTACTACTTTCAATGTTTACACTCGGACAATGAGTACGTGTTTGAGTATTTACAGAAAACTCGCTATTATCACTCCAAATAACACTTTCAGTTTCCTATTCCTCACTACTTGGAGGAATGAATTCCTCATCTGAGTCTTCATCATCCTCTTCTTCACTAAAAATTATTAAGATATACAGCCATTTCTTCATCGTTAACAAAATAACTTCTCCTGCTCGTCGCAATTTTACTCACGCGGCATGGAGAGCATACGTCGTAGAAAAACACGGACTTTAAAAATTCAATGCGTGATAATGAATGAATTTGCGCACCATTTAGCGCCATAGTTAAAATCTAATGACAATTCTCTATGGACTCGACACATAAGATGTTGCAATCTGACGGCCCGAGTTGTACGAACTCGTATAGAATTACGCGCTATCCAAACAACAATATATCGTGGTTGGCATTTTACGCATACATACGAAACAACGATATATCGTTGTCTGGCTCTCTACGGGTTAAGACACCCAGGACTTGTTCAGTTGGTTTTTGAAGGAAGTGTAAGTGGTAAGAACGGTAGGGGTAGACCAAGGTATGAATATGACAAGAAGATTAGAGCAGACGTAGGATGAAATAGTTACGTAGAAATGAAAAGGTTAGCACAGGATAGGGTGGCATAGAGGGCTGCATCAAACCAGTCTATGGACTGATGACTCAAACAACAACAATGTAAAGCTTAGGAATAAAATGCTATCTCACAGACTATACATACTGTTATTCTTGCTAGCTGAAATGGTAGTTTACTGTATAAATCTAAAAATTATATTCTCGTATAATCACGTTATCGGAGGTTCCAATGAATTGGAGTACAAAACCAAACTTCCAGAAAAAAATTCTAAACTTTTTCTTCATTTTTCCTCTACAGGCTATAATAAGAGAGATAATAATAAATTTAAACTTTGGTTGAGTTTCTAGAAAACGGTTGAACAGAATGTAATGTAAAGGTTAAATTTTAACTACAGATTTTATTGAAAAATACCTGCTACATCAAAACAAAATCTACCTTCCTTCTCTGAGGTTATAATCACACCAATATCGTCAAAATTTAAAAAGCATAGCACCTATGGTTTACTCTTTGCATCTTACAGGACACACAGACACTATGAAGATGACTCTTTGCATATAGGTGAAACGACGTGTCTGTTGTCTGCTAGTGGTGGTCAAATGTTGTCTCACGTCCTTTCAAGTTCGCCTCCGGGATGGCAATGTGCTAGACTTCGGCGTTAAATATGAAGAACGTTGTGGAAATTCTCTAGTGAAAGGCCCGTAGCTTCGTGCTGGCTTTAAATGGACCTATGCATCTGGTGACGTCACAACCAGGCGTCCAGTCTGCGAGAAAACAACAGACAGACTCTAGCCTGAAGATATATATTGACTTTGTCCGGTATATACAACTGAAGTCAGGACTCCGTCGAAAGACAAGATTGTATTTGTGAAGTCGAAAGTTGGTTAAATGATTCTGTAGATGATAATGATCAGTTGTCTACTGATTATTGTGTGTTTCGTCAAGAGAGGCTTCAGGTATAATGGTTGCTGTGAAATCTACCCTGCGAGACTGGGAGTGTCTCGTGGTCAACGCCACCCCTGTGTTCGTAATGTGTTGCTACATACCACGGACGAATTGACTGATAGGATGAGTAATTTATGAACAACTCTGGCCAACGTCACAGCTGTTCTAGACCCACAGGCTGGCTTTTCTTGTAGTTTGCGCAAATTTTAACATAAGGTATATTGTTTGGATTCCTGGTCCTGTTATAAAACAGACATGTGAGCAAGTCTTCTTCATCATCATCGTCATCATCATCATCTGGGGAAGTTCAGAACCACAGGCTGGGTCTACTTGGAACACACGGCTCTCCATCCACCACTTTTCTTCTCTCACTGTCGTCCAGTTCCCTCTTCTTGCCTCGATGCTCTTCTTTACACATGTCAGCCATCTGTCCCTAGCTCTTCCTCTAGGTCTCCTTCCGTTCACCTCCACTTCTAACATCTTTCTTGGGTATCCTCTCTTCTCCCATTCTCTTAGCAGTCTTGATTTTTCAATTTTTTCCTCTAAGTGTACCTCATTAACCACTTCCTGAACTCTCTCTTTTCTTACTCTGCCCATTCTTGTTAAACCTACTAGACACCTTCGAAACTTCACTTCCACTGCTTGTACTTTACTTTTATCCCTCTCCTACATCACCCACGTTTCTCATCCATGCGTCAAAATCAGCACAAAATAAGTCTTGTAGATAATTCCTTTACATCTCTATCGTACATCTCTGTTTCATATCAAACCTCCCACACTCTTAAAGAATCCATTTACACACCTTGCTTTTTCATTAATTTCCATTCTGTTTCATCCATTTTCTTCAATTACACTTCCCAAACATTTAAAGTTTTCAGCTGTTTTCAACTGCTCCTCTCCTAATGTCATTCAATTATATGCTCGGTTCTTATTTCGTTTTGTTACCAGCACGATGAAAGCGAAAGTTGTGACAAATTTGGAACAAAAAGAACTGGATTATTTAAGTTGGCATATTGCTATAAAGAAAGAAACTGCTCTGCACTTCACCTTCACTGTTTCATCATATTAGTCGATCATCTAAAAACAACGCTGCTTTCTTTCTTCTCTCCCCAATGGTCTGTGCTACACCACCATAAACAGTAGATGGGAGAGGGCACTTTCTTACTTTACAGCCATTTGTTAACTTAAATCATCCAGTTCTTTCGGTTCCAACTTTAACACACCTTTCGCTTCCATCATACATTCTCTTACTTCAGTGTATTCGGACTCAAGCAAATTTATCACTTCCCAACAAGAAACGATGAAATTCTGGACTTTTTATAATATAGTAAAGATACTATGCCAACTTGGACGGCCTTGAGACATCTGACTATCGAGCTGTAGAATTCACTCTACGTTTACCGCGAGTTATACGCCCCGTACAGCAGGGAAGTCAATGTTCGCGTGGACTAACGCCGACGTTCATCAAATGAGATATTTGAGATTTCCTTTCCTCTTCTCCTTCGAATTTAATCGATAATTCCCCCTCCGTTGACGAGCCGTTAACCATTTCCTACGACCTCCTTCCCACTGTAAAGAAAGACACTGTACGTCCCAGATAGCTAGCACGCAGAAGTTCCCATGCTGGTACAACACGGAGGTAATTGATAAATTAAAAGAGAAAGGAGAAGGAAAGAAGGAAGCTTCAAATACGGGATAAAGTAGTGATTTTGGACATACGCGGTGAATTTAAGCGTGTTTAGTTAAAAAACACAGAAGTTATATAACTTCAATGGAATCAAATTTAGCTGATCACACGAAGTTTTTTGGAATTTTTAATAGCTGGCCACCCCAAGTGTTTTTGAATTTTGGGAACAATAAATGGAGGTCATCCCGCCTTCCATCCACTTCAGAACGGGAAAGAATTACACTACTTCGTCTGTGTGTGATATGGACCTGACCTCACTAGTGACTGACTTCTCATGCAAAGGTATCTTCAATTCTTGCATTTTTGGATACCTCCAAATCATTTGGTCCGGATGACGTACCCGCAATTGTTTTTTAAAGAATATGCATCTGAGCTAGCCAGGCCACTTATCATCATTATAAATATGTCATTTTCGTCACGCAGTTTCCCTTGTGAGTAGAAGAAATGTTAAATCACACCAGTGTTCAAGAAAGGAGACAAAATGGTTTTTTGATGGCTGTAGCCTTGGTGTGTTATTGTCCCTGATTTCAAAGGCGGCAGAGAAGGTCACTTATAACAGAATATACAGTTCACCTTCACAGTATGTTAATATAGCTTAGCACGGTTTCGTACAGAAACCCTCTACCTTGTGCAATATGGTGGTGAATATCAATTGCATTTCAGAATCTCTGGGTAGGAGGCAACAAGTGGATGTTGTTTACACGGAGCTCTTTCCAAAGCCTTTCATTCAGTTCAACATGATGCTTTGCTCCAGCATAAGGAATAGGAGGAAGTGCTTTGGAGTGGATTAGAAGCTCTCTTATTAACAGTTTGCGTAGTTAAATCTTACGTCAAAGTCGTACCACGCTACTTCCGGTGACTCCCAAGTCTCTTTATTGGGTCCCCTTTTCTTTGTAATATTCATAAATGATGTAACAACATTCATATAGCGCAGTAATTCCCTTCTCATTGTTGATGATATGAAGATCATTAAGGTGGTAAATAGTGAGTTAAACTGTTAGTTGATACAGTCTGACTTAAACCTTAAATGAGTCCTCAAGGCAAGACGTCATCTGTCAAGTTAAGCATCGCACGTAAGTTACATAAACAAGATCGTCGCACCTGCCGTCGCAGGCGTGTCACTGCATGAAGAAAGGATTAACTATGGCAGGCTGTCGTAGTGGAAATAATTCCCCACGCCTCTAGCAATAAGGAGTATAAATATCCACTTACTGTCATCGATTTGCTTTATCGCATGAATAAAATTATTTATAGCCTGTTCAAAAATTTCTTGGCAACTCATAAGAAGTCTAAATTCGGGATTATATCTGTTATTATAACCTATATAGTAACAGTACATTATGCAACAAACCTATAATGGCAATAATTAAGACACAAGTCCATGTGAGTGTCTTAATTACCATTACAGGCGAGTTGCATACGACTGTTTATGCTCGACGATAATTATAACTCTATTTTTTAAATATTATTAAATTTCTGTCGAGATGTCGCTTGACAGTTGCATTTACTGAACAGAGTGTGCAGAAGGCACGAGCTGTGTTATTGATTTTCCCTGAGTGTATCAGGGACCTTGACAATGTCATATATTTTCAAAGCTTTTATAGAAGGTTATCATAACCTAGCTTTATGTCAAATACAAATTGTTTATTGTACAGTTGGTGAAGTGAATTTGCGGAAATGTGCCGTGTGGTTGTGGAATATTGGAAGTAGAAGGTGCATTGATCTTAATTTGTGTGTCCAACATGTTTGATTTTGGAAACAAGTGCGAAGCTAGTGCCGTTGAGCGCAGGTCAAACAGTTGTATCATAATGAAAATCTGAAATCTGATTGGTGGAGAACCTGTATCATAATGAAAATCTGAACTCTGATTGGTGGAGAACCGTATCATAATGAAAATCTGAACTCTGATTGGTGGAGAACCTGTATCTTAATGCAACTGGCAAATATCATATTTATATTTCGGCAGCGTCGATCATAAAAAATGTTAAGACATACATTTTTATTTTCTCCAACTTAAGTTATGTAGTACTTTTCGATCGAAACTCTACTAATGCGTTTAAACGAGGGTAAAATTCTTGACTTCCCCTGAAATATAGTTCCATTTATCATGAATAAAATTATTTATAAGCTTGCGGGATTGATCAACCATTTTCTCGCAACTCGGAAACAAATCTAAATTCATTATAATCTCTGTCATTATAGCCTGTACAGGAAAACATGTTAAGACAAAACACATATAAGTACATGCATAAAATAACACAAACCATGAATAGATATCAAATTAGTTATTTTCTAGGCACACCTATCTAATAGTTTGTTTGAAAATATACGGATGAAAAGTTTAAACGCTCTGTCAAGATATAGAGCAGATAAAACATTTTAAGCTGATGAAATACTCCACTTGAGGAGATAACAAATTTTAAGTGAAGGGATGTTCTCGCCCCCAAACTTTTTTTCACTATAAGTAATTGAAAGTATTTACAGAAACTATTTTTAACTTTGGAGAAACCGTTAGAAGTGAGTTATTATACATCACCTGTTGGAGAATAATTTTCAGTGAATTTTAAGCTCAACAACCGTTTTCTACAATTATCAGTTGAGGAGATAATGGAGTTTGTAGTTAAGGGATGTTTTCACTACCTACCTATTTTTTACACTAGAAGTAATTTAAAGTATCATCGTGGTTATGTTAACCAAAAATTTTGGAAAGGAACAGTCAAGTGTGAGTTTATATATATCGCCCATTAGTGGATAATTTTTGATAAATTTTAAGTTACAAATACCGGTACGTTATAGGTTTAGGAGATAATGAATCATGAATTAAGAGATGTTTTCGCCTCCTCCCTAACACTAATACATTTTAACACACTACTACTACAGTTAGTACAGTAACACAGGCTATCAAACTCATTATATGCATATAAGTACAAGGAGCTGGTGATTTCGAAATAACAAAGCTCCTAGTGAACAAAACAAACTTAAAAGAACCGTTGATTATTGAGAGAGCATGAAACATTCTATAAACGTAATGCATAGCAGCCATCTTACCTATTAGCCCTTGCGCCAGAAACCTACGAGCTGGCATAGGGAAGGTCAGCCGGCTTAAGACGAGGAGGAGCCCCCAGAACTGTCACCATTAGTACTACAAAACCCATCTGTAGCGAGTATTTTGCCTAGTTAGACAGTTAATTAAAGCCTGGTGTAAAACCCAAGCCAGTTAGGTTAAGCTTGCATTCTTAAGTATCGAACTTGGGTCAGTAAGGTTAACGCCTCTTGTAAGGTTAAGCCTGGGATCAAACTCGGGCTAGTTGTTCGAACTCGGTGGCGAATTCCTGCAGCGTGTCATCGGAGCGCTCGGTCGCGGTAGGTCGCTGCGTATCTTGGCCTCCGCTCACCCACATAGCCCGCGATGTGATGCAAAGCTCGCTCTTTCGATATTTACTAGAGCTGTTGATCGATTTAAAAATTTTGATCGGTTAACCGAATGACATCGGTTAATCGAATTTCAATCGATTTCACACACTGTAAGTTTGCGAAAAGTACCCGGGAGAATATATATATATATATTCATAATTCTTTATGCTATAAAGAAGACATATATCTATGTTAAATGTTAATTGCACTGGTGGCATGCAAGGAATGAAATATTAGAAAGCATTTAACGGTACGTTAATATCTTAAATATATATCAGCATTGATGATTTAATTGTACCAAAGTTTGAAACTGTGAGGTTGATAATTACAGTCACACCTCTTTGCTCCAGGATTTCAGACATGTCAGTACGTTGACATGTTCAGAACTAAGGGCCGCTCTTCTCCTAGGAACACTATTTCCAGCATCACTGAACACACTCTCACAAGGAACTGAACTAAGTGGAATGCAAAGCAATTTTTTTGCTATGCGTCTGAGATGTGGAAGCTCGACTGAATGTATTTTCTACCATTGCAGAGAGTCTGCGAAGTCGTCTTCTAGTTTCGCCAACGACTTCTAGACTGCAATCCCTACTATAAGTGATACCGAACTCGAAACCGAAATGGCATGGCCAGAACCCTGTTTGTCTTCGACGGTTGTAAACACAGTTTCCTCTTCTTGCTGCATGGTTTTACTGGAACTTGTACTCCATCCACGTCTCTCTCCGAAATTCTTTTCCACGCCCATTCCTAGTCCTTTTTTTAATACGTCTAAGATATTTAAATCTAGGATCAAGAACAGTAACTTCCTGGCAAGTCTTCAAATTACACCAATCATTTATTCTAGACATTAAATATTCTACAATAGTCTTTTTAAATCTAGTTATATGCCCAGGATCGATATCGGAGCAACGTAAAGATAATTTCAAGTGTGTTACTTCAGGCAGTAGAACACTGCTATCGCCATGTTCCCTGTCACCTCCCATTCAGTTGTTGGTGGAGATCTGATATTAGGTGAGTGGGTCGATAGGACGTCGGTAATACCTCTTTTAGCTTTCATAAGGTACTCGATCATGAAATATGTGCTATTGCATCGAGCAGCTATGTTTTAATTTACAATCACCAAGGCCTTGTTCTTTAACATTTTTATCAAGCTTATGTTTAAAATTTCCCACTATTTTCCTGCACTTTGAAAATAATGTTAGGATAACAGCATCATTGATAACTTTATTAAAACTCTAATAGGACCAGCAGACGATATATCGTCAGTGACAATCCTTGCGGGAAAGATCAACTGACGATATATCGTCAATGACCACACTGGCTAAAAGGACCAGCTGGCGATATTTCGTCAATGGAATAAAAGGATATCTGTAGGCCAAGTATATTAACACACGAATATTATGACGCTATATTAAGTGTCATGAAGATCTTTTGGGACTGTTATATTAACGTTTGATTGAGTCAAAGCACGAAATAATCACTAACAAGTACAGTGCAGCACGCTCACCAGCCCGCGCTAACCTTATCGCCGAACTGTGCAGTCTGCTGTCACCGTTTCAACATAATCCACGTGTTGCGGGAAGAACCATAGCGCACTCTTCTCAATTTTATCATTTGTTTGTTTCCTTATTTGCGGTATCCCCTTTCCAGAAATCTGATACATCTAACAAGTCATCGTTAGAGTTCTTGTCGAGTTCTGCCTACAATTAGCAACTTGTCCTACGTTTAAAACAATGCATGTGTGAAAATCCTAAAATCTACAGTTTTCATCCTATCACCTTAGAAATGTGAGAATTTAATGTCAGTATCAGCATCATACAACATACAAAGTTTCAATTTTCTATCAATAACAGTTTTTGAGATATTCATAAATTGATCAATATTTTTAACAATATTTGATGTATTTATAAAATGCTCCTCATGCCAAACGGTTCAACAGATCTGGCGTAAAATTTTATCTTGGTTTTGAAAGACCAATATAAAAGAAGTGATGTGTGGGTTTTGACAAATTTTAATTACACTGAAAGGAACAAATTATTTCACATAGGCTTAACTTTTTAAATATGTTTTATGATGGTCGTGATGAGATAAAACTAGATTGCCACTGAACTATTGCATGTATTTTAAAATTTGCACATCAGTTTGTTACTATGTTGTATCTGAAACTATCCTAAAATTTTCAAGTAGATTGATTGAAAACTGTGGCACGAGGAGCATTTCGAATCTTGAAAAGTGCTGGAAAATAAATTCTGAGAAAAAAGAGATTGAAATTTTAGAGATGAACAATAGTCCAGTACCTGAATATACTGTAGTTGGCTTAAAACTCCCCAGCACCATATGTTGGACCCTCTGCTGCCTTCTTCCTGGCCTCACTAGCAGTTTTGAGAGTTTTAGTTTCCTTCGGGCTGTTTTGAACCCTCGTCAGCCAGACACTCCACTGTGGTCAATTCTACGCTTGTCCCCCATTACACTAATTTTCTGTCCTGAGCTGCTAACTTTAACACCCCTAACACTAGCTTTTAGTTTCTCACTTGCTTCACAACCCATGTTGAATTCAGCAATTGCTGATGTTACAGCAATCTCCAGTTGACATAAACACTTCCTTCGGACACTTAGCCCAAAATACATTATGCATTCCCCGGGCACAATATTTGGTGTGGGGATTTAAACTTCCCCTACTTGATCTTGTAAACTAGTACTTACATTCTTATTCCTGCTATAAATGGCATTTTTTACTTTATCCAACACTTTACTAGGACATTTCTTCCGGCGACGACAAGTCTCAATTCTTCTGCCCATTACGTACACTGATAATAACACAACCTCACAAATACCAATCTCAAAAACTAAGCTGCTTACACTAAGTAGATCCTGTTACTGTTTATGGGTCATTTATAATACACTTATTACAAATATAACATTTAAGAAATTACAGTAAAGCAGAGTAGGCCTAAAACACGAATGATAAACTCAAAACGTGAGATCACAATTCTTTGTTTACATTCAACACATGGAAAAGCTCCATCACTGAAATAAGCACCAATTCTCCTCGATATATCGATAGTCCATCAGAATAGCCAGCATAAAGACCCACAGGAACAAAATTTCTTACATTCAACCCGCGCACTCAATTCAAAATCTTCGACAAACAAAACGAGAGATATGCATGAGAATAGTGTCGATGGGCGGCAACGCCCACTTGCGCCGGGTCATTTAAATGGCCGCTAAGGGCTTTTAATGGCTGATATTTAAATAAAACAAAGCTCCAAAAGAAAGTACAAGGTATAAACATTATAACAATGTAAAAAATTAAAAATGGATTTTTTTCACAATTTTTACCAAATTTCACCGATACATTGCAGAGAAACACTCACTATTTACAAAGGCGATGGCTGTATCACTCAAAATGGAAAACAATACTCAAAAGAATTATCCACTTGGAAAGGAGGTACCGCAAACAAACAAACAAACAAACAAACAAACAAATGATAAAACTGAGAACGTCTAACGTCATAAGCTTCTTCTTCTTCTTCTTCTTCTTCTTCTTCTTTGTCGTTTAGGCCTACTGAGGACCACGGGGCTCGTATCTACTCTTGGGTAAAGTTGTTGCTTTCTTCTTCCTCCAATACTCCTTCATTTGCTGACTATGAGCCAGCTTTCTCTCCTCGGTCCACTTAGTTCCTGTAGTCTTCTTACTTGTAAGGGATGTTGGGAAAACTCCGTGTCGGATGGCTTAACGGAACAGTAGTCGGTCATGAGTTTGTCCCGGTGGGATATCTAGTTGTTCCATATCTGACTTAACTGACGTGATCCATTTGTTCTTAGAAGCCTTGCCTCTTCCTGTTACTGTGAATATCCTGTTGGTGAGTCTTTCGGAATCCAGACGGGCCAAGTGTCCATAAAAGGTCAGGCGCCTTTTCCATATAGACGTGACGATGTCCTGGTGTTCATACAGTTCATCATTATGGCGGATTCTGTAAGTGCCTCCTTGCTCTCTGATTGATCCTAATATCCTCCTCAGGATCTTCCTCTCTTTTAACTCCAGCTTTCTGAGTGGGCCCTTCCTAGCCATTACAAGGCACTCAGAAGCATACAGAACAGATGGTTTGACTACCGATTTGTAGTGTCTGAGCTTGAGGTTCTTGGAGAGGCACTTAGATGAATAGATACTACGACACGAGTGATAAGCCCTTTCAAACTTGGTACATCTGGTATCTATGGCTGGGTTCTCGCTCTGATTCGCAGAGATCCATTCTCCCAAGTACTTAACCGCAGGTACTTTTCGTATGGTAGCGTCTGTGAGAGGAATTGTAGAAGGGGCCTCTTTGATATTGGTCATAAATTCAGTCTTCTGGATGCTGATTTTCAGACCAGTCTTAACTGCTACACAATAAAGAGTCTGTAAGTTGTAGGTAGCCTCCTCTATATTGTTTGCCAGTAGAATGAGGTCATTATTATTATTATTATTATTATTATTATTATTATTATTATTATTATTAATCTTTAGCCCTTATAGGACCAGCTGAAGAACTGTGTGTACCAAATGCCAAGAAGGATGCCATGGTGTGATGGTGTGTGCATTGCGAAACATATTTGTAAATAAGTTTTGTAAGTGTGGAAAACAACTGGAAACATTTTGAAACATTATTGGGTCCGTTTCAGTGTGTTATATTGTAGGTATGTATTGGTGTTATTCAGACGTTCTGGATTTGTATCTACAAAGTGGAGGCAAACAATGTGTGCTTACAGCTGTGCTGTTTTTTTACACTTCAGATCAAGTTGACAATCGTTGTTGTTGTTAATTAATTTCAATCCGAATTCCAATAAAATTTGTGGTAATACGGAAAATGAAGTATGGAACGTAAATAATACATTTGCCATAAATAAGACTGGCTTGGTTTAGAAGCTACAGATGTGTCATTTCCACATTTAAAAAATATTTTTAATGTATATATAAAATATGGTTTATTTTAAAATATTAATTTTGTTCAAACTGCCTCCGTTTGCATCTCATAAGGAAAATGGTTGTTTTCGCAATATTTTGAAAAAATATATGTGAAGAAAACTTTATTACAGACTAAGTTGCAGGTTTCTGAAAGGAGATGTGAAAAATATGCCTCGAACGCCTTGGTCTTTTCCGTCATACAACATGCTAAACAGCTGGTCGTCTTGAATATACCCGGAATTAAAAAGGTTAAACTTAATTGTAGAGTGTGAGCTGCACGCTCGCTCTTTCAACTCACAGAACGATATTTCTTCCATTGTCAGTACAAACAGTGACAATCTTATCTTCTAAACACCATTCACGAACTACATCTTAAAACACGTCCGTAAATTTAGCAGCATTGGAGGTTTCTGTAACATGTTTATCATGTAATGTTGAACTAAGATATTCCCGATTTGAATGAATCCAATGAGCTGTAACACCCAAGTAGCTACAGTTAAATATAGAAGACCAAAAATCCCCTGTAAGACTAAGAAAATCTGCTTGTTTCAGTTCGTCTAATAATATTCTGACCTTTCTACGTTATATAACTTGCCATTATATATATTTTTGTCTCTAGAGGGAAGAGAACTGAGAGCTTCCCAGAGACAATGATGACCGGCCTACTTATTGCACAACCCACTTCACTGTCCGGCTCCATGGTTAAATGGTTAGGTGCTGGCCTTTGTCCACAGGAGTCCTGGGTTCGATTCCTGCCGGGTCGGGAATTTTAACCATAATTGGTTAATTTCGCTGACACGGGGGCTGGGTGCATGGGTCGTCTTCATCATCATTTCATCCATATCACGACGCGGAGGTTTCCTACGGGAGTCAAATCAAAAGACCTGCATCTGGAGAGCAGAACTTGTCCTCGGACACTCCCGGCACTAAAAGCCATACACCATTTTGTTTTCCACTTCACTAGTTTATTCGTAATTTCAGTTTCCTTATTAGAGGACACAGGCATCACTATTAGGTGCTCCAACGTTGACTGAGAAGACGAACTAGTGGTGACATTGATAGACACGGGTACACTTTGGAAAGGACTAATATCTTTGAGAAGATATCGAGATTCTTACACACACACTGTTCTTTCTGTCTGTCACCTTACAATAATCGTTCAGTTTACATCCGGAACGTTCACCCAGTTTTGCTTGCTTCGGCTCATAAGCCATATTTGTAACTGAAGTTCACAAACACTGAATGTGAATTAATGCTATCTTCTGAATAACAACCACACACGTCAGTTTTCTACCGTTTATTTCTGAAAACTCACATCGGTCCATTCGCACATTACCTGGAAACTTCTGAAAATTCCTTAATAACAGTCCCTTCAAATACCTTCCCCAACCCTACCAATTATGCCACCTGACTGTGGTTTGTTAAAGTCCGCAAATATACTACAGTAGGCTGTCCGTTATTTCCTTTTGAATAGTTTGTAAATGCAATGGTCATAACCCTAGTTTTAGAAGAAAGCAATCAAGGATCTTTGATCTTTCTGAGTTTCCACAAGGTCGTAATCCTTTCGGAAAGGGTACACTTCTATCAGGTCCGGAACTCCGGATTATACAACCTGCGGTATAGCCTTACACTGCTTCTCGACCAATTCATTAACGTCTTGCGTGATGTTGCAAGAGGACGCACTACTTGTTCTGTCCATCTTCCAGTTCACTCAGTTCGGATGTTTAGTTCGCACTTAAGCTCGTCTTGATTAGATAAGTTCAGCTGTGATCTTACGAGTTTGCAGAGCTTCTTCTTGGTTTGAATGGGCCTACTTTGGACCACGCTTGTTGGGCTTTGGTCTTTGCGCAGTATCGGCGCGTTTTCCAGGGGATACCTTTCTTCCGGGTTTTTTCTGAAATCCATAGACTTCTTTCAGGGTATGTCGTAGAGACCGTCTATCTTAAAGATCTGATATTCCCAGTTCTTTAATGTCCTCAATTTCTACCAACCAAGTGGTACGAATCTTCTTGTCCTGCCATAAGATGAACAGGTGATTGATCAGTCATACTATATGCTGTTATTCTTACCTAGAAATTATTCTGGAGGAGAGATGTGTTCATTACGCCTGCCAGGGACCAACCGACCCACCTCTAGAAGTATATTTACGGTACTTTTATAATTTAAAGAAATGGTCCAGGCGCCGCTATCCATTGCTTCTGCCAAGAATCATGGGCATTGGCCGAGATATCAAGGATTAAAACGTCGCTCCCTCCAATGAAGAGACAGAGATTTCTTTACCAACCACTGCCGAAGAAAAAAAATGCTAAAGAGCCCCGCGAAGTTTGAAAGTGTCATGGCGTCGGACGATAACTTTCTCAATTCCTCCTTTAAAGTCGGGGCTTACGGGAAGAAACAATGGGTCATTTAGTAGCTATAACGTATTTTTGCACATCCATGTGATGAGAACAGTGGCCTCTTCGGGGCTATGCTCCCTTTGAGAGGCTTACCAATGGCTGCGGCGCATACTGTCCGCACGGCAAGAAAGGGACAGACCAACAACCAACAGTTGGCAGCAGTGCTCTTCTACTCGCCTCTGCTTGCCTCAATGCTAATAGTGGAGCCTTCGAGCGTAGGCAACGCTTCGAGCAAGAGTGCAGAATTAAACCACTGCCTGCTCGATCTGCATCCGATGGCTGTCACTTAGCGTGCCTCGTGTTACAACGATGCCCTGGCAGGGTTTTACCAACACCTCTTAGATAGAAGGTCTCACAACCGTACTGTGACGTCAGCATCGGCAGGCAAGCTCGAACCTTTTCAGTAATAACACAGCAATGAGTTTGGCCATGTAACGCTGAAATTAGAAGAGTTTTAATTCGTTTAATGGTGCCAGTTGCTAATACCGTTGTACGTAATTGTACTGATGTGTTGCATACTCAACTGTAAGGAGAAATGCGACTGTGATAACGAAGTGCATGCATTAAGTTTCCGAAAGACGAGGTTATGCGGCAGATATGTTTACGTGCAATTCCAAGACAAGACTACAGATTTACTAATAACTCAGTGGTGAGTAACTATTATTATTACATTCTCACACAATCATAATGAGCATAGGCCTACGACGTATTTAACTACACTCAACAGCTGGTGATATGTAGGCATATTTACTCTTCAATGATATAAGGTTATGTTAGCTCACAATCATGGAATACATTATTTCAACGGTATTATTATTTTTATTATTATCATACGCATTGAAACATACCACCTACAAGAGCTGCTGGTGTAGGCCGATTCACTCTGTAAATGCGTGAATTTCGCTCACGGTGATACATTATTTTACAGGTATGCCACAGACATTTCAAAGTCGGTGATATTTTATGGGAAATAACTGGTACTGATCCTCAGGAAAAACTTTTAACTACTTCTCTTCCAAGACCATGATTGTCAGAGAATGCAGTGCCTTATGTCTTTCCGAACTGCCCGTCATATTTATCGTCACATTCTGGCAGGTGAAGAGAAGAACCAGGAAAAAAAGTAGAATAGAAAGAGGAGCAATAAACAGAGCCATTGAAATAGTACATATCTCATACCGTACACAGAATTTCAATCCACAATCTTACACAGCTGAAAAGTACAATAAACATGTTACCGTACCTGATGGTTGTTGTACTGTGATGAAGGGAACGTAAGTAATTTTTCTGTACGTCGATACATAAAGGCAACCATACTGCATAGCATATCTAATAAGACAGGGCCTTTACTCTAAACGGGTTTTATTAAAGTATAAAATATTTCTAATGTATATGTGAACAAAATTACTAATACAAATGCGGTATATTCTTTAGTTACAAAACATCATAGCTGCATCACAAGGAATGAGTGTGACAATGTGTAGAAAGATTCAAGAAATAAGTTAATTCTAGTCCTAGTTGGTGAAATGAACACCGAGGATGATGTCCCCACAGTTAATTTAATAGTCGCAGTTAAAACATTTCTTAGTTCATAAAGGAGTATGTGCATGATTTTCTTGTAATTTGTTCAACCTTCTGCCTGATATCTCCTCATGTTTACAAATTTATGGCCGACCCCGTGGTGAAGAGATATAATGCCTGCCTCTTACCCGAAAGCCCCGAGTTCGATTCCCGGCCAAGTTAGGGATTTTTACTAAGATCTGAGGGCTGGTTCCAGGTCCACTCAGCCTACGTGATTACATTTGCGAGTTATCTTAAGGTGAGATAGGGGCCCTGGTCTAGAAAGCCAAGAATAACGGCCGAGATAATTCGTCCTGCCGAACACAAGACACCTCGTAATCTGCAGGGCCAAGGCCAAGCACTTCAGGGCTGTTGCGTCGTACGATTTTTACAAATTTGTGAGACATAGTAGCAATTTAATGTTGCCACATGTCAGTACTTTTAAAAGAGTAGGCTCCGGTCTGAATGGTAGTCCAATATTAGGACAGAAACTTACGTACTTTCTGGAATACATAAAACATAAAGTTGAAGGTTTCGAACGGAATGACAAATTGGTAACATCGATGGTAGATGAAATTCTCATTAAACCATACCTGAACTTCAAGGGAGGAAACATTGTAGGCTCATGTACAAATACTGCCAGTGATGCTAGATCAGCTTAGATGTTAGGCCTGTGCTAATATTATATGTGCTAGTTTTCTTTTAAGATCATGTAATGCCTATTTAAATTGAAATGTATTTGTAACATCCTGTTGTGCTGTTAGCGATTCGGCCCAAGTAAGTTAACATTGCAAGATGCTGTCGTGTTTTACAACTGTTTGCTCTTTATATTTAATGACAGAGTCACTAAAATACGGTAATAACGACAGTATATTTCAATATCCTTTAAAATGTAAATGCTATTTGTTAGTAAATAAATTATTCCATTGGCAAAAAATATTAAAATCATGTCTGTGTTTAACTATGTTCCGCGTTTCTCTGCATTGCCATCGCCTCCGTAGCGTGACGTCACCACGCTGTTGTTAGGCCTTATTATCTAGGAGGTGTTGGTTTTACACGCGCACACACACAGAGTTCCCAATTATGATCTCACAACGAGTTACTGCAGTCGCCGTCGGTCGTACACTTCAAAGCCACTAACTGGTCTTCGTCAGACCCCCGAATTGATATGACATAACTCTCTGCAGACACACTCAAAACTCGACTTCACAACGGAACTCACTGCACATCGGAACTGAACCTAGGGTGGAATTCTCAGATGGAACCAAATTGCTGGCATACTCCTGATCAGCATGTAGAGATTTATAGTGTGCAATTGGAGGAGGGCCGGCATACCGCTCGTGGCTCGTCCTTCCTGAGTGTTAGTGCGAGCGTAGCGTCCCTCCCACTCCCAAAAACAAAATGGCAGTCTTCCCGCGATAATAATAATAATAATAATAATAATAATAATAATAATAATAATAATAATAATAATAATAATAAAAATAATAATATGTGACCTCTGGAGAGGCCTGGTGCAGGTCTTTTGACTTGACACCCGTAGGCGACCTGCGCATCGTGATCAGGATGAAATGATGAAGATGGCACATACACCCAGTCCCCATGCCAGGGGAATTAACCGATTATGGTTAAAATTCCCGACCCTGCCGGGAATCGAACCCCGTACCCCTGTGATCAAAGGCCAGCAACGCTAACCATTTAGCCATGGAGCCGTATATAATAATAATAATTTATTATTTATTATTTACATATTTTACGCCCACATTGGAGCACTGAAATCAATACATTTGAGTTAATTTCTTCTTCTTCTTCTCCCAGAACTTTTTCATCCTCTCCGACCTGGAAGCCCTTTGTGTGTCCGATATAGTATATTGTTTCCGTTCAACTGCTTTTAGTTTGAGACTTATGCTTTTGTTCTTCAAAATCCTCTTCTCTTTTCTGTCTTTGATTTGTTGCCGAGTTATACCCAATTCTTCCAAATCGTCCTGAACTTCTTTGAACCAATTATTATTGATTTTATTCTTCAAAAAGTAATCGAATAGTTGTTTCAATATCCTGGTGTCTGCTAAACTTGATATGTGACAGAAAAAGGAAATTCTTCTTTTACGCATTGTAGATATTATTGATTCACATTCACGATAGACAATGTTGTTAGGCAACAATCTCCACTGTCCATCAACTTGGTGTTTTTTATTAATAATTGTTCTAAGAATTCTTCTCTCAGTTTTCTGTAATTTGTCTGTTGTAGATTTTACATTTAATTTGAATAAAATTTCACTAGCATAGGTTGCCTCTGGTTTAACTATGGAATTATAGTGTTTCAGCTTAGCGTTTATCGAAAGAGATTTTTTTTATAGGTTGGCCAGGTAAGTCTTTGTGCTTGTTTAAATTTAGTTGTTCTGTGTTCTATTGCTTCTTTTTCATTTGTGTTCCATGTTATTATTTCCCCAAGATATTTGAATTTCTGAACAATTTTAATCTCTTTATTACTGTTCAGCTGAATAACTGGTAAATCAACTTTAAAAGTTGGCATCATTTCTGTTTTTTCAAATGAAATTTGTAATCCCATTTTTTTAGCTATAATTTCTAGTTGTTCAATTTGAAATTTAGCCTCTTCTATTGTATTTGCAAGTAATGCTAAATCGTCCGCAAAAGCAAGGCAGTTGAGTTTAATATTTCTACCGATCTTGATAGTTGGTTGGCATTTCTTGTTCCATTCACGCATAACCTTCTCCAATGCACAATTAAATAACAATGGTGAAAGTCCGTCTCCTTGTCGAAGTCCAGTTCTTATAGTGAATGATTCTGATAATTCACCTCTAAATTTAACTTTTGACTTCGTATTTTTAAAAGTCATATTAATGAGGTTAACAAGTTTTTGATGTAAGCCAAATTCTTTAAGGCTTTTTAATAATGAGTCACGATGAATACTGTCGTATGCTTTTTTAAAATCTACAAACGTGATGACCAGACCCTTACTTCGAACTCTTTGGTGCTTCATTATCCATTTTAAACTAATGATTTGATCTGGACAGCTTCTACCTGGTCGAAATCCTCCCTGATATTCTCCAAGTTCTTGGTCGAGTTGTTCTTGGATTCTTGTGTATATAATCTTGGATAAAATCTTGTATGTAATATCAAGTAAGGATATCCCCCGATAATTATTTGGATCGGAGCGATCACCTTTCTTGTGCAGCGGGTGGATTATCGCTGTATTCCATTCCTCAGGAAGCTTCTCCGTGTTCCAAATATCAATGATGTATTTATGTAGGTTTTGAATAGTCTGATCATTAGCATTCTTCCATATTTCTGCTACTATTCGATTCTCTCCTGCTGCTTTGTAGTTTTTAAGTGCATTAATTGCCGTTTTCACTTCATTGTAAACTGGTGGTATAATCTTTTGTAATGGAGTTTTATTTTTTGGGTTAGGATCAAATTCTAAATGTTCCACAGGATCCTCACAATTAAGTAACTCTTTAAAGTATTCTGCAAGAATGTTAGCATTATCCTGATTATTGTGTGCCATTTTACCATTTTTATTTCTTAACATAAGTGTGGGAGGGGTAAATTTAGATTGATATTGCTTGAATGTTTTGTAATAGTCTCTTGTTTTATGCTGATTGAATGTTTCTTCTATAGTGCTAAGCATTTCCTTTTGATAATTCCTTTTAATTGTCCTAATTTCTTTAGCTGTTTGTCTTCTGGCATTAATTAGTTCTTCTCGAGATTTTTCCGTTTTCCTCTGTTGATCATTTATCCATGCCTTGTGTCTTGCTTGAATTGCTTTGTCACATTCCTCGTTCCACCACGCATGTTTCTTTCTCCTTTTGATTGGGGCAATTTCTTCAGCTATGGTTTTAAGTTTGTTGATCATTGTCTCTAATTTGTCATTTAAAGGTGTTTTGGATCTCTCTAAATATATTTTATTATTTATTAAGTAACTGGGATCATAATTTCTCCTTGCTTTGAGATGATTATGTTTGTGTTTCCTTTTTGGTGTTAACTTGATTTTTATTTTTGAGATATAATGATCCGAGTCAATGTCTACCCCACGGAGGACTCTGACATTATAAATTTCTTTATGATAATCTTTATCCATGGCAACATGATCAATCTGAAACTCTCCCAATTTTACGTTAGGGCATTTCCATGTCATAAGTTTATGTGGTCGCCTCATGAATCTGGTGGTTTCCAAAACGAGTCTATGATCTGCACAAAGTTCAATTAATCTTTGGCCATTTTTGTTCGTTAATTTATGAGCTGGCCATTTTCCTACAACTGTGCGATACTTCTTTTCTCTGCCTATTTTAGCATTGAAATCTCCAAGTAAGATTTTTATATGCTCATCAGGGATCTTCGCTAATATGTAATCAAGTTCCTCCCAAAAGTTTTCAACTCCTTCTCTATCTTTATTGTTTTTGTCATTTGTTGGTGCATGGACATTTATTAAAGTATAAGTTTTATTCCCTACTTTAATTGTTAGAAGTGCCATCCTCGAAGATTTTGAAGAAAATTCTTCAATTGAGTCTATTATGCTACTATGAACAAGAAAACCTACACCAAATTGAGGGACATTCTTCATTACTCTTTCTCCTGGAGGTCCTTTGTAGAGACGATAACCTCCTGATTCAATTGGGTCCTGGTCTGTGTTCCTAAGTTCTTGTAAAGCCATTATTAAAATCCTATGTTGGTCCATCACATCAGTTAAATGTTTCAACTTGCCCACCTTACTTAGTGAATTAATGTTTAATGTTGCAAAGTATGAAAATTTTCCTGATTTGTTGAACTTAAGTCTCTTCTTACATTGTTGGGTTAGTCCACTGTCTGTCAGCTGTCTGTCGATTGTCTGTTGGGCTTCCAGGCGCTCCGATTCGCCTAGGTCTTCTACTTGACACCCCACCGATTCCGAGTGGTGTCTTTGTGCAGATCCTTGTTGTTGTTTGTCCACACCGGTGGATTTATTCATTAGAAGACTCATCATCATTGATTGTCTGATCTTTCGATCGAAACATTTCTGACCAAGGTCAGGCTTTACAATTCCAGATGTGATCTGGAAAGGTGATTAATGAAGTATGAATTGGTGATGAATGAAGTGCTACAAGTTCATCCTAGTTGTTCAGGACTGGGAGTAGGCATTTCCTCCATACTCCGCATATGTTATGGTTTTCCCGCCAATACTCGGGTAATAATAATAATAATAATAATAATAATAATAATAATAATAATAATAATAATAATAATCGTTATCGCATTTTGTTTTCGGGGATAATTGTAAAAAAAATTTGACTGATATGAAATTTCAACGTTTAGTCTGCAGCTCAATGTTAAATAATAGTTTTTTTAGAATCTTCTACTTCCGAGCAGCTCTGTTGTTTCGTTTAATTCCACACCCTATATCTTTAAATGTGTCTTGCCACCGTCTCCCTCTACTTCTCTTACCGTCTCTTTCAAAACTCACCTCCGTAACCTGTCCTCAGTTGGTGGTGATGATTGTTTTAAGAGGAAGTACAACTAGGCAACCCTCCTCTATATAACACTAATCAGAGGGGAAAATGAAAAGGGTCCAACAATAATCAGCCAAAGGAAGACAAGGGCCACGAAGGGCGTGAAAATGTAAGATTCCCTAGGCCTCGAGTGCTCTAATACCGTCCGGGTCGGAAAAGAACAAGAGTTGAACATGGGAGGTCGGATAGGAGAGATGAAAGTGAGCATCCAGGCACAAGTAAGTGGAAGCAATGCCTGCTCAGGGCCCCGTGATCGCCAATCCACGCTCCGTAGTTGAGAGCCCCTGGGACCCCTTTTAGTTGCCTCTTACGACTGTGGGTGTTATTCTACCGCCCTCACCCACAGGGCCTTGAAAACCTTTCCGCATCTATCTGCCTCACATGACTGCAACTCCAGGTACAGATCAATCCAGCAATTTTATTTTGAACTTAGCCATATTCTCCTCATTTCGAGGGTGCTACCTCTTTGTACCTGCATTCATTCTCGCAACATTCACAGTAATAATGATAATAACATTAATAGGATTTGCTGAAGACCTTGCTCTATTTTCCAACAATATTCAAGAAACTCGACATCAAATTAAATCTCTACAGGAAATAGCACAACAAATTGGTCTTACAATATCCTTTGAAAAAACTGACATCATGTTTACACATCCCACACTGGTAAATAAAATTACATTTGATGGGCAAGAAATCAAAATTGTTCATACATTTAAGTGTTTAGGAGAAATCATAACTTATAATGGCATAACAGAATAAATAAATTAAACAAAGCAAATAACTTATGCTAGTAAAACTACAAATAAGCTAAAAAAGGACAAAATACTTAAGACAGAAAGAATAATAATTAGAACATGCATTAATAAACAGTATCCAGTTAATAGACAATGGAGAACAGCATAAAATAAAACAGTCCATAAGGAAATTGCAACCAGTATTGAGCAGCATTAGGAAGAAACGTATATAATTGTTTGGACATCTTATCAGAACACCTGAGACCAGAATTAGCAAAAGAATAATTAAAAAATTATGGAATAGCAACAGCAAGATTACGGAATTAAAGGAGGATATTAAAATTACAAATAACAATAGACGATCTCAAAAACAAAACAGAAAAAATTAAGATACTTCAAAACACACACACACCAGGCTACAGGCCAAGATCAATAAAAGGTCTAATGGGAGGGTATTTTCAACTGAACGAAGGAAGGTAGCATCTCTCAGAACGGAAACAATTTGGGCTGATAGGAAATCAAGAAATCCTTTGTAAGCCATAAATGTAAAATAAAAATAAAAATAAATTAATTCCTTGAAATTGGCGGCTTTTGTCCTTGAATGGTATGTGAGTTACAATATTGTATTTTCAAGAGAATTCTGTTTCTTTCTCAGCATCAGTAAAACTGTTTTGATAATTAAGGTACTTACAACAGGCCCATTCGCAGTCCTTGGTCTCGTCTTCTTGCGATTCAAGCCAACACGTTTTACAAGGGTGCCCTTTACATGGAACAGAACATAAGGACCACGTCAGGAAATAGCAGGTATAAATGAATACACGAATAACCAGCAACTGGGGGAGAGAATAACCATTTATTCTAATGAATACTAATACGTGCGGTTAGACTTTAACACTTAAATATTGATGAAATTTAAACTAATCACATTCATCAGTAAATTCTTATTAGAATATAATTCAGTGATATGTGAGCGGTAATAAGAAAAAAAAACTTGTATCTAAGAAATCAATATCAACAATATGTACCGACTGAGGCGAATGTTGTAATGGCCCGATCTGATATTAAAACGTAGATCACGGTACACCCCACCCCCTCACTTGATTTAGACCGGAACTGTAAACTTGGAGGTTATTGTATAACCAAGAATTACCTGATCATCAGCCGCTGGCGGCGGAGATTGTACCAACAATTGGTGTGATACTGGTGTAAAATAGGTGCAAACGTGGTGTGTTTGTGGTGCAAATTGAGTGCGAAAGCAACAATGAAAAATGCACCAAACTGCACCATAATTACATCACATATTTTTTCACATTAATTTACACTATTTTTACACCAACTTTGTTGGTGTAAGGGACGTGACATTTTACACCATAATTACGCCGGAAAGGAAGTACATTAGTCACAAAATATCTGCATCAAGTTTCCGCCAAAAGTAGAAAGTTTTTCTTTGAACCTTGTTTATTGTCAACACCAGTTGAACCAAATTTGCTTTCAAAATGATCCAAAGTTACACCAAAGATTAGGGTGCACATGTGGAATCACCTTGCTGTCATTTTAGTGCCAAATTTGTCCAGTTTCCTTCGTATTTACCCCACAAATACAATGGTTCAAAACTGGCGTAATTTTGGTATAAAGTTGGTGTATTTTAAACGTATGTTTCGAAGAAAGCATTGTAATACATATTTTGGAGTAATCATTTGTTACAAAATTAGTACATACCACATTATTTCGCATTTACCCCCAAAATTTAGTACAAAATTGGTGCAATTTTGGTGTAACCTTCAAAACGAGGATTCTGGTGTATTTATGGAGTAATCTTTCACTTTTAAGTTTTTAAACAACAGAATTTTGTATTATTATTGGCATTTAAATGTATTTAAACTTTTTATTTTAATTCATTTTTGGGCAGGGGGCCATGTTAGAAAAATAGTTCATTCCAGAGCCTCCATAGTTGAAGAGTTAACTATGGAGACTAGCCATGATCTACTCAGTATATAGAAATTTCCACTGCTAGGCACCAAAATAATTGCAAAGGGGGAGTCAATTTAAATTGCTAAACACCCTAATACTTTTAACAAAGGGGGAAGCTATATACTGATATGATTCCGATGTGCGCGGTATTTATTACCGTATGGGAAAACTGATTTCCCTAGTATCAGACCAGCCGTCTGTTTGCTGCAGCCATGCTACAGTCAAATTCTATAGAGGCTGTTACCAAAATAAGTGGTAAGTGATATTGATAACTGATAGTGCATCCCAAATCAACACAAAACTTCACGTCCTAGTTCGATCGTTCACGATTTACAAACTTTTAAGTGTCGTACTGGAATTTCTGGTAAAGCCATACAAGAAGCCGTGTCCAGAAGACAGTTCACAATGTGCTTTTCGGTTACTGAACACTGTATATTTCAGTGTATTTGGGATTCTTGAAAGATGTTTGATTAGTGGGAGAATCTTACATTAATTTTTGCAAAGGAGGAAGAACAGATATCATCAAACTGATAAAGATTATATGGTGAATTGAATGATACAAGTCCTTAAGACGGACTTGGGGACTCCAAAACTAATAAGAGACATCCCTTTCATTCCAGCTGTTAACAGTGATAACTCTAAAGCATCAACTATTTAACGTGCGTTCATAAAGATATCTTTGTTATTATTGGGTATATTATCATCACCCCGACTACTTACCACACGTGATGGGAACAGCGGTGTATTTTTATGTGCTTTGGTCTGGGACATCACTCTATAGATTGTTTTGATCCAGCTCTCCATCCCGCCCTACACTGTATACATCTACTCCAATCTATTTGCCCTCTTCATACCTTGGTCTAACCCTGTTGTTTCCCTCAAAAGCTAACTGAACAAATTCTGGTTGCCTCGAGGTGTGTCCTATCATTCTCGTCGTTCTCCATTCACCATCGGCTAGACGCTGCTCACACTGTGATGTGGTATTACCTAGTTTGTAGCAGTTTTTGGATGCATTTTATTTTACTATGATATAGATAAACATCATATGGAGCTGTTTCAAAACACAGTTCTTGCGCTCTTATTTACACCTTTCAGCCATGTGTCGCTCGGTCTTCCTGTAGGTCTCCTTCCCTTCAAATCCATTTCTAACATCTTTCTTGGTGTTCTCTCTTCTCCTATTCCTTTAACATGTCCATACCACTGCACCCTTGATTTTTTTATCTTTTCCAGTAGGAGTACCTCATTAACCATTTCCTGAACTCTCTCTTTCCTTACTCTGTCCATTCTTGTTAAACCTACTCGACACCTTCGAAACTTCACTTCCACTGCTTGTACTCTACTTTTATCCCTCTCCTACATCACCCACATTTCTCATCCATACGTTAAAATCGGCACAAAATAAGTCTTGTAGATAATTCCTTTACATCTCTGTCGTACATCCCTGTTCCATATGAATCCTTCCACACAATTAACGAATCCATTTGCACATCTTCCTCTTTCATTGATTTTAAATTATGTTTCCTCCATTTTCTTCATAAGATGTTGTATGTTATGTTTCAGGCACGATTAAATAAATTGTATTACTCAAGTAATAATATTTATCTACTTCCTATAATTATTCATTATTTCATATCTTGGTCGTCATCAAATACATGGGAGCAGTAGATGCTCCCTTTCTAGTCATCAGCTGTGAGGCTGGTTGGCAGCACCTCTCCATTCTTCGCGTTTCTCTGTTTTCCTTTTCAGTTCGTAGTCGGAATCACATTTCATGTCATCTGATATTTATGCCATGTACTCTAATCTTGCTCGTCCTATAATGTTTGCCCCTCTATTCTTTCTTCAATAACCCATCATGTCATAAAATATGTTCTCAGCTGCTCTTCTAAACACCACTTCTCTCCTAGTCTCTCTTTTTCCATTTCACCTAATGACCAAGTTTCACTTCCACTCTGTACACAGTTGTATCCTCGCATTAAGACTCACGGTTTTTTCTGTGAACAGCATGTTCTTCTTAGCAAAAGTATTTATACTCATTATCTCACAAAAACTTTTCCCATCACTCGTAATTTTACTTCGTAAGTATGTAAATTCAGACACTTCCTGGAATATTTCGTTTCCCAATTTTATCTCTGTGCGTTTTATTTTTCATCTACCACATACTAAAATTTATGTTCTATCTTTATTTATTTTCATGTTACGTACTTTTCCAGTATTTTATAATAATAATAATAATAATAATAATAATAATAATAATAATAATAATAATAATAATAATAATAATATAATATAATATAATAATATAATATATAATATATAATATATAATATATAATATATAATATATAATATATAATATATAATAATATAATATATAATAATAATATAATATAATATAATAATATATTATTATTATTATTATTATTATTATTATTATTATTATTATTATTATTATTATTATTATTATTATTATTCGTTTAGGCCTACAATGCACCACGTGGTTCTTAACTCTGGTGAGCTTTCTTCTTCTTCTTAGCCCAGTATTCCTTCATTCTAGCATCATCATCATCATCATCATCATCATCATTATCATCAGTTTTCTGAACTGTCCTTTCCGGGCCATGTTTAGGCATTCTGAGGTGTACAGTACAGATGGTCTTACTACGGCATTGTAGTGTCTAAATTTAAGATTCAAGGAGAGTGATTTAGACTTGTACATGTTCCTGTAAACATAATATGCTCTTTCTAATTTAGTGCATCTACTCTTCATTGCAAGTCCTCGTGGATATTTGGCGTTATCCATTCTCCAAGATATTTGAATGAGTTGACCTTTCGTATTATTTTGTCCCCCAAAGAAATCGAGTTGGGTGCTTCTCTGATGTTGATCAGAAACTCACTTTTGTTGACAGCGATCTACAGCCCTACTTTATCCTGTTACGTATTCGAAGGAGGATAGTTGGTACGTAGTTTCTTCCATACTTGAAGCTACGAGTGTGGGGTCATCTGCGAAGGCTTAGCAAGTGACTGTTAACTTGTCTTTTTTGTAGCCGATTATTAATCATCAGTTGTCAGCTAGTGTATTCATCCATTCCCTTATGACCTTCTCCAGCAGACTGTATTTTATTCATTATATGAAGAATCATTTGAAAAGTTTTCTCACTCTCTGCAATTAATGCTATATCATCGGCAAGTCTTAACACTTCAGTTTCATGAGAACATTTCTGCATGCATTCTCTGCCATGATTCAGTTCCTATTAAGATATCCGGTGAATATATCTATCTAATTAATTCTGTTCTTTATTTACAATGCTTCTATAGTTAAACACTAACAATATTTTATGCCATCCTTACTCTACTTCATACTTACTATACTGTCATCCCCGCTGCCTAGTCCACCCCATTTCCCTGAATGTACCTCCTTATAACTCTTCTAAACAAAGCCCCAAACAAACTTATACGTACCACTGCGGTTAAAGTGAACGCCATTTGAGCGTAGACCTCCATCTCCTATCCACCCATTAAGATCTACAAATGCCACTCCCGATTTCCCACATATCCATTCTATAGCTCACTTAAATAACTAATTACCTTCCAGTCAGTACCCCACCCCCTCAGTACACAGTATCTCACTGATAACAACCTCTGCTTCCATAAACTTTTTCCGTGTTGCTGTGACCAGATCCCTAACCTCCCCAACTATGTTAGTACCTGTTCCTGCTTGCTTTGAGTCGTTGGTACCAAGGTAAAAAAATACCACCTTCTCCTTACCCTCCTCTCACCCTTCTATTTTACTCAACATCTGCCTGGACCTAATTCCTGGTTAACACTCTGCCCTGCTTCTCTTTCCTCCATAATCTGGAGTCACCTATGAGCAGAGCTTCCAGCCCACCCTCGTCATTTGATCCCCTCTTCTCCTGGTCACTTCCCTGACGCCTGTAGAACTCAATTCCTCTTCTCTCTTCTTCCTCTCAGTACTTTGTTCCAACTCCCTCTTCCTATCCTTTACTCTACATTTTCCTTTCGTACTGCTCTTGCTCGCCCCTTCTCTGTAACACTTCCCTGATCTCCATCTTCCCCCTGCTGATCTACCAGCAGTGACTCATGCCGATTCCTCACCGATACCATTTCTGAGCCTACTTCCTGGGAAAAACCCTTTACCCTAGTCGTCCTTAACCTTAAGACAGTAGCCCACCTCTCTTCGACAACGGCTCCCCTTCCTTCCTTCCCCTTTCTCTTGCCTACCTACCGTATCCGGCACATTATTTCAGGGAGACTTATTTTTATTCCTATCCTCCACTACAAGTCTAATTATCTCTATCAAACTCGCTCGCTCTTCCCTCATCATCCTCATTCCTCATTCACATTCACAGTCCTTACACCTGCCTCCCTCATCAAAAAATGTGAAATATTATGGAAATATCACTAGAATTAAAAGTAGCTTATTTTATGAATAGAAGTATGTATAGATGTCAGAGGGAAGAAATAATGTATACTACACAAGGATTTCACGACAATAGTACAATCAAGAATCCAAGTGATAGAAGAAGTACAATACAATTATTCTAGTTAAATGTACCCTAGTTATAAAATACTAAGAACAAGAAGCTAACTATAGACATGTATGGCCACCCTAAATACGTACAGTTATACATACATACATACATTATCATTATAGACTGTTATGCCTTTCAGCGTTCAGTCTGCAAGCCTCTGAGAATTTACTAAACGTCGCCACAATCCTCGATTTGCAACTAGTGTTGTGGCCTCATTTAGTTCTATACCTCTTATCTTTAAATCGTTAGAAACCGAGTCTAACCATCGTCGTCTTGGTCTCCCTCTACTTCTCTTATCCTCCATAACAGAGTCCATTATTCTCCTAGGTAACCTCTCCTCCTCCATTCGCCTCACATGACCCCACCACCGAAGCCGGTTTATGCGTACAGCTTCATCCATTGAGTTCATTCCTAAATTAGCCTTTATCTCCTCATTCCGAGTACCCTCCTGCCATTGTTCCCACCTGTTTGTACCAGCAATCATTCTTGCTACTTTCATGTCTGTTACTTCTAACGTATGAATAAGATATCCTGAGTCCACCCAGCTTTCGCTCCCGTAAAGCAAAGTTGGTCTGAAAACAGACCGATATAAAGATAGTTTCGTCTGGGAGCCGACTTCCTTCTTACAGAATACTGCTGATCGCAACTGCGAGCTCACTACATTAGCTTTACTACGCCTTGATTCAATCTTACTTACTATATTACCATCCTGGGAGGACACACAACCTAAATACTTGAAATTATCGACCTGTTCTAGCTTTGTATCACCAATTTGACATTCAATTCTGTTGAATTTCTTACCTACTGACATCAATTTAGTCTTCAAGAGGCTAATTTTCATACCATACTCATTGCACCTATTTTCAAGTTCCAAGATATTAGACTGCAGGCTTTCGGCACAGTCTGCCATTAAGACCAAGTCGTCAGCATAGGCTAAACTGCTTACTACATTTCTACCTAACTGAATCCCTCCCTGCCATTTTATACCTTTCAGCAAATGATCCATGTAAACTACGAACAGCAAAGGTGAAAGATTACAGCCTTGTCTAACTCCTGTAAGTACCCTGAACCAAGAACTCATTCTACCATCAATTCTCACTGAAGCCCAATTGTCAACATAAATACCTTTGATTGATTTTAATAATCTACCCTTAATTCCATAGTCCCCCAGTATGGCGAACATCTTTTCCCTCGGTACCCTGTCATATGCTTTCTCTAGATCTACGAAACATAAACTCAACTGCCTATTCTTCTCGTAGCATTTTTCAATTACCTGGCGCATTTTTCAACCAACTTCCTCTCAATGACTGATCGCACCCTCCCTTCCAAGATGCCAGTGAATACTTTGCCTGGTATACTAATCAATGAGATACCTCGATAGTTGTTGCAATCCTTCCTGTTCCCTTGCTTATAGATAGGTGCAATTACTGCTTTTGTCCAATCTGAAGGTACCTTACCAGCACTCCACGCTAATTTTACTACTCTATGAAGCCATTTCATCCCTACCTTCCCACTATACTTCATCATTTCAGGTCTAATTTCATCTATTCCTGCTGCCTTATGACAATGGAGTTTATTTACTATCCTTTCCACTTCCTCAAGCATAATTTCACCAACATCATTTTCCTCCTCCCCATGAGCTTGGCTGTTTGCAACACCACCATGATGATTTCCTTTTACACTGAGAAGATGTTCAAAATATTCCCTCCACCTCTCCAGTGATTCCCTGGGATCTATTATGAGTTCACCTGAATTACTCAAAACACTGTTCATTTCCTTTTTCCCTCCCTTCCTAAGATTCTTTATTACTGTCCAGAAAGGTTTCTCTGCTGCTTGACCTAGCCTTTCCAGGTTATTACCAAAATCTTCCCATGACTTCTTTTTGGATTCAACAATTATTTGTTTCGCTCTGTTTCTTTCATCTGTGTACCAATCCCTGTCTGCCTCGGCCCTTGTTTGGATCCATTTCTGATAAGCCTTCTTTTTACGTTTACAGGCTGCTCTCACTTCATCATTCCACCAAGATGTTCGCCTTTTCCCATCTTTACACACAGTTGTTCCTAGGCATTCCCTTGCTGTTTCTACTACATCATCCCTGTATGCCTCCCATTCACTTTCTATATCCTGAACCTGCTTACTGTCTACTGTTCGAAACTTCTCACTAATCATATCCATGTACTTCTGTCTAATTTCCTCGTTCTGGAGATTTTCTACCCTTATTCGTTTGCAGACAGATTTCACTTTCTCTACCCTAGGCCTAGAGATACTTAGTTCACTACAGATCATATAGTGGTCTGTATCATCGAAAAATCCGCGAAAAACTCGTACATTCCTAACAGATTTCCTGAATTCAAATTCTGTTAAGATATAGTCTATTATGGATCCGGTACCCCTAGCCTCCCATGTGTAGCGGTGAATAGCCTTATGCTTGAAGAATGTATTCGTAACAGCTAAACCCATACCAGCACAGAAGTCCAGCAAACGCTTCCCATTCCCATTAGCTTCCATATCTTCCCCACATTTACCAATCACCCTTTCGCATCCTTCAGTTCTATTCCCAACTCTCGCATTGAAATCGCCCATTAGCACTATTCTATCCTTGCTGTTGACTCTGACCACGATGTCACTCAATGCTTCATAAAACTTGTCAACTTCATCCTCATCTGCACCCTCACGTGGTGAATACACGGACGCAATTCTTGTCCTAATTCCTCCCACTGACAAATCTACCCACATCATTCGCTCATTTACGTGCCTAACAGAAACTATGTTGCGTGCAATGGTATTCCTAATATAGAGCCCTACCCCAGACTCTGCCCTTCCCTTTCTAACACCCGTCAAGTACACCTTATAATCTCCTATCTCTTCCTAATTATCTCCCCTTACCCGAATATCACTTACTCCTAGCACATCCAGATGCATCCTCTTTGCTGACTCAGCCAGTTCTACCTTCTTTCTTCCATAAGCCCCATTAATATTGATAGCTCCCCATCGATATAAACAGATAATAATAATGTTTACAATTAATTCAAAAACATAAAAAGCAAGCATGTCTAATAAGAATAGTTATGCACCAATTGTGAACAGCAATTGATCCTATCCTATTTACAGCGATAGAATTCTAGTAGGAACTAAATATATAGAGAGATATTTCCCCCACTACACAATTATTCCGCAGTAATAAAATATGTATGTTCATTTTTAATAAAATAGCTGCACTACAATAATTCTAAACTGCGTTCAGACATATCCCAATTACAAAGCGTTATTATTACGCTCAAACAGAAATGAAAAATTAGGAAGAATTATACAAGGATTACACAACAAAACTAAATACGTAGACAGATTATTATAACTACTAAATGCTGAAATATCGAAAGGGTTGCCGTACACAAGGATAACACATTAATATATCAGGCAAGATACTAATTAAAAACGACACTTTATTGCCTAATGCGGTGGTTTATAGGGAAAGTGAATCTATAATAGATACGATGAGAAAAAGAAGAATTGCCCTTTTCGGTCATCTTTCTAGATTAAATGATAATAGGATAATAAAACAAGTTTTTAATTACTTTTGGAAAAGTAAAACAAAAAATAATTGGTTTAAAGAAGTTCAGAATGATTTAGAAGAGCTGAATATTACAATGAAGCAAATTGAAAATAGAGAAGAAAAAATGATTCTCAAGAACAAACAAATAAGATTGTCATTAAAAACTGTAAAACACAAGCAATATGTCATATGTGATGAAGAAAGGGCAGCCAGGTCAGCCAGAATGAAGAGGTTTTGGGAAAGGAAGAAGATGATGCAAGCTAAATCTTCAGTTAATTCTTTGTTAACATAAATGTATTTGGGTTTGATTTAAGTGCTCCAATGTGAGCGTAAACTATGTAAATAAATAAATAAAAACGACATTACAGTTCACAACTTAGGCAATTATAAGTGCTTTACTGAAACAATAGAATTGGACTTGAAACTAAATTCTAGGTACTTAGTGGGGTTATTATCCTTTCTCTACCTACGCGCTAACAGAAGAGACAATTTTTATCCTACTTGACAAATACTTCGCAATGATACAGTAAGCACTATCACTGCAGTAATTATGAACTTCGTTTAGACGTATGTTAATTAAAATTGGTTAATTGAGGCAACGGATATGAAGTTAAAATTAATTTTTTTAAGAAAGAATTTTCATTTTATTCCTACAAGCTAACAAAATTAAAACTGCTCTTAAATGATGAAGGCTCGAGGATGAAGGTAATAATTACCCCGGAGATTCGAACTACCCACTGAGAACTTCACCTAGGTTATCCAAATACAGGAATTATCCGGTCAATCGATGACTAACAATGCAATAATTCGAATACGAAGAGCTGCAACAATCGATAAAAATGATAAGACTGTTAACTATTCGCCAGTGAAATACTGCATATTTTGTTGAATTTATTTCTCTAATCATCCCAGATATTTGCATTAATTGGCTCTTTCTAACGTTATATTTTCTAAACAAATTTTACAAATTTTAAAACTATTATTTCGGTCTTCAAGGGAACTGCATCATGTTGAATTTTGAAAAAGAATCTTGAGATAAAATACTGAAGATTATCTTCTCTTGACGCTACCAGTGCAGCCAACAATATAGCATCCAGATGTGTGAGATATCTGATGCCATGTATTCACTGCTGTAGGATGTTATCTTTAGCTGCAATACTGAGAATTCTGCTTCTGTCACCTGGGCTAACGTGGGGAGTATCGAAGGCAATGTTCAATTTAACAGCGTTACATCCTGGTTTCCCTGGAACTGTCACTGTCGAGGGTAATAAAATGATATTTCTATACGATGTAGATCCATATGTAATACATTTACTGATCCGCATTCTCGGCTCTACCTTTACTAGAATTCAGGATGTGGATTTTTAAACTAAGTCCTTAAATTTTTAAATGTATTTATTTAAATAAATACTTATGATCAAATTATGTGTGGTACCTCTGCCATTGCAGATCAGCATAAGAACAATAAAGCTCTACATTTAGAAGTTTCTGATAAAGTGGGAAACATTGGCAAAAAAAAAAAAAAAGTAATTTTTCAGAAATCACACTTAAAAGTATACTGTTACTTACAAGACGTAGACGTTACCATATAAACACCAGAGAGGAAGTGACATCACAGAAACCAATGTAGCCAACTTGTGCAGCAGGATGTTTACTATAAATCAGTATAAATTACCGCCTTCTAGAGCAAACTGTTTCCGAGACATCTTGTCCTAACTGAACAAGTGCTCACGAAACTTGTGCACTCCTTTCAATTTATAAATACTTGGCAGTCATCCGAAATAAATTTAAAAATGTGTAAAATTAAATAGGAAACTTCAAATAAGAATTTTCCTTAAAAACTAAATATTCACTTTTTACCTATTCCACCTTTTATACTCCCCTTAAAATCAAGAAATACTATGGGGGCTCGTAATAATAATAATAATAATAATAATAATAATAATAATAATAATAATGAATGCTTGGAATTTCAGGAGTTTATTATTATTATTATTATTATTATTATTATTATTATTATTATTATTATTATTATTATTATTATTATTATTATTATTATTATTATTATTATTATTATTATTATTATTATTTCTCTGTTAGGGTCTTCTAGGGACCGCGTGACAATTTCAATGCTTCATCCTTTGTTGTTCCTTCTTCCTTCCATTCTCTCCCATCTTCTCACTTACGTATCCTTTTCCAATCCTCAGACCATTTTGAGCCTGTTTTCTTTCCCTCGCCACCTCGAAATCCTTCCTTTTTTCTTTCTAAAAATCTCTCTCTCCGTTGCTTCTTCTTCCTTTATGTTGTGTCTTTCCAAATATTTCTTGACTTCATGAATCCAGGTTGTTGACTTCTTCTTCCAAAGATATCTGAAGATCCGTGTGGTTAACCTGTTGTAATCCATTCTGTATAAATGTCCAAAAAATATCAATCGCCCCTTCCGCATTCTATCTGCTATGTTTTCTATGTTCCGGTGTATTTAAACATTACTTCTTGTTATTATTATTACAGCTTTATTCCCAACTGTGGAGCGCGATAGAACTCATTTAGCTAATGTTCTCTCAAAATCTCTTCATCTGGGCACTGAACATTTTCCTCCGTTCCTCAGTCCATGATTTGTTGGTCCTGGTATTTATATTCTCAGCAAAATGATGGTTGTTGACTGTTTTTTGAACTGGAGTCGATCTTGAATAATTTCGTGTGGGATGCCAATTTCCTGAAGGTCTTTTTTCTATTTCACTAAGCCAGTTGTTCTTGACTTTCACTGAGAGAGCAAGCTTGAGAATCTTTTTGGTGAGCTGGCCATAGTTCATTCTGAGAATGTGGCCATAGAACATTAATAGCCTCTTCCTGATGGTATCCGTGATATTTTCAGAATGCTGATAAAGCTCTCAAGATTACCTCTTAGTAGACTGTACCAAAGCTTTTCCTAAATATTTTCCTCTCCTGTTTCTCTATGTCTTTAATAATGATCAAGGTTTCCGAGGCGTCCTAAGAGACTCTATAGGCCTTCTGCAATTTTTAGATCCTTTCCTTATTTGCTTCACGATTCCAGCCTAATGTCTGAATGACATTAATTTATTAACTTGATTAATTTTTCCGAATTTAGTCTTTGGAGGTTTCCCATCTAGATAACGAGCGGATCCTTCCATATCTGTTGTCTCAATTAACCACTTTCAATTAGGACACGTCTAAATGAAGTTTAGAATTACTGCAGTGCAGTTACATTATTATTATTATTATTATTATTATTATTATTATTATTATTATTATTATTATTTATATAGTTCATATCCGGGGATTCATTAAATTTTACAGTCCTTCTCACTGAATTCCATGCGAAATACAAGTTCGGTTAATCAGATTTCCAGAAAATCTTTTCAGAATTCTGTTAAACTTATTTACTTACGTGGAACGCCACAGACTTCATCGCAGTTTTCTCCTGTTTTCAGACATGTGTTGCACTCGGCCTCTGCACATGGAAAGGAACATTCCTTGGTTAGTAATGACGTACAACATTGAAGAGCCGTGAGAGAATACTCTTCTTCCCCACTCACGGATGACCAGCAACTGGGGATGGAATATTCATGTAAACACTAATACACGCAAATAATCATATATATATATATAAAATAAGAGTTTTGTCTGTACAATGCTCAGAATTTAAAAATAATGGTATTTCGTATCGGTCATGTTCACAGTAAGTATGTCTGTCTGTCTGTCTGTCTGTCTGTCTGTCTGTCTGTCTGTCTGTCTGTCTGTCTGTCTGTCTGTCTGTCTGTCTGTCTGTCTGTCTGTCTGTCTGTCTGTCTGTCTGTCTGTATCTATGAACGTGCATCACAGAAAACGACTGAAGAGAATTTAATGGAAATCAGTATGTAAAGTCGGGGAAGAAGTCGCTAAAATTTAGGCTGTAAATAATTTCATTCACGCTGAGTGAAATGGTAGTTTAGGGGAAGGCCTAAAATTTAATTTTGAAGTATTTATGTTGTTAGTGGTCTCATCGATAAATACTACATAACTTAAGTTATACATATTAAATTTCCGATTATTTATATCTTATACATTTTTACATACGAATACAGTATAGCAGTCATCCTGCATAGTAGTCCTTGTCTCATTTCTCGAATGTTAAGCTGATCAAACTACTAGGTCGTAACTTAAGTGACAAGTTGTGAGCCACTGAGGCAGCTCTGTAGAGTTAGGTCTATAATAACAATGTATCGCCATTATCTCCTAGTCCATCTCCTTAAAGTTAGTCTCATATAACCAATGTATAGCGACGATCTTGCTTCGGGGTCCCAGCACTAGGAAGTTGTACGCAGCCGCCGTCTTGCGCAATCGCCCGTACGCCGTCTCCTTAAATCCTATGTCTCCTCTGAGCCAACTTTCTCCATAAGAGCCAGTGTATAGCCGCCATGTTGCGCAATCCCCCTTAGGCTGTCTATTGAGTTCTATGTCTCCCCTGTGCCAGCTTTCTCCATAAGAGCCTATATACAGCCACCATCTTGTGCAGTAGCCTCTGGATCAGCTTTCTTCATAAGAGCCCGTGTATAGCCGCTATCTTGCGCAATCGCCCGTACGCCGTCTCCTTAAATCCTATGTCTCCACTGAGCCAACTTTCTCCATAAGAGCCAGTGTATAACCGCCATCTTGTGCAATCCCCCTTAGGCTGTCTCCTTAAGTTCTATGTCTCCCCTGTGCCAGCTTTCTCCATAAGAGCCTATATATAGCCACCATCTTGTGCAGTAGCCTCTGGATCAGCTTTCTCCATAAGAGCCCGTGTATAGCCGCCATCTTGCGCAATCACCCCTAGGCCATCACCTTAAATCCTATGTCTCCCCTGTGCCAGCTTTCTCCATAAGAGCCTATATACAGCCACCATCTTGTGCAGTAGCCTCTGGATCAGCTTTCTTCATAAGAGCCCGTGTATAGCCGCTATCTTGCGCAATCGCCCGTACGCCGTCTCCTTAAATCCTATGTCTCCACTGAGCCAACTTTCTCCATAAGAGCCAGTGTATAACCGCCATCTTGTGCAATCCCCCTTAGGCTGTCTCCTTAAGTTCTATGTCTCCCCTGTGCCAGCTTTCTCCATAAGAGCCTATATATAGCCACCATCTTGTGCAGTAGCCTCTGGATCAGCTTTCTCCATAAGAGCCCGTGTATAGCCGCCATCTTGCGCAATCACCCCTAGGCCATCACCTTAAATCCTATGTGTCCCCTGTGTCAGCTTTCTCCATAAGAGCCTATATATAGCCGCCATCGTGTGCAGTAACCTCTGGATCAGCTTTCTCCATAAGAGCCTATGTATAGCCGCCATCTTGCGCAGTAATCTCTGGATCAGCTTTCTTCATAAGAGCCTATGTATAGCCGTCATCTTGCGCAATCGCCCCCAGGCCGTCTCATAAGAGCCTATGTATAACCGACATCTTGCACAGTAACCCCTGACCCAGGTTCCAGGAGTTAGTCTCATAAGAACCTGTGTATAGCCGCCATCTTGTGCAATTAACGTCAGGAAGGGCATCTGGCAGTAAAACTAACTATAGCCCCTTTCAAGATGGCGGATGTAAGGTTAGGATCGCTCTCTTAGCCGATCGCTACCACATGTATAAGGTAGTAGCTTTAAAGTTTAGAGCCGTAAAGATGGCAGCACTGACGTTTGCGATCGTCTGCTGTTTATAGATGGCAGCTGTCAGCTTGATAGCTGTCAAAAAGCACGTGGCTTTGTTTACAAACAAGAGTACGTGGTCATGGACCTTGCCACAGGTCAGTGAGGAGGAGGCCTCTCCCGAGAGCCGGAGGAGGTTGCGGCGGCCGAAACCCCCCAAACAGCTACTAACATTGCTTTTAATCGCTACATTCCTACTGACGTTATGGTAATGACCTATGTTGACTTCAGTTGGAAAAACCACAATGACAGTCTTCCTGAGTAGTTTATAGTAGCTTATAAGCCATAGTAATATTTGCATTTTTACTAACAAAATGCTGCAAATGAATAACAAAAGTGTGTATATGAGAGCCGTAGTGATGGAGTACATGAAGGTGCAGGCTCACCGGAATCCGATGACCTGCTTGCCCCATCATGACTGGGGTGGATTGGTTACCACCTGGGATAATATTTTAGTTGATATTCTCTTTATGTTGAGTCCAGCGAGTATTTAGGTGGGGTCACCCTGGTGGGTGACGGTTGTTAACTCTCAGGTTTGTTTTCCCTGAGGTATATTTTATCAGCTAACTTAGGAGAATGGATCTCAGCAAGCGAAAGACACGAGATGCATCAAGTTAGAGAGGGCCCACCATTCTGGGAAAGTATCTACGCCTTCAAGAACTTAAAGCTGAAGCACTACAACTCAGTAGTAAGATCATCTGTAGTCTAAGCCTCTGAGTGCCTCTTGATGAATTGAAAGGGCCCACTCAGGAAACTACATGTTAAAGGGAGGAAGACCTTGAGGAGGGTACTAGGAGGATCAGGCACAACAACGAGCCCTACAAACGTCAGGATGACATAGTCACATGTATGAGGAAAAGATGACAGGTCTTTTACAGGCACACGAACCTCCTGAAACCCTGCAGGCACACCAACAGAATTCGCACAGTGACAAGTATGGGAAACGCCTCCAAGACCAAGTGGATCACCTCAGTGAAACCATATGTAGAGGAACTGCGGATCCCATTAGAGACCACAGACAACCGATCTCAGTACTGACAGGCCATCCTACAGACCCTACATTATCCCTCACAAGAAAAAAAGAGTACAGGGACCCCAAGACCTAAGTGGGCGGATGGGAAGAAGCAGGCACACAGACAGCCAGAAAATGAAAGCGTACTGAGCCAAGAAAGATCAGGAGACCATAGCTAAGAGTTAAGACGAGCCCCGTGTTCCCTAGTAGGCCAAGACGAACCAAAAAAAGTGTGTGTAGGTCACCCTATGCATAGTTTACTTATATAACTGTGGTATTAAGGTGTAGTCAATGCAAAAATAAATCGATACTTCCCTCAAATGGAAGCTTAGACTGGAATGAACAAATAAATGATACTTGCAGGAAAGCTTCATCCACTCAGAATTCACCAGTCACTTCTTCCACATACTGTACTATGAAAATAAGATTAATTCGGACCCTCGTGTTACCCTTACACAACTATTGTGATTGATTGATTAATTGATTGATTGATTGATTGATTGATTGATTGATTGATTGATTGATTGATTGATTGATTGATTGATTGATTGATTGATTGATTGATTGATTGATCTTCCAACTTGAAGATCTTAGCCACCTTTCCTCCACTCATCAGCACTACACTCGATCCAACTCTTATCTTCCTATACATCGGTGTATAACCGTTCATTCCAAGTGTCTGCTCCCAAGTTATGGAATTCTCTCCCGTTAAGATTTAGCAATTTTTGGAAGTTCTTGCAGGAATTTCCTCGTAAATGTGTAGCCAGGTTGTATGAACGCATGGGTGAATGTGAGAATTAAGGACGTAGTACTAATGTATTTACATAAATGCATAAGTTACTAGTATTAAGATGCACTAATTCTATAACCATTTGTGTATATTATTATGTTATGACTTACATGCTTCTTTTTAAGTTTTGTTGGAATCATCATTGTTACCCACTGTCATCTAGTTACACACAAAATGTGGTCAATATGTTTTCATATACCCCTCTTTTCACACCAGATTGTAAAAGATGCTCTCCCCTTTTACAATCATCACATAGTTGTCATAATCATGTATATATTAAGAGCGTTCACTAGAAACAGATTTGGAAAATTTGTCCGTCCGTTCTACTGGACCTATTTGCTTTATTTTGGTTTTATTATCTCTGGAATTATCTGCCCATGAATCATGGGACATTGATAGTTCTCTAACCCTTTCAATAATATTATGATATATGTGATTTTCATCCTTAGTAATGCCACTGCATGCAGCAATCTATGATTACTGCCTGTCACCGCTAGATAATCTATGATTCTCTAGCCTTTCCCAGCTTCCAAATATATTCAGCAGATGGTAGAGCGTCCCATATAACTTGGAGGGTGCTACGTACAAACAGACCCCATCATGACATACACCTTATACATTACCTGGGAACGCCTATCGAAAGATAACCTAACTACACGAGAAGGAGTGAAGGCCATGTATCTTAAAAAGTTCTCGGCCTAGCAAAAAAAAATACGCTCCTTGGAGACTGACCTATGAGCTCACAAGACAACAGTTCTATATAGAAGAACTGCGATTAAAAACACCACAGACTTCTACGACACAGTACCAAGAACTGCAGGATTAAAAAGCGTATATGTGGATAGATTTACCAGCCGGCGAGTTGGCCGTGCAGTTAGAGGCGCGGAGGATAGTGGGCTCGAGCCCCACTGTCGGCAGCCCTGAAGATGTTTCTGCGTGGTTTCCCATTTTCACACCATAAAAATTCTGGGACTGTGCTTTAATTAAGGCCTCGGCCGCTTCCTTCCCACTCCTAGGCCTTTGAAACAAAACAATTAATTAAAGGAAAAATTTACTAAACAGGCTGCACAATGACGTAAGAATGGATGAAACCTGACTACGAAGTGCGGCGTACCATAATGTACTTTTTATAAAATGTTCAGGAAATCATTCAAGAGGTCAGGCCAAACAATATGACTAAGACAGGCATAAGGAATGCTGCGGAATAACACGGGTCCTATGGAATTTTATTAATTTGTTAAGGAAGAGTTCTGATCTGATATTCAGTACCCACTCAAATAAGTCACTGTCTTGGAGACCTGTAAATAATTTGTTGAACAGTTGTATAAAATTAAATGCAATTGGTGAAAAATTAAGATATAATAGATATATGTTTAATATTATGTCAGAAGTATTTTCAAGCATTATGCTATCTATTATTGTTATATGCATGGCTAATTAGATCTTTGTTTTAAGTGTTTTAAGACCTTATGGTTGCTGATGGCCTAATATCAATACGCCGAAACTAGTACCAGGATTAAAAAATGTCATGGCTTCATGTCTATTGAACAGCGTATTCGAGATTCGTTCACGTCTATCAATATGTGGATGTTATTTTCACTTGAGAGGGCGAAAGAATATCATCGTCCTGGTAAGTTTTACTGACTTCTTGCGAGTCGGATTGTCGAATTTTAGAAGTCTGAATCGTTGTAGTAGATTAGAGAGTGTGCAAACGGAAATGGGTAGACTATCATTAGATGTAATTGATAAAGTGAAGTACATTGGCAGAAAGAGTATTTTTTGTCAGGCGACTACGGAATTATCAACACAAAATCAAACACGGGAAATGCAGAAGTTGGTATAATAAACCTAAAACCACGATGCCTTGGTTTAGAACCACCAAAGAGGACCTTGAAATGCTACAGATCAAACCGGAAGACGCTTTCGAAATAGCACTTTTCCGAAAATTATTATGACGAATGGGCTAAACCGAGACGAACAACTGAAAAGGAGGCACGGTGTCCCTGGGACAGACGATTGCAGGGAATTCCTGACAACCAATTTTCAAGACTGGAAGAGGTAAAGAGAAATACAAGCAATTATAATTAAAAGTGAAAGAGTATATTATACAATACACATTATACATTTGCAGTTAGATTGCAAACCGTCCATTCAAATCCAATAACTTCCCATATGCGGTCAACTTATGAGTTCGAACCCCATTTCACGTAGATATCGTAATGACCTTCCATCTTTTCCCACAGTCAAAATAAACACATATTAGTACAGAACCTTAACGACGCCACGGTCGCCTCCTCCTCTGTCTTATCTCTACTCCGCCATATCACCTGTCTAATACTGTGACATAAAACTGAGAGCGAATAATGATGACAATAATTATAGAAATAATAATTTAGATTGATTTATTTTCAGAGGTAACATAATTGTAAATAATTATTGTACATTATATTTACAATATGTACATATATATCTACAAAAACGTTTGAAACTTTAGCGTTCAGTCTGCAAGCCAAGATTTTTAAACAATTGTTTGCGCAATCCTCCATTTTCAAGTTTCAAGTATCCCTCTTGACCGGCTTAAGTTCCACATATCTAATCCTTAGTTCATTGCTTCTACCCTAACATCTTGTATTCTCCATCGCCCCATCCAATACCTAGGGCACCTCTCTTCATTCATTCGCAAATCCAGAGTACAGCTCAATCTGGCGATTTTATTTCTAACGTAGGCAACATCCTCAAAAGGGATGTAATGAAACATTACCGACAGATGTCTCACGAGTGGTGCACGGTATGCGCTTGTCGATCGTCATTTGTTCCTCTATGTTTTTAATGGAAGTTCCTTATTAATTGATGAAGTTAAAGTTTTAATATATCGCAATAGCAGAAAAGAAAACAAGAAAACTGTTTCATTTAGTTTATTTTCCGGGTTGAACCGTATTGATGTTTTCTGTACATTACGTACAGTTTGCTGACCTTTCGAATACATTGCAGTATTCTTTGTCAAGGCGATTGAAATACCTTTACTTGATCCGAGGTAATCAGTCTCCCTGGCAGTAATCACACTACAAAGAGTGGTTACTGACCTTGGTCTTTTATATCCTAGCCTTTCTGGCTGACGTAAGCCCCCTGGCAATCTCGTGAGAATTCTGGGAGGTATGTGTCACAGCCGGGTAGTGGGGCTTACCCGCGCCGTTATGCAGTTGGAGGTTCGGCCTGCGTGTTTATGATTATGTCTGATCTACACCCGCCTAAAAGAAAATATCCGCCACACCAAGAACCAAAACGCAGATATTTCAGCGGTAGCCAAGCATTCCTACGAAAAACAGGCACGGAACATCATTTGACAAGACCAAAATCCTAGCAGCTATCCCTTGGAATCTGGAAAGGAAAATCCGCGAGGCTACCGAAATCAAGAAACATCCGAACAATATTAAGGAAGAAATTGAGTTTCAGAAAAAAAGACAGGAAAGGGGGATTACGAAATTGGAGGGGAAAGTGTTGTTGAAGTTGATAGTTGTAAGTACTTAGGTGTTATTATTAGAAAATACTTAAACTGGTAAGAGCAAGTGGAGAATGTAGTTAAGAAATCCTGGAGATCGTTACATTTTATTATGCGGTATCTCAAGAAAGTTAATTCTGGTGCCTAAAGTGAAGTGTGCTTAATAAGACCGATTCTCGAATATGGATCAGCGTCCTGGGACCCGTACAGGGTGGGTTTAATAAATTCCCTAGAAAAGGTTCAAAGAAGAGCGATGCGTTTCGTAACCGGGAATTGGAGGAATACACTTAATTGGGAAAGTCTTGAATCTAGAAGAACTAGAGCTCGCCTGTGTGGTCTTTATAAGAGCTATACCGGAAGGGTTGCCTAGAGTAGTATTAGGAAAACTTGGAACCTTCCTCATACTTATTAAGAAATGATCATGAGCATAAAATTACGGCCAGAAACCAGCATACAGACGTGGGCAAGATTTCCTCGTAAACAGGACCATAAGGGATTGAAATAAATTACCTGGTTGATGGTGTGGGTTACTGTAGTCACATCCAAGTTCGTGAAACATGGGCAACGGCTGAGTGGCCTAGTAAGTGGTCTTGAGAGTCGGGATACCAGTTGCTACGGAATGGGATTGGGTATCTTGGACATATTCTATGGCCCTCCTTGTGCTCAGGCGGCTAGGACTATACAATCGACCGCCGGTCCCTAACTCGTTAGAGGAGAAATCCTCACCTATGTGCACGTAGGGTAGCATCCTGATTCATGAATTTACCGAGCTCAGAACATTTTAAACAAACCTCGCACCTATAGGAGTAACGGAGTCCCACTCCCATTTGACAGGCGAGGGACTCCTTGGAAACAACTTGGCAAACGACATGGAATTGGATGGGGAGCTATCAATATTAATGGGGCTTATGGAAGAAATAAAGTAGAACTGACTGAGTCAGCAAAGAGGATACATCTGGATGTTCTAGGAATAAGTGATATTCGGGTAAGGAGAGATAACGAGGAAGAGATTATAAAGGGCTGAGTATGGGGTAGGGCTGTTTATCAGGAATACTATTTCACGCAACATATTTTCTGTTAAGCACGTAATTTTTTTTTTTTTTGCTAGGGGCTTTACGTCGCACCGACACAGATAGGTCTTATGGCGACGATGGGATAGGACAAGGAGTTGGAAGGAAGCGGCCGTGGCCTTAATTAAGGTACAGCCCCAGCATTTGCCTGGTGTGAATATGGGAAACTACGGAAAACCATTTCAGGGCTGCCGATAGTGGGATTCGAACCTACTATCTCCCGGATGCAAGCTCACAGCCGTGCGCCTCTACGCGCACGGCCAACTCGCCCGGTAAGCACGTAAATGAGCGGAAGGTGTGGGTAGATTTGGCAGTTGGAGGAATTAGGACGAGAATTGTCTCAGTGTATTCACCATGTGAGGGTGCAGATGAGGATGAAGTTGGCAAGTTTTATTAAGTTTTATGAACATCGTAGTCAGGGTCAGCAGCAAGGATAGGATAGTGCTAATGGGCGATTTTCAATGCGAGAGTTGGAAATAGAACGGAAGGATTCGAAAGGGTGATTGGTAAATGTGGGGAAGATATGGAAGCTAATGGGAATGGGGAGCGTTTGCTGGACTTCTGTGCTAGTATGGGTTTAGAAGTTACGAATACATTCTTCAAGCATAAGGCTATTCACCGCTGCACATGGGAGGCTAGGGGTACCAAATCCATAATAGACTATATCTTAACCGACTTCGAATTCAGAGTGTCTGTTAGGAATGTACGAGTTTTCTGGGGATCGATGATACAGGCCACTATCTGATCTGTAGTGAACTAAGTATATCTAGACCTAGGATAGAGAAAGTGAAATCTGTCTGCAAACGAATAAGGGTAGAAAATCTCCAGGTCGTGGAAATTAGACAGAAGTAAATGGATATAATTAGTGAGAAGTTTCGAACAGTAGACAGTAAGCATGTTCAGGATATAAAAAGAGAATGGGTGGCATACAGGGATGATGTAGTAGAAACAGCAAGGGAATGCCTAGGAAAACTGTGTGTAAAGATGGGAAAAAGCAAACATCTTGGTGGGATGATGAGGTCAGAGAAGCTTGTAAAAGTGAAAAGAAGGCTTATCAGAAATGGTTCCAAACAAGAGCCGATGCAGACAGGGATTTGTACGTAGATGAAAGAAACAGAGCGAAACAAATAGTTGTTGAATTCAAAAAGAAGTCATGGGAACATTTTGGTAATAACCTGGAAAGGCTAGGTCAAGCAACAGTAATAAAGAATCAGGAAGGGAGGGGAAAAGGAAATGAACAGTGTTTTGAGTAATTCAGGTGAACTCATTATAGATCCCAGGGAATAACTGGAGAGGTGGAGGGAATATTTTGAACATCTTCTCAACGTAAAAGAAAATATTCCTGGTGGTGTTGCGAACAGCCAAGCTCATGGGGAGGAGTGAAATGATGGTGAAATTACGCTTGAGGAAGTGGAAGGGTAGTAAATAAACTTCACTGTCATAAAGCAGCAGGAATAGATGAATTTAGACCTGAAATGGTTAATTATAGTTGGAAGGGAGGGATGAAACGGCTTCATAGAGTAGTAAGATTAGCACGGAGTGTTGGTAAGTTATCTTCAGTTTGGACAAAAGCAGAAATTTCACCTATCTGTGAGCAAGGGAACAGGAAGAATTGCAACAAGTATCGAGGTATCTCATTGATTAGTATACCAGGCTAAGGGTTCACTGGCATCTTGTAAGGAAGGGTGCGATCAGTGGTTGAGAAGAGGTTGGATGAAAACCAGTGTGGTTTCGGACCACAGAGTGGCTGTCAGGATCAGATTTTCAGTATGCGCCAGGTAATTGAAAAATGCTACGAGAGGAATAGACAGCTGTTTTTATGTTTCGTAAATCTAGAGAAAGCATATGATAGGGTACCGTGAGAAGAGATGTTCGCCATGCTGGGAGACTACGGAATTAAATGTAGATTATTAAAGTCAGTCAAAGGCATTTCTGTTGACAATTGGGTATCAGTGAGAATTGATGGTGGAATGAGTTCTTGGTTGGTTCAGGGTACTTACAGGGGTTAGACAAGGTTGTAATCTTGCACCTTTGCCGTTCGTAGTTTACATGGATAATCTGCTGAAAGGTATAAAGTGCCACGGAGAGATTCAGTTAGATGGAAATGTAGTAAGTTGTCTGGCCTATGCTGAAGACTTGGTCTTAATGGCAGATTGTGCCTAAAACCTGCTGTTTAATATCTTGGAACTTGAAAATTGGTGCAATGGGTATGGTATTAAAATTAGCCTCTCCAGGACTAAATTAAGGTCAGTAGGTAAGAAATTCAATAGAATTGAATGTGAGATTGGTGGTACAAAGCTGGAACAGGTAGATAATTTCAAGTATTTAGGTTGTGTGTTCTTCCAGGATGGTAATGTAGTAAGTGAGATTGGATCAAGGTGTAGTAAAGCTAATGCAGTGAGCTCGCAGTTGCGATCTACGGTATTCTGTAAGAAGGAAGTCAGCTCCCGGACGAAACTATCTTTACATCGGTCTTTTTTTCAGACCAACGTTGCTTTACGGGAGCGAATGCTGGGTGTACTGAGGATATCTTGTTCATAAATTAGAAGTAACAGACATGTACAAACAGGTGGGAACAGTGGCAGGAGTGTACTCGGAATGAGAAGATAGAGGCTAAGTTAGGAATTAACTCGATGGATGAAACTGTAGGCATAAACTGGCTTCGGTGGTGGGGTCATGTGCGGCAAATGGAGGAGGGTAGGTTACCAAGGAGAATACTAGAATCTGTTATGGAGATTAAGAGGAGTAGATGGAGACCAAGATACGATGGTTAGACTCAGTTTCTAACGAATTAAAGATTATATGTATAGAACTAAATGAGGCCACAATACTAGTTGCAAATAGAGAATTGTGGTGACGTTTAATAAATTCACAGTGGGTTGCAGGCTGAACGCAGAAGGCATTACGGTCTGTAATGATAATGTATGTATGTACCTGCAGCAGTCTTTGATGGATTTTCTTCCGGTATCAATAATTTAAGAAGACCATTAGTGCCTGTGTAAAGTGTAAAGTAAAAATTGTAAATTACGGACAGTGAAGTTGTGAGATTTTCTGCTTGGTTTAGGTTGTGAAACTAGTAGTTCAAGGGAATTGCTTGTTATACTCACGCTGTTGTAGTTTTTGTTGGGTAATTACCAATGTTTTTAACTTTACTTCATCATTACTTGTAATGTTAAGCTATAGTATTGTAAGCCGTAGTTTAAAGTACTAGAAATACTTAGTTTGTGTGTGAATTTGTATATGATGATGCTGCTCGTAGTATTTCTTGTAAAATTTTCTTTCCATAGATTTGCTCATTGTACTCTTGTTGTTTGTTTGTTTGTTTGTTTGTTTGTTTGTTGGGTAAATATATTAACTTTATTATTACACTACTGTAAGTGACCATTGTCACAGGGGATGTATTTGTTAATAATGATAAATTAATAATCTCGAGAACAAGACTATTTAGACGTAGGGAAGCAGCCATAACATCGTATGCCGTGATGATGATGATGATGATGATGATGATGCTTGTTGTTTAAAGAGGCCTAACATCGAAGGTCATCGGCCCTCTATCGTATGCCGTGGTGTACCCTGAATCACAGAGTGACCTATAATTTGACACTAGAGAGTTATCAATTCCAGACTTCCTGAATACGAAATAGTTCATCAATTCCAAATTTAAAATATTTATATCTGTATTATGACCTGAAATAAGGTCTTGAAAGTCATGAGCTGGAGGGAAATTCAGGTCGGTAGTAGGCCTACTGGATGTAGCTTCTGGTACTGCCGTCGTACCAATGTACACCTCCAACATAAAATGTATATATTACACATGTTTTCAAAAGGCTATTTGCACTTAACGAATCCAATCTTAACAAAAGCACTAAAGAAAAGGTCGCCAATAATAGTCCTTCCCTTTCAGTCCACTCGCTTTTTACCGGATAATTTTCCGCCATTTTCCTTCAATTCCGCCTTCAAATATGTAGTCATTGCACCTATATTATTTCCGATATTTCAAAATATCAGCAGGATATGGTAATTTCATTTTCATGCATTTAAAGTAACAGTTTCGTTTCAATTATCATAAATTTAGAAATACTCCGTATAAGTCTCACGTGAAAACAACCGAGAAGCGGAAAGCGCGTACCGTGTATTACCATTACGCTGCCTAGCGGACAAGTCTTGTGTGCTACATCCTTATTCGGGTACCCTCCTTTCATTATTCCGGAATCTTTGTACGAGCTATCATTCCTGCAACTATCATTATAATGAGGAAAAACTGAAGCCTTATTATTAACACAATCTATATCCACGGTGAAATTTTGCTCTTGAACGTCAGGTCAGTTAGTTACTCTTTATTACAAATTTAGGAAATTGTATTCTTTTAATGTTGAAAAAATTTCTTAGCAGACGAAGTAGGGATCCCTACACTACGAAAAACATAAAATTAGACAATTTCCTCAACTGTGCCGGAAGTTGAAGGGCTAAAGGGCCCGGAATGGTTTCAAATTGTGAGCTCTATCAACATTTAAAAAACAAATTTCGAAAATCACTTCCGGCCTAAATGCACTTCCGGAAAAATCAGCCTAAAAACGCGTATTTCTTTACTAGTTTTCTTTTTTATTCAAATCGTAGCTAAATTAACTTAATTAAATAATTTTTTCTGTAACGTGTTCCTTAGTTCAATACCCTCAGGCTTTTTTGTTTTTGAAAAATGCCCGCACCGAACGTAGTTATAAGGACTTAAGTGAAACACTGCACTGACTCAAATTAGCACTCATAGTGTTAGAAAAATCTAATCGACCGGGTAATGTTGATTAAGAAAAGGATTGTAAGTTTTAGGTATAAATAAAACATGTATTCTCATATTATATTATATTTTATTTGTCTAAAATACGTAGCTCATATCCCTAGGATGTTTTTAATATTGAGTTTCTTGCCTGAAGGGCTAGAACTGTATATTTTCTCGACTTCTGAAAAACATGATTCTTGGTACTCACCACAACTGAATTCACAGTCGATATCCATTCCTTCGGCCTCTCGACGCTTACACTCGGCACAGTCCTTCGCTTCACATGTAACAGAACATTTGTTATTTATTAACCAAGCATATGCTACATGAGAGTAAATAACATGTAAATATACAACACAGGTAGAGGCGTTTAATAGTTCACAATTTATCATTCTAAACATATTTCAAGAAAACTATTAAATTATAAATTGCTTATTTTTTGTTACGGTATGAAATCACAACCTGATATCTAATGCCGATGTGTATAGATTGAGGCGAAGGTCTCGATGACAAAGTGCGATATTATGTTTCTGTTGCCCTTTGAATAGACAGTGCGCGACCGGCAGTCGACATGCTGACTCAACGCTGAGCCACGAGGAGATCAGTTATTCGAGTTACATGAGCATATAATTTTTATGTGGTGTCCTATAACTGCAAAACGGATAATAGGCTCCACATGTTTCAACGATGCCATAAATTCCGAGAGATACCGCACAATAATCCCTGGACCATTTTTTCAAATGTTTACAGATGAGATAAGATATGGGTATTTCCAACAGGATTCTGCCCTATGATTCATTGCAAGACAAAGGGGAGTTTTTGATGATAGGATAACATCGAAAGGGTTAATACCCCATGATCCCCCGAACTTAATGTGTGCGAATGTTATTTGTGAGGAACCCTAACAAATAAAGTTTATATACTGACTTCTAAAAAATATAACAAGAGCAATTAGCACAATAGGAAATTATGCGTGTGAATAGCAATTTTGTAGAAGATGCCAGGAATGTTTGAATGCTGAAGGACACCACTTTCAACACCGCCCGCATTCATGAAGAAGGCAATTTGGTGCATAAATAAGCAGTACATGTAATAATATCGGTAACAGAATACGTGCTAGGTATGAACATGTATGTTACCTCCATGCCCCGCTGCGAACAATTACCGGAAAGCCAGTTCTCTATTACGAAATCAATCGTAGAAAAGCCATATATTTTAGATGTAACGTAGCCGCCCGTAGTTTTCTAACGGCCAAGCTGCGGTTAAATACTATACAGGCTGTTCCCAAATCAGTGGTAAGTAATCCAGAATTGATCTTCAATTCCAAATCAACGCAAACCGTCATAATGAACGCACGTCCTAGGTCGATCATAGGAGATCCATTTCCATAAACACAGCATCGAGCTCTTATATGTACCGTATAGGCAGTTGTTAAACTAGATAAATTTACTTTTAAAAGACTTTAAAATACAATTCAATTTCAAAAAAAAGCTCAGTGGAATACTTTCTCTCAAAATCTGGACGATGAAGTGGCAAAAATCAAGATTGATCCAGTAAATTAACCAGATTTTGTAGAATTAGTAAAAATCATCTCCCGTAAACACATCCCTAGGGGTTGTAGAACAATGTACATACCCGGCCTTGATGTTGTTATTCGTTCTTTGAGTCATCAGTCCATAGACTGGTTTGATGCAGCCATCAATGCCACCCTAACTGTGCTAACCTTTTCATTTCTACGTAACTACTGCATCCTACATCTGCTCTAATCTGTTTGTCATATTCATACCTTGGTCTACCCCTACCGTTCTTATCACCTACACTTCCGTCAAAAACCAACTGAACAAGCCCTGGGTGTCTTAAGATGTGTCCTATCATTCTATCTCTTCTTCTCGTCAAATTTAGACAAATCGATCTCGTCTCACCAATTCCATTCGGTATCTCTTCATTCATGATTCGATCTATCCATCCCACCTTCAGCATTCCTCTTAAACACTACATTTCAAAAGCTTATATTCTCTTTCTTTATGTGCTAGTTATTGTCCATGTTTCACTTCCATACAAAGCCAAGCTTCACACAAAAGACTTAAAAAACATCTTTCTAATTCCTATATCAATGTTTGAAGTGAACAAATTTATTTTCTTAAGAAAGCTCTTCCTTGCTTGTGTTAGTCTGCATTTTATGTCCTCCTTACTTCTGCCATCGTTAGTTATTTTACTACCCAAGTAACAATATTCACCTATTTCCTTTAAAACTTCATTTCCTAATCTAACATTTCTTCCACCACCTGCCTTCCTTCGACTGCACTCCATTACTTTTGTTTTGGACTTATTTATTTTCATCTTGTACTCCTTACCTAAGACTTCATCCATACCATTCAGCAACTTCTCGAGATCTGCAGTCTCATATAAAATAACAATATCATCGGCAAATCTCAAAGTTTTGATTTCTTCTCCTTGGATTGTGATTCCCTTTCCAAATTCTCTTTGATTTCCTTTACTGCCTCTTCTATGTAAACACTGAAAAGGAGGGGGTACAAACTGCAGGCTTGCATAACTCCTTTCTGGTTTGCTGCTTCTTTTTCAAAGCCCTCGATTCTTATCACTGCAGACTGATTTCTATACAGATTGTAGATAATTCTTCGTTTTCGGTATCTGATTCCAATCACCTTCAGAATCTTAAATAGCTTCGTCCAATCAACCTTATAAAATGCCGTTTCTAGATCTACGAAAGCCATGTACGTGGGTTTGTCCTTCTTGATTCGATCCTCTAAGATCAGACGTAAAGTCAGGATTGCTTCACGTGTTCCTACATTTTATCTGAAGCCAAAATGATCTTCTCCCAACTCAACTTTAACTTGTTTTTCCATTCTTCTGTAAATAATACGTGTTAAAATTTTGCAAGCATGAGATATTAGACTAATGGTGCGGTAGTTTTCACACCTGTCAGCACCGGCTTTCTTGGGAATAGGTATATTAATATTCTGCCGAAAATCGGATGGGACTTCTCTTGTCTCACACATTTTACGCACTAAATGGAATAACCTTGCCATGCTGGTTTCTCCTAAGGCAGTCAGTAATTCAGAGGGAATGTCATCAATTCCAGGTTCCTTGTTTCCATTTAGGTCGCTCACTGCTCTGTCAAAATCTGACCTCAAAATTATATCTCCCATTTCATCAGCATCAACAGCCTCTTCTTTTTCCAGAACCAAATTATCTACATCTTTACCATGATACAACTGTTGGGTATGTTCCTGCCATCTTTCTGCTTTGTCTTCTTTTCCTAGAAGTGGCTTTCCATCTGAGCTCTTAATATTCATACACCTACATTTCCTTTCTCCAAACGTTTCCTTGATTTACCTGTATGCAGCATCTACCTTTCCTAGGACCATACAACCTTCTACATCCTTGCACTTCTCCTTCAGCCATTCTTCCTTAGCTACCTTGCACTTTCTATCCACTTCATTATTTAATCACCTGTATTCAATTCTGCCCTATTCATTTCTAGTATTCTTGTATTTTGTCGTTCATCAATCAGGTCTAGTATCTCCTGAATTACCTACTGATTCTTAGTTGATCTTTTCTTCCTTCCTAACATTTCTTCAGCAGCCCTATTGACTTCATTTTTCAAGACTGTCCACTCTTCCTGTATTGTGTTTCCTTCTGCCTTTTCATTTAGTCCTTGTGCAACATGTTCCTTGTAACAATCCCTCACACTCTTTTTTTTCAACTTGTCTAGATCCCATCTTTTTGCATTCTTTCCTTTCTTCAATTTCGTCAGCTTCAGATGGCATTTCATGACCAACAAGTTGTGGTCAGAGGCCACATCTGCTCCTGGGAAAGTTTTGTAATCCAGCACCTGGTTTCTGAATCTCTGCCGAATCATAATGAAGTCTATTTGATACCTTCCAGTGTCTCCAGGTCTCGTCCACGTATACAGCCGTCGTTTGTGTTGTTTGAACCATGTATTGGCAAGGACTATATTATGATCAGTGCAGAATTCAACCAGCCGACTTCCCCTTTCGTTCCTTTGTCCCAATCTGAATTATCCTACTGTATCACCTTTTCTTCCTTGGCCTACCACTGCATTCCAGTTTCCCATCACAATTAGATTCTCGTCACCTTTTACATATTGTATTAACTCTTCAATCTCTTCATATATTCTTTCGATTTCATCGTCCGCTGAACTAGTAGGCATATAGGCCTGCACTATTGTGCTGGGCATTGGTTTGGTGTATATCTTGACAACAATAATTCTTTCACTATGCTGGTCGTCGTAGCTTACCCGCTGCCCTATTTTCTTATTCATAATTAAACCAACTCCTGTATTTCCCCTGTTTGATTTTGTGTTGATAATTTGGTAGTCGCCTGACCAAAAATTCTGTTCTTCCTGCCAACGTACTTCACTTATACCAACTACATCTAATTTTTAGTCTATCCGTCTGCCTTTTCAGATTCTCTAACCTACCACAACGATTCAAACTTCTAACATTCCACGCTCCGACTCGCAGAATGCCAGTATCCATCTTCCTGATGATCGCCCCTTCTCGTGTAGTCCCCACCCGGAGATCCGAATGGGGGATTAGTTTACCTCCGGAATATTTTACCCTGGAGGAAGCCATCATCAGTACATCATTCATACAGAGAGAGAGAGAGAGAGAGAGAGAGAGAGAGAGAGAGAGCTGCATGTCCTCGGGAGTTAGTTATGGCTAGAGTTTACCGTTGCTTTCAGTCGTGTAGCATTATCAGCACAGCTCAGCCATGCTGAGTGTTATTACAAGGCCATAATCAGTCAATCATCTAGACTGCCACCCTTGTAACTTCCGAAAGGCTGCTATCCCCACTTTCGATGAACCATTCGTTAGTCTGGTCTCTCAACAGATACCCGTCCAATATGGTTGCACCTGCGGCTCGGCTATCTGCTTCATTGGGACACGCAATCCTCCCCACCGCGGCAAGGTCACATGGGTTGATAAGGACACAAAATACCTTCTTAATAAATATGAAAGTGCCGATGACCAAGCATCATCATCATCAATAAAAATGAACAGCTATTTGAAATTTATCCCGTCGCAGAGGATACAATACAAACTTGAGAAAACCTCCTCGAAGCTATATCAACATCAAGAATAGAATAATGGTGTAACCGCCTAGGAGGTTTGGATATAAAACGCTCAAGTCGACAAGCCGGGAAATCACTAAAAAAGTGTTAGCGGTGGTCCTACAGTCCCGCCCTGGGAGTTGAGTAAATTTACTCCTGATCAAATAGCCCATAAACTATTGCTGAATGGAAAAACCACGAAAATATCCAGAGAAATAAAAATCCAATGGTATGAAAAATGCAATGTCCACCTCGGCACACCATTCATGGAAGAAGAACTGAGAACTGCTAACAAATGTATGAAAAATAACAAAGCTGCCGGCTTGGATGATATAAGATCAGAGCAAATAAAACATTTTTGCCCCATCATCAAGTGGGTTTTGAAAATGATGAACACGTGTGTGATTAGAATGTTGATTCCAAAGATCTGGCGCAAAGCAAAAGTTGTGGCCTTGCTTAAACCAGGAAAAGAGCCAAATGACCCCGAAAACATCAGGCCCTTCTCTACCATCTTTTCAAAACAATAGAGAATATTGGATCGTATTTGTGATTCTGTCGATAGAAAGATTATCAAGGAACAGTGAGGTTTCAGAATGGGGAAGTAATGTTCTGGTCAGATACTTAGTCTAACCCAGCATATCGAGGATGGATATGAGGGGAAACAAATAACAGGAGTTGCTTTTACTGATATCATGGCTGTTTATGATAAGAAAATGACAAGGAAGCTGAGACTATCGACTGACACAGTGTATTCAATGCCTGCTCCAGAACTGAATTTTTTGTCATTCTGAAGGACAAGAAAAGCCGATGAGATATCAAAAGAATGGCCTCTCGCAAGGAAGTGAGTTGCCCTGTGTTTCTCTGCTGCAGAGTATGCTGCTCCATTCTGGAGGAATTCCGCTCATAGAAACCAAGTGGATGTCGACCTCCACGAGACAGGTCACATTGGTACAGGCCGCTTACGACCAACTCCTGTTAATAAGATATTTCCACTTATGGGTGTAACACCTCCAAGTTGAAACAGAGATTGAGAAGCAGAAGAAGAAGATGAAGAAGCAAGAAACAGATCCATGACACCCAATGTTTGGACTTCACGCCCACCCATCAAGATTGAAATAAAGGAAGAGCTTCCTACAAACAACAACATCAATCCCATCATCAGCCGCATCTCGGCGAAATGAACTTTGGAGAAGAAAGTCGCCCGTAGGGTTATGGAAGTGAAAGAGAAGCTAGCTGCAGGACATCATCTTCGATATAGATATTGGAAGACGCTTAACATATTAAGATCTGGATTGACACGATGTAAAATCAACTGGAAATGTTGGGGGTACGGTGATCAAGATTTGTGTGAATGTGGTGAAAAGTATGATCATGGACACCTTTTCATCTGTAGTAATCTGCCAAAACCATGTAGTGCGAAGGATTTGGCGGAAGCCAATGAATGTGCCATCTGGATAGTTGAATATTGGAAAAACAAAGTGTAAATAGAGTAGTACATTGTAGTGATTTCGAACTTGGATAATAAATAAATTTAATCCAAGGCATAAATATAGGAAATAGGAGAAAATATCATAGCATCAGTCATTTAGACCGCTAAGTGTGGCGTCTTATGGTGCAAGCCGTTTGTCGATATGATAAACCGTTAAGCACCAATTAATCTGGAAATTAATATCTGCAATACGGTATTGTTCATCTAAGAATTGGAGATGAGGATGTGGATATTGTAGACAACTTCCAGTTTTTAGGTAATGTTCTGTCATCAGACAATACCATACTTCAAGAGATTAGTAACAGAATACAGAAAGCTTCCAAATTCTATCACGCGGTACGTCAAATACTTTGGGATGAAACATTTCCGTTAGTTTCCAAGATCAGCTTGTACAAAGTATATCTAGTACCTATATTGACGTATGGCCTGGAAGCAGCAACACTTACTGAACCAACAAAGAGTCGTCCTCAGGCAACATAAATGAAGTTCCTCCATTCTTGTCTACAAAAACAAAAATGGATAAAATAAGGAATGTACATATCCGACAACAGCTTGGATTAGAAGGAAGCTTGCTGGAGACTCTAAGTGAAGAGATTGCAATGGTATGGTCACATGAAAAGAATGAACCCTCACAGGACTCCTCGAACATACTTTGACCACAATGTTCCTGGGAAGAGACCAAGAGGAAGACCTCGTGATGTTTGGGAAAACAGATAATGAAGGACCTTGAAATTAGAGATGTGAACTGGTGTCGCATAGCATCTGTGGATGGATAGGACAAACTGGAGGAGGCTCGTACACAACCGCACCCGGCTTGCTGGAACGAAGAAGTGATGATGATGATGATGATGATGATGATGATGATGAAACGTACATATACTTTCGTATATTCGTATATTCATTGAAGTCGATTTGTAGCGGTCTAAAAAGGATGCGCCTGCCATAATAATTAATACTTTAAATGTTGTAGTGACTGTCAGCATGAGGGCGTCTGCTATTTTAATCAATGCTCCCAGCATCTACTTCGACTGGCAGTAGGAATGCGGTCCTTCTCCTATGTAAATGGCATTAGTAAGGAGGGTCTACCATTGTAATGAATAATTCCCTTGATTGACTGGCGGAAGTCAAGGGAACATGCGAGTTTTTATAAAAACTCCTCCTACCCACAATGTTAAGCAAATTTACACATTTAAAGTGGCCTGCTATTATAATCGAAAATCACCAACTCGAGTGTGACTGGCATTAAGTCAAGGGGCCTGTCGTAGTAATTATAACAGCAGAACTCAATTTTGAGTGGCAGTAGGGATAAACTCCTCACCTGAAATGTATCTGGAAGTAGGAAAGGGGACCTGCCATTGCAACGAAAACTTCCCAAATCGATTGTGACCGGTTGTAGGCAAGGGGGCCAGTCATTATATTGAAACTTCCCAACTCGATTGTAAATGTCAGTAGGCAAGAAAACCGGCCGTTATAATTACAACTCCACAACTCGCACTTAACATGGGAAAGAACGTATGGGGACCTCCCCATGACGTTTCTTCGATAACGCTGACATACATGTAATTGATAAAATCTCACTCACTGCATGTACAGCAATTTACGTAGAAATCCATATACAGTACAGAAAGTCGTAGCGAAGCACGGATGCATTTGCTAGTGTGAAATATTCCTTCTAATCCAGCCGATAACATAAAGAGCCGTAACTTATCCATCAACCATCTGTGCCACCGTCCCCATTAATTTCTATATGTTTTGGGAACATTCTGTATATCTCTGTTAAACAGTTAAACAGTCTGCCACATATTTTGGGAACAGCCTGTATATCAGTTAAACGGTTATAGGAACTTCTCAGTCTGCCACATGTTTTGGGAACAGCCTGTATATCAGTTAAACGGTTATAGGAACTTCTCAGTCTGCCACATGTTTTGGGAACAGCCTGTATATCAGTTAAACGGTTATAGGAACTTCTCAGTCTGCCACATATTTTGGGAACAGCCTGTATATCAGTTAAACGGTTATAGGAACTTCTCAGTCTGCCACATATTTTGGGAACAGCCTGTATATCAGTTAAAGTCGGTTATAGGAACTTCTCAGTCTGCCACATATTTTGGGAACAGCCTGTATATCAGTTAAAGTCGGTTATAGGAACTTCTCAGTCTGCCACATATTTTGGGAACAGCCTGTATATCAGTTAAACGGTTATAGGAACTTCTCAGTCTGCCACATATTTTGGGAACAGCCTGTATATCAGTTAAACGGTTTTAGGAACTTCTCAGTCTGCCACATGTTTTGGGAACAGCCTGTATATCAGTTAAACGGTTATAGGAACTTCTCAGTCTGCCACATGTTTTGGGAACAGCCTGTATATCAGTTAAACGGTTATAACAACTTCTCAGTCTGCCACATGTTTTGGGAACAGACTGTATATCAGTTAAACGGTTATAACAACTTCTCAGCCTGCTACATATTTTGGGAACAGCCTGTATATCAGTTAAAGTCGGTTATAGGATCTTCTCAGTCTGCCACATATTTTGGGAACAGCCTGTGTATCAGTTAAAGTCGGTTATAGGAACTTCTCAGTCTGCCACATATTTTGGGAATAGCCTGTATATCAGTTAAACGGTTATAGGATCTTCTCAGTCTGCCACATATTTTGGGAATAGCCTGTATATCAGTTAAACGGTTATAGGATCTTCTCAGTCTGCCACATGTTTTGGGAACAGCCTGTATATCAGTTAAACGGTTATAACAACTTCTCAGCCTGCTACATATTTTGGGAACAGCCTGTATATCAGTTAAAGTCGGTTATAGGAACTTCTCAGTCTGCCACATATTTTGGGAACAGCCTGTATATCTGTTAAACGGTTATAACAACTTCTCAGTCTGCCACATATTTTGGGAACAGCCTGTATATCAGTTAAAGTCGGTTATAGGAACTTCTCAGTCTGCCACATATTTTGGGAACAGCCTGTATATCAGTTAAACGGTTATAACAACTTCTCAGTCTGCCACATATTTTGGGAACAGCCTGTATATCAGTTAAAGTCGGTTATAGGAACTTCTCAGTCTGCCACATATTTTGGGAACAGCCTGTATATCAGTTAAACGGTTATAGGAACTTCTCAGTCTGTGATAACCGGACACGTTCCCTGGGCTTTTTCACTTCATTTCTTGTTCAAATTTGTTTCGTCAAAGTGAGATCTGCCCGCTGCTGCACTGGGGCGAAACGCTGGTAAATTCACGATTGAAAAAGCCTAAAGACTTAAAAGCTTGAATGGATTACGGTAGTTTCCCATGTTTACATATTGCAAATACTGGGGTGCACATTAATCAAGGAGACGCACTTCGGAGTTAGACCATCTGAAGGCAATTTATTTCTTAATATATCTTTCTTCTAGTTTTATGTCTCGGAAATGTTGTCGGTATATCAGGTAAGTCTTAATTTCTTTCACTACGGAAGTAATGCCAACAGTTTTACGAACTAAAAGGAAAGTTTTAATCTCTAGATGATGTAAAACATACCTTCGGCTACTACACCTTTCTAGAGTTCAAAAGTGCTGTGGTCGCTCGTGCATTGCTTTGTGAAGTCTTTTCATGTTATTTATGCGTTTGGAGTAAGTTAAAATCAGTAAATAATAGCGTGTATCATTCATTTATATCTCCTCTCGTCATGAGCGGAAATATATATGTGCTGCGTTTGACTGTAATAATTATGAAGTGCAGAAGAATTCACGGTCCCTCGTGACATGGAAATGTAAAGTAGAACAGCTTAAAATATAATACGGTTATTTTATTGTATAGTGCAGCATTTAACCTTCAATACCGATATGTTGATCCAGGTATGACCTGTGGATTTGGAAGTGTCCAAGAAGTGACTTGGATAAGGTATATAAGAAAGAAGGACATTACGTTTGAATACGAATTATACAATCTGTTCTGATCATTTCCAGGTCAGCGACTTTACAAATCCCCGACTATACAGCAAAGGGCATGTTATATTCTTACTCTAACTGTACGTAAACATTCCTCAAAACTTGACTATTGATAAAATGTGCATGCTTTTCCTTCTTTTATCACTCTTCTCGGATTAAAGCCGTGATTTGTATCAACACAGAATCTACCATTTCTTATAATCATTTCAGTGTTGCATCCTAGACGCAACGTCTCCATCCAGAGCGGTTTTTAACTTTTCTTAGAGGTAGACCTATGCTCTTCTTGCCTTTATCAAACCATCTACTTGCTACCCTTCCTCTTGGTCGACTTTGTCTTGCAAAATGCGCTTTCCAAATCCAACTGAAGTAATAGAGGAATATTATAAAATGAGCTCAATTTTACTGCCATCAAGATCGAGTGTACTGACGGAACTGAGATTACAGACAGAGGTTTTATGGAGCCACCTCACGGCCCCTACCAACAACAGGGGAAGGCAGAGAGGTTGCTTTGTGTTACAAAAGTGACAGTCCCAAAAAAGTAATTAGTAACGGTTGCGTGTCGAATCAATCGCGATAGATGGATTTCGGTCGCTTCAGTTGGGCAATATTCCATAATTTCCCTTATTCATCCGCTTCCATCTGGTGGTACCGCAGAGCATATTATGTGCTGTATTGAGAAGAATTTTACGCGATTGATTCGACACATAATCGTCGTAACGCTGAAGCTCTTCAATTAACCCAAGGGTTTCAGTCTAGCTTTGAATGGAAAACGAAGTGTGTTCGACAATATAAGCCTGTGGGAGCTTCGTAACGCTGTGCACTGAAATTTAAAAATCACGTAACTTGATTTAGGAATAGTATAGATCTACATGATACTCCTGTTTATTTTGAACTTTTATTATACAAGAAACAAGGCAATTACACTGTACTTTAAGATAAGAAGGGCAATTATAATGCATATTTTACATTTAGAATTAGATGGGGTGGGTCTACTTCCTTCCCAGTCAAGTATACCGCGCGGTTCACTGTTGGCCGTTATGAATGTGGGCTTTGAGGTTTAACTTTTTCATACTAAAACAAGCGATACGCATATCATACAAAGGTACATTTGCTGAAGATTATTATGCCTATCAGGTTTCATTCGTCACGTCAATCCTCTGTTACTTAGAAAGCAGTCTCTACCATTCCCCATTTCCAAATAGCCCTATGGTCTTAAATATTTGCAGACTCAATATCTTTAAAACAAATAATTAAAAGTAGAATTTAGCAACTGTCACCCTGTTTTCCCTCTACGTCATTTACCTTCCATGGCCAAAACCTATATGCGCCTTGCTAACCTACCTTTACATGATCGCACCATCAGATTCCACCGGTTGATACCAGCAATCATTCGGACTAAAACATAATAGCCGTATATTTACTAATTAGATGGATTTTAGAGCAGGGCATGATCGGCTCTCCTGTTATAAACAGCAAAAACAGAAAGCATATTGTGTCGAATAACTCTATCTGAAAAATTCTATATTTCGGCCACTTAATAGGAAAGTCTTTAAAAACACGAAAGAGCATGTCTGCAGTCATATGCCTGCGATCTCATCATTATCATCTGCAGCAGTTTCCAAGCACAGACTGGAACATGAGCTTCTTCATCGTTTTCTGTCCATCCACTTATTCTCTTCTGTAATAATCCATTATTATTATTATTATTATTATTATTATTATTATTATTATTATTATTATTATTATTATTATTATTATTATTATTATTATTATTATATTCCCTTCTGTCACTGTCCTCCAAGTCCCTCCTCTTGCGCTCTTCTTTAGACCTTTCAGCCATCTGTCCCTCTGACTTCCTCTACATCTCCTTCCCTTTCACTCTATTTGTGACATGTTTCTTGGTATCCTCCTTATCCCATTCTTTTAACATGTCTATACCACTGCAGCCTTGAGTTTTCTATATTTCCCTGTAGCGATACCTCATTATCCACTTCCTGAACTCTCTCATTTCTTACTCTGTCCATTCTTGTTAAACCTACTTGACACCTTCGATACTTCATTTCCACTGATTGTATTCTACTTTTATCCGTCTCCTTCATCACCCACGTTTCTCATCCATATGTGAAAATTGGCACAAAATAAGTCGGTGGTGCATCCCTGTTCCATATCAATCCTCCCACACTCTTAAGGAATCCATCTGCACACCTTAATACGCTCGGTTCTTTTTTCGTGTCGTTACCAGCACTTCACACTCTTGGGATGAGAACTTCATTCCATAAGATGACACAACTTCCATACATTTAGCCGTCCCTGCACCTCACTCTCACTGTTTCCCCATGCTATTAGATCATCTGCAAACATTTATAAAATAGCCATGTACATATCCCAGCCCATAATAACTGCAGTCTCATTTGCTGTGTCAATATTAAACCAATGAATTTCATATCCACCACTCTTGCCATTAAAGAATATCATTTTACGCCTAACAAGGGCTTTAGGGGCTCTGTAGAGCAGATAACGACGCCTTTAACTTCTCATCATCTTGACTGCTAAAGAAGGATGATGATCATGACGTAGGGGCGCATAGCGTAACGTCACCTGCCGACGGACGGATCAAGGTCACGGTTGTATGCTCTCATTATAGAGAGGTTTCGAAACGAATCCACGCTTTGGCACGTGATCTAGTGATGAAAAATTTTATATTACGACCTGTCTCACATTGCCAGCTATCATTCTCATGGTGAAAATTCATCCGACCAACGGGACTCAAGCCGATAGTAGTCTAATAAAAGTTACAATAATCAAAACAGAAATCATGCTAACTCAACTTCCGCTTGCATACAAAATTAAGCTGGGAGTCGAAGAAATAAAAAATGTAGAAAATTATAATATTTAGGTTAAATAATCACGTATAACCTGAACGAAAAACCAGCATGGCAACATGGAACTGGTTATAGCACAGCATGTGACCAAGAATACACATAATAAAAAGTGTCTCTCAGTAGCAACCAAACTGAAACACTACAAAACAAATTACATATGCATGTGAAACATTATTCAAAACAACACATACAGTTGCAATAGAGAGAGCACTCAAGTTAGAAAGGAGAATAGTGAGAACCTGTTTAAATAAAAATGATCAAGTAAACGTAGTCTGGAGACTAGCTTCCAGTGAGACAGTTTATAAAGGAATAGAACCTGTGACTGGCACAATGAAAAAAAAAAAACTATTATCATTCTTAGGGCATCTAAAACTGTCACCAGAAAATAGAATCAGTAGAAATGTAATAGAAAAATTATAGAAGATTAAGTGTAAGAGGAAGAATAAGAGACATGAGAGAGGTACATATTACAATGGAACATTTAAAATACAAAACAAATACACTCAACATTTTGAAATATAAACACACTAGACTACAGATGAAAATCAACAAGCAGAGAATAGGAAGAGTGATTCAAAAAGCAGAAAGAAAATTACGTTTAGATATATGAAACAGTACTGGGCTGACAATAAGAATAAAAACCTCTATAAACCCGACTATAGTAGTCCTATGTTGGTTAAGAAATTAAAATAGATAAATAATGACAATAATAATAATCTCTCTTTATCCTGTTACTTATAAACTCCTCTCCAAATCCTTACTCACTAGAGCCGTATCACAACTTGACTCACAAATAGGTGAATACAAAACCGGCTTCCGAAGACCCAGATCCTGCGCAGAACAGATCCAGAATCTAAAAGTAACTATTGCCTACCTGAAACTCGGAGCCAGACAATTTGTCATCACTTTTCCAGATTCTCAGAAGGCGTACGACTCGATAGACCGCACAACCCTTTTCCTAGTTCTTTGAGAATTTGGTCTAGGTAACAAGACCCGACAGATCATTCAAAATACACTCACTTGTACGTCTTACAAAGTGAAATTCAGATCAGAGATTTCTGAAGCCTTTCTAATCCAAGCAATCCAATTCTCAACTTCTTCTTCTTCTTTTCTAGCCTATTTCAATCCACTGCAGGATATAGGCCTCTTCCATATGTTTCCATCGTCTTCGGTCTTGAGCCACTTGGAACCAGCGTGTTCCAGCCAACAGCTTTACGTCGTCGAGCCATCTCTTCTGGGGTCTTCCAATGCCTCTCTTGTGTCCCCATGGTCTCCAGTGAACAATCCTAGAGGTCCACCTGTTGTAGTCTTGTCGAGCTACGTGTCCTACCCATTGCCATTTTAGTCTTGCTACTCAACTATACTCTCGAAAGAGTCATCCGCGAATGGAGACATGCAATGGTGTTCAAATAGGTTGAACTCGTAATTAGATTACCTTGCTCTCCTTACTTCCTCTCCTGAACTAGCTACTCAACAAATCAATTACGTGCATGAATGCGCTTTTAATAGTGGTCTGAAATCTCCTACACCAAAACTAACTTCTTTTCTAACACCATATATGCTCCATCACATCTTCCGACTACACACCGTATAATCTTGAAATTGGAAAGATTCAAATACCTTGTTGAACGGGATGAATCCAACAATTCTGAGAAGTTAGCCGTCTTAACAAGTGTCAACAAATTTTAAACAGCTTTCCGACTCACTCAGAACATGCATAACAAAAAGGCCATCTCTCGAAATGCAAACATTTGGCATTATCAAACTGTAATTGGACCTGAAGCATTGTGTGCAGTAGAATGTTTAATGCTTCGAACACACAGTCTGATAGAAAAACTGGCGATTAAGGAAAGGAGGATTATCCGAAAAATTATTCATCTCAACCTCAAAGATGGTGCGGAGCAACTTAGAAATATTCACCCACACCGAGAATATATCAAGCGTAATCCGGAAAGAAAGGATCATATTCTACGCTCACATCTTCAGAATCTGTAAACGTTTTTTATCCTACTTCAGAAGTCTCAAAACGATTCCTGCCGGGCTGAGTGGCTCAGACAGTTAAGGCGCTGGCCTTCTGACCCCAACTTGGCAGGTTCGATCCTGGCTCAGTCCGGTGGTATTTGAAGGTGCTCAAATACGACAGCCCCGTGTAGGTAGATTTACTGGCACGTAAAAGAACTCCTGCGGGACTAAATTGCGGCACCTCGGCGTCTCCGAAGACCGTAGAAGTAGTTAGTGGGACGTAAAGAAAATAACATTAAAACGATTCCTCGTTCATTGGTGGAGATCGATAAGGATCCTTTAAAGTATGGAATCACAGAAACAGACATTCAACTCCGAGCTCCACTCAAACACAAACCTAGACATGTTCATTAAGAAGAAGTCCCAACTCGACTAAAGCATGGCTATTCTGATGCTTCGCCCTAACAACAATAACAATAAAAGAAGGTATAAATATGAGGGTGGGAATTGTCATGCAACTTATAAATTCAAGTCCATATCCATCCAAGGAAAAAATTTAACATGATTATGCGGTGGTCCGAGTACAGCATCTATATTCGGCGGAAACCGTGCCGAATGTAACGGGTCCAGCCATTGAAAAGAAGGGTAAAGAGATTCATTAGGAAAATATTAGGGCCAAAGAAGTCACTAGATCCTTAACACATGTTCCGATTAAGACCGAATAGAGAACTTCATGAAAAAGTTGAGAAGATAACAACTGCTATGAGGAAAAGAAAACTATCATTTTATGGGAACATTGAGAGAGAGAATACAAAGAGACTGGCACACAGGACACTTAGTCTACACTGATGGCCATAATTCTGGAAACGTTGGAAAAAAGTAATAATGAAAATTTTCAATGTTTTAAGCTTCGAATTTACTTTTACCGATTTGAAATTGCTCTGAAGACATTAAAAATGATTTATTATTCATTTAAACGAGTTAATCTTACTTAAGAAAACACTTTCTAAACTTAATAACAGTGAAAATACATGTAAAAATCAAGGTCTCTCCATCCTCTTCGTGGTAAGGTAATGTCAAATCTTTGCTGGATAAACTTAATTATCACCAGTCCAAGATTTATTACACTTGCACTATTTCATATGCTTTCACGCTGTCTTTAGTTGAGAAATGACTTTTCCTGAGTTATCTCATTTCCTTACAAAAGTCTCTTCTTACAAGTTGCTTCACTTCGCACCAACACAGGTAGGTCTCATGATGGCGATGGGATAGGACAGGGTTAGGAGTAGGAAGGAAGCTGCCATGGCCCCACCATTTACCTGGTTTAAAAATTGGAAACCATGGAAAACCAGCTTCAGGGCTGCCGACAGTGGGGTTCGAAACCACTATCTCTCGAATACTGAATACTGGCCGCACTTAAGCGACTGGAGTTGTCGAGCACGATACAAAAGTTCTTGCAGAAACATCAATACTATCATGTTGTCAAACTTCCTGGATTTCTATGGAGGAATTCTTGCGATCTCTGCACGATAATCAGCAAATAGCCCTCACATCCCTTCGGACTTACTTTGGGATATCTATCAGTCCTCGGAGCTGTTTTGTAACATTTGTTAAACTTGTATTTCTGGAATACTTTCATAACAGCAGGCACTGTACCATCACCACCTTCCTCTGAATATCCGTGTATGCGTAGCCTTCTTCACTAACTTGTAGTCATTTTAAATACCGCACACTTAAGGCAAGATTATATTGAAACACAGATCAAAATTATTTATTTATTTATTTATTGATGTCTTTATTTGTGGCGAAGTTAGGGCTCTTCTCAATTACTGTTCATCTGCTAATAAGTGTGCACATATTGTGATATTACATTGCAAATGCAAAATGATTTCAGAATTATGGTCAGCAGTGTACAAGAAACGTGTCTTAAGGAGGTTGGAGTGGGGACAACCTTTAGGAAGAGAATTGCGTGAATGAGAGATGCATCGGAGAAACTCGTCAAGTCACGCAACGTCTCGATTGAAGAGCGACAAACGAGAAGTTAAGGACACAAAAGCTTCTGGAAGGAGTGCAAAGGAAAGGGAATAAGGTGTAAATGTGGTCCATACATGACCTTAACGAATGTAATAAATACTATCAATAAAGTAATAATAACAGTAATATTAATTGTCTGAAAAGTTTTAACATCATTATTTATACAGTCTATATTCGAGAATCCCGCAGTTCTTGTCAGATAAAAGTTATCGTTTAATAGAACTTCAAAAGTGTTATGTCTTTCACGACTTCTGTAAAAAAAATCCTTACTTACGTGGTTTGGTTTTGGCGTCTTCATCTTCACAGAACTTTTCGCACTTGTCGTGTGCAGGTTCCCCGGCTTGGCTCTGTTCCTCCCTACATTTCAAGCAACTGGGTTCTTCGCATGGAACATAACATTTCTTAGTTAATAAATTATATACAAATTGAAAGATCCGAGGGAGGTAATGCCTTACAGAATAATCACATTCCTCAGTCATAGATCTCAATCAACTGGGAAGAGAATATACTGCAATTTATAGGAATACACGTAATACTAGTTAATAGGCCTAAGTCACATATTACTACTCAAATAATGTTACCAAAGAATAAATAGCATAATTTACTAAAACATCTGTGGTAGTTAATGAAAACACTGTGTTAAGAAAAGTTGATCATCATCATCTTCTTAGCGTTTGTCTCGCATTGGAGGATGATCCGCTGTTTTGTAAGCCAGTCTCCACATGATTCTACTAAGGGTCATCATTTGAAAACAGCGCTTGTCTTCTTGAAGGCGATCAAGCCAGCGTTTCTTGGCCCGAGCACGGGGCGTCTGTACGATAGATGACCATTCTCTACGCATTACGTGGCCATACCACCCAACTCCATATCAATCCAAGGAAAAATTAAAATGTTCTTGTGCGGTGGTCAGAGCACAGCGTCTATATGCAGCGGAATCCATCACGACTCTAACTGACCCAGTCATTGTAAAAAAGGTAAAAGAGATTCCTTAGGAAAATCTTAGGTCCAAAGAAGTCACTAGATCCATAACCCGTGTTCTGACTCAGACCGAATAGAGAGCTTTATGGAAAAGTTGAGAAGATAAACTTCTTCTTACTTTCAGACCACATTGGATCATTTTAATTAACCCTTTTGGTTTCTCGATTTCCTGGTAGGAACTGTCCGAGCCTTGCGGTCCTCCCAGTACTTCTTCATATATGTTGATGTTCTTTCCCTTTCTTGTGTAGAGAATATTTTGGTTGGGAATTTCGTCTTTGTGAGTGTAAAGTCGGCAGTCATATTTTTAATTGTGTTATGCTTCTTATCCATAATGCCATCCGGGGTAAGGCCAATTTCTCTCTCATCCTAATTTCTTTTATCCATCTGCATCCGGTTGTAGTATTTTTGAGGCAAGATTGTACTGCAGAAGTGACGAGTCTGGTATTCTCAGGATGTGGCCAAAGTATCCTACTCTTTTCTTGCGCATGGTATCAGTAATGGGTTCTAATTGAAGGGATGGATGCAAGAACCAGACAGCTACACTTTTCATCAAAATCGACATATTCGTATATATTGAATGTAAACAAATAGGCGCACATTTTTATGCAAGAACCATGCAGCTCCAGTGACTTCCATTGGCGATACAAAGGACAAAGAGCCACATGGAAATGGCATTAATCATAATTTAATGCAAGAACAAGGCAGCTCCAGGAGCTACCTGGTTCTTCTATCGATTTTAGTTCAGTGCATCATCACTGGTGCCGCTACTGCCCAAAACAAGAATCAAATATTCATTCAGTCCTGCTCTACACTAGTGTATCATGGACATGTAGGCTTAACTAAAGTAATACAACGCTTTGCAGAGCCTGGTCACACCTTTCTTTCATGTGACCAAAGTTTCGAAATAGTAGAAAAAAATGGAAGAGAGGAAGGCTGTATGTTCCTAATGACTATGTGAACCTCATAAAAGGATCAAGCTCAAAATTTTTCATCAAAACAATTGAGAGAGACAGCTTTCTAGACTATAAAGGTACTTTTGAAGAATCCTTCAAGTAGAATGTTAGTGGTGTAAGTAAAGAGAAGTTCTCCATTTCAAAATATCGGTTGTTTATTCATAGTGAAGAATTTCGTAGAACTGTTAAATGTTCAATGAATACATCAGGTTTTTCTCCACAAGAGTTTCCTCTCTTGAAAAAGAGCAGTACTCCAAGGTTTCCTCACGCAAGTCAGAAACTGTATCCAGAAGCCCTGCACATCAAGGAAGCAAAATTTCGGGATGTAATGGCACTGGCTATATACCTCCCACTGACAAGTGGTATTACAACAACATAACCAGCGAATCAAGTGAAAATAATGTGAACACCTCATCTGAAAGTGAATAACATCAACTGTCATACTGTAATAGTGGATACACTTAAAATTCAAGGTTCTTAAAATTTCTGTGACTTATTATGGAGTGTTTGCATATTGAAATACTGCCATTTACTTTGCAAAAAGTACAGTTTTTGGTAAGTGAAAGCACAGAAGTAAGTGATTTAAACATTTTCTATGCAAGAATTAGGTGGCTCCAAAATTAATTTATTGCTATAAAAGACAAGAAAAATGAAAATTCTGCTACAGTACAGACTGAATGTATCAAGGAGATCATAATGAACAAACAGAAATAAGTATTTATAACATCATTCATAATTAGTTTATACAGTTTTTCTTAGCTCCTGAAAAATTATCAAAAATGGATCTGCCTGTTTCTTGCATCCAAGCCTTCAATGTAAGATATACAACGTTGTTATGTACTATTCGCTATTGCCCATCTTGTTGGTAGCTACCAGGATGAGAACACTATCATTTTATGGGCACATTAAGAGGATGAACCCAAAGAGGACACACAGGGTGGTTAGTCTCGTACAAGAAAAAGATAAGATGCTTCCTGTAAACTGCACGTATGTGTAGAATGGAGCAAAATGTATTGACGACAAAAGACGAAATGTCACTGGTGGATCTAGAATATATGATGATCGAAAATCCAACTCCAAGATTTTCCTAAGCTGAAATTGGTCTTTAGTAATCCACATATGTTAAACGTATCGTTGCCTGCAATTCATTTGCAACATACGGTCTATTCCTTCACATGGTGGTCTCCGAACAACAGTAGGTACTCGCTGTGCTGACAGTCCACCTCAATAGACCTCAAACATCGACATGGGCTTGTATCATATGATCGATCATTTGCGAGATACAGATATTCCAGTGTTGTGATAGCCGTACCAGGCACACTCACTTTAGGTAGATGAATTCAGAAATTGTTCAAAGCATGACTTTTCTACTAGTGAACATTGTATGTTGAAGTGCTCCCGGAATTCGTGCACGGCGTTACCAGCCTTACCTTATCTCGGGCATGGAGGAAGAACGGAAATCATTGTACTTACGGTAAATTGCGTGATACGACATCTTAACGATGAATTTAACGTAAAAACGAGACTTGTTGCAGAATTGGTACATAGGAAAATTCATGCATTAGGTTGGAAAAGGAGACTTGTTAAGTGGCATGTCTTCTTCTTGCACGACTCTGTCTACTGATTGACGGAAACAGTGCCACGCGCGCTCTTTCATTTGCTTGGAGCATTGAGGAAAGGGTGGACACTAGCGGTGATAGTGACGATCAACGTTCTGAATTTGTTCGAAGAAAACGGAGACCTGCAATTAGGAAAAGAAATATTTTGAAAATGAAGAACGTAAGTGGAGAAGAACATGAAAATTGTTCCAGCAAGACAAACTGGTGCAGACTGCAGGTAAATATTTTTAATAATAGGCTAGTAGGCTGCGTATTCTTATCCTTCTTCTTATGTTCCGGCCTTCTAAGGACCACGTTACAATTTCAATTCTTCCTCCTTAGTTGTTCTTTCCTTTTCTTCCAGTATTCTTTCATTGTTTCACTGTGCTTCTTTTTCCTGTCTTCAGTCCATTTTGCGCCTGTTTTCTTTTCCTTCCTTGGAATCTTTCCATTTTTAAGACTTTCTTCCTAAAAATCTTTCTTTCCAATAATTCTTCTTCTCGTATGTTGTTCCTTTCCAGGTCTTTCTTGACTTCTTGAATCCAGGTGGTGGTTGATTTCTTTTCCCAAAGGTACTTGAAATATTTTGGATTTTTTCAGTTTTTCATTCCAAATTCTTACAATTTTTCCATGACACAATTGAAAAGGAGTGGAGATAAACCATCGCCCAGCCTGACACCTGTATTTATTTAGAAAGGTCGAGATATTTCACCCTTACATTTTACTTTTGAGATAGTGTCTGTAAGGGTTTCACGAATTAGGTTTGCCAATTTAGTTTTAACTCCAAATTCACGAATTACTTTATCTAGAGTTTCCCTATCAACAGAGTCAAAAAATTTTAAAGTAAATAAATGTTACAACTATGTCTTTGGAGTTTATTAATCTGTGCCGAATTATAGATTTCACGTTGAAAATATGTTCGGAGCAAGATCTTCCCTCTCTAAATTCACCTTGATATTCACCCAATTGACTGTCCAGTGTCGATTTTACTCTGTTTAGTAATATTGTTGAGAATATCTTGTAAGCGACTGGCAAGAGAGATATACCTCTGTAGTTGTTGGCATCTTGCTTGTTACCCTTCTCGTGTAATGGGTGTATTAGAGCCACTTTCCTGTCCTCTGGGATCTTTCCTCTTTCTCAAATTTCTTTAAAGGTTATTTGTAGATCTTCTATAATTTTTGGTTCAGCCCATTTTAAAAGTTCAGCTGTTATGGAGTCTTCCCCACTAGCTTGTTATTTTTCAGATTTTTTAATGCTTCCTTAATTTCATCCGCTGTTGGGGGTGAATTAGCTTCTAGATTTTCGTGAATTTCTGAAAATTCTAATTTATTATTTGGCTCAGGGCAGTTCAGCAGGTGTTAGAAATGTTTTGCAGAATTTCACAATTTTTGGCATTGTGAAGGCCAATTTTATCATTTGCATCTCTGAAGCAAATACTCGGGGATTGATAACCTTTCAGGTTATTCTTAAAGGTCTGATAGAAATTCCGGGAGTTATTTCTTACAAAATTATTCTCAATTTCCAGTAGCTGCGATTTTCAAAGATCTTTTAACCTGCCTTATTATTCTTGTTGTTTCTTTTCTTTGTAATTTAAATAGCTCATAGTGTTCATTCTTTTCGGAACATTTCCATTTTTTCCACTTTTTCGTTCTTTCTATTAGTGCTTCCTCACATACGTTATTCCACTATACTTTCTTTTTAGTTTTAACTGTTCCAAATACTTTCTTTGCTGCACTATTAATCTGTTTAGATAATTCTGGCCATGTGCCATGCTGAGTTATTTTAATTTCTTCCTGAAAGTTTTCTATAGTTGCTTGTGTAATTGAGCCTATCTACGTTGTATTTCATTAATTTCCTCGGCCTTCTTTGATTCCTGCGAGGTAGAAGCCTGAGCTTAATTTTAGAGAGGTAATGATCGGAGTCAAACTCCCCACTTCTTATTACTTTAACATTCATAATTTCCTTAATACTTTTTTGAGAAATAGCTACATGGTGCAATTGAAACTCACCTAACATCGGGTTTGGGGACAATCATGTCTTAGCCTTTCTTAGAAGTTTCTTAAAGAAGGTCGACATTAATTTTAGGTGAAAGGATTTACAGAGATTAATTAGTCTCATGCCATTTTTGTTTGTTCTTTGTGTGCCGGATATGCCCCTACAGTTTTGCTGAAAACTTTTTCTTTGCTTATTTGTGAATTAAAATCGCCTAGTAGAATAATAAAATTTTATTTTGGAATTTTTGACATTTCGTCATCTAGAAGACTCCAAAATTCTTCAGTTTTACTTAGATTCATCCTATTATCTTCATTTATTGGTTCATGACAGTTAACAAGTGTATACTTTTTGTGCTTTCATTTGAGTGTGAGAAGAGATAACGTTTCTGAACTAGATTTTCATAACATTATCAACTATTGCTTTATGGACATAAAAGGCGGTAGGTACATAGTAGGGCCATTCTTTTCATAATTTTGATTGCTGGTTTACCTTTAAAGATTCTATAATCTTTGGTTTCTGTCACATTCTCATCTATAAACCGTGTCTCTTGAGCTGCTAAGATCTGGATTTCATGTCTCTCTAAGAAAATTTCCGGTTCTTTCTGTTTGCCGGTTTTTATCAAGGAATTTACATTAAGAGTGCCTGCAAAGAATCTCCTGTTAAATTTAAGTCTGAAAAGACTTCAAGGATGCTCCGACTCACCCTTATTGCAGATGTTGGGACTCCCAAGAACCCTAGGTCCCGATGCATTGCATAACGCTTTTCCTGGGGTAGTGCTTTCATTCAGCGGACTTTCCATTCTGCATTTGAAATTGTACATTGAACAAGGTAGGAAATTAATTCCAAGATAAGATCGGGTTGTTAGTCCGAAATGATCTTTTATTCGTGCTTTACTCCACTGGGTTCTACCGCTCTCTCCGCCGTTGGGACATTAAATTCCTCATTCGCCTTCGAGACCGTTGACCAGGTTTGGCTAGGTATTCATTTATAACCAAAATATGAGATACACTGCTGAGTGAGGGCTACAGTGCTAAAATGTTTATCGAAGGCCTTAAAAGATCAATATCAAATAGTGATGGCCTTTTTTCCTACTTACAGATGCAAAAGGGAAGCTATCTCACGATTCGAAGATACTATTATTGAATTAGTTTAATAGAATGAAAAGAAAGGATGTACAGGACACTTATCTAAGTTCCCTCGTTGTACCTCACATACCTAAGACCAGAAAACCACGAGAAAATAATTTCCAACACCGTTCCTTTCTCATCCCTCTTAACTAGTTCCTCACACCTTCTCATGCTATCATAAAATTATTTTGCTCTTAACATTTGAAGTTTAAGATGGAAGTTAAGGTCAGCGAACTACTACTATAAGGCGGGTAGGAAATCTGTGAACGGATATATTATGATCTATAACAGAAAAGTGGAATGGTAATTATTATTATTATTGTGCTTTTACGGCCGTATTGGACCACTGTAGTAAATTTCTGTCCAGTATTCTGGGGTGTTTTGTGTTTTTTCCCTTTTTGTTCTTCCAGTATTTCTTCATTCTATCTGATCTTCGTTTTTGTTCTTCTTCTGAAAATACCCTTTTAGTTGTTTCTCTTTTATCACATTTTAGTATGAATCTAATTTTACTATTCTTCAATTTGTTTATTATTTAAATCCTCCAGGGTTATGTCTAATTCTTTCATATCTTCTTTTATTTCTTTTATCCAGACAGGTTGTTGCTTTTGTTTCCAAGCTTTTCCAAAATTCTGCGTATTAACCTGTCTTGAGGTTTTCTCAACAGATGACCAAACAATTATATTCTCTTCTTTCTTATGAAATCCGCTATAGGTTCTATTTCCTGAGACACTGCTGCACTTGGGATGATGCGCCATTCACCTTCTATTTGGTACTTCAGGAATGATACTACATTAATACATCTTATACTCTCTTAGGTTAAATTTGGTTTCCAATGCTGTCGTATACAACGAGACATTTGTAGCACTTCACGGCATTACGAAGCGACGAGTAGAAAGGATATATTGACTTGTCCAGGAAGGGGTGTGTTCGCCAACAGAAATGGTCGAGGGAGGCTCAACCAACAGCGCAGGATTCCGGAGGATACCAATATGTTACTACAGGAGTTCATTCGTTCATTTCCGTATAGGATTGTAGGTTATGGACAACTCTGTAGAAAAAATAAGTATTTATCATCTAACCTATTGGTTCAGAAGTTATGGGAACTTTTCATGGCGAAGTATGATCAGGAAATGTTCTTAATTTTCATGATATAAAATACAAGGGAGGTGATAAAAATGTATTCAATCCCAAAGTGAAATACCATTATTTCCATGACTATTTCAAAGACAATTTTAACTATGGATTTGGTCGTCCTAGGGTTGATATATGTGGGATTTGTGAACAACTGAAGTGTAAAATCATGATATCCAAGGGGGCTGTGTTTCAACATTGTGGTGGTATTTATAATATTATTACCGCATCTTTCACAAAAGTGGGGCGAAAATTCTGTTATTCATGTCGGGATCTTTCGCTTGTGAGTACACTGAAAGCGCACGCATTCTAAAAACCCGTTTTCAAACTTTAGACCTCTTCATTTTTGCTGCCCTATAAATGTTCCGCTCTAGTCCTGCTCCCACAACGCCCGTGCCTGGGTATGGTTTATGATAACACTGGCATGTACCCGCGGTTTCACCAGCGTTTTTTTTAAGTTCCGTTTGGGCCTGCTACGGACCACGTGGTTCTTATCTCTAGCAGCTTTCTTCTTTGACCAGTGCTCCTTCATTCTTGCACTGTGAATGTCTTTTCGCTCCTGAGTCCATTTCACACCTCCTCCCGGAGGTACTGTTTTTTCTGTTAGTGACTGGAGAGAGTGTGATGTTCTGATCAACGTTCTGTACCTATTCCTGTCATAAATTACATTGGGAGAAATGTCCAATTCTTGAAGGTCTTTTCTGACGAGTGTTGCCCACTTGGCATTAGTCGCTTTCCCTCTAGAGATGGTGTGGAAAATTCTGGAGGTGAGCCTCTGAATGTCCATTCTCATGACATGTCCATAGACGTTCAACCTCCTCTTCCTCATAGATGTTGTAATGCTCTCCAATTGTTGGTACAGTTCGTTGTTGTGCCTGATTCTGTACTTGCCGTCTTCTTTAATAGGGCCCATTGTTTTTCTCAGGATCTTCCTTTCCTTCAGCTCCAGTTTTCTAAGTTGCCCTTTTCTAACCATGTTTTGGCATTCTGCGGCGAATAGTACTGACGGTCTCACTACAGTAGTGTAATGCTTGATTTTGAGGGTAAGGAAGAGGGATTTGTATTTGTACTTACTCTAACATAGGTGGTAGGCGCTTTCTAATTTGATACATCTGCTGTTCATGGCCTGATCTTCATTCATGTTTTCTTTCACCAGCGTTTATTAATTCAGCCGTTAGATATTTTATACTATTTACTTAAAAGAGAAAGAAAACATACTTTGGTAAAACACACCTCGTTTTTGCATAGGTGAATTGGATGAAATACATTACTTTATTTTTAATAGCTGTGCTCTCGACTTCAAACGCGTTGAATTTTATTTTCGACTTATAAAGCTTTCTTGTCAACTTTTGAAGTACTTTGATTTTTTAGGCTTTTCGTATTAATCTAACTGGAAAATCTCTTGATATGCAATGTTTGGTGAAGGTTTCCTCGGGCTGTTATTCCTTATAAAGCTTCCATATCCACGTTGAAATAGTTTGATATTTTTGTAATTTTTTTACTTTTCTGCTTTGTGTATTAACCTCATTGAAAAATCTCTTTATATACAATGTTTCCTTGGGCTAAAATAACAACACTTGTGGCATCCCTCGCTTGTGAACATGCGACGTACAGCTGCCCATGGGTAAAGCAACCCTTAGTTAAATCTACGCCAGCTTTGCTCAGCGTTTGCCCTTGTGACTTGCTGATTGTCATAGCAAAGATAATATTGATAGGAAATTGCAGTCTTTTAAAATCAAAGGGAAAATTTGACGGTATTATGCGAATACGTGGTATAAATACCGTCTCACTTTTTCCGCATCCGGATATTATACGACCTTCTCTAACGTTTCCTTGCAATAACACTACTCCCAATCTAGTACCATTGCAAAGTTTCGGTGGCTTTAAATTACAGAGAATTATGATGGGCCCGCCAATCTTAAGTTCTGGTTTGTGAGGGGGTAGACCAGGCTCAATTGTATTGTTTAAAAATTCTGTTGGATAATTAACAGCTTCGTCCGGATTGCAAACTGTATTGATGGAAAGGTGTGTTCGTGATTCATCAGGAAGCTTATCTATAGCGCGCTGATTAAAATCAGTAACCTGGTTATTCATTGGTGATAAAATTGATCTTTCACACAGCCATAAATCTCCTTTTATATTGAGATTGTGAACATAATCCTAAATACTATTTATTAAAGTTTCAATGTTCGCCACAACCTGATAAAGACCGTGAGTATCGTGCAATTCTGGACACTTCTCCTCTCCAACATCAAAGGGAATTTTGCTAAATGTTGAATACGCTGAATTTGCTGTCATGTGTTCTTTTGAACAATTTTTTTTTACAATATCTGCAAAGTACAGAACGTTTTGAAGAGGCCTTAACTTCATCCACTCGCGTACCTTTAGTGACAATTGGTAATATTTGTCTAAAATCTTCATCGAATAAACATTTTTATTCTTTACCCCCTTACCATCCCCGCCCAAAGGGATGCTGTCAGTGTACCAATTTTGGGTGGAAAATCTCGCTGCTGTAGAATCCTTGAGCTGACGTTGTCATGGTAACGGCTGGTCTTTTCTTTATCGGATTCCTAGAACAGGGGTAGTGTGGTGCCAATGTCTGCATAACGGTTGGTTTTAGGGCCTTAAAACGATGGTTTTCGGGCCCGTAGGGCTTACCTAGTTATGCTATTTGCGTCAAGGGGCTTAAAATGATCTTTGTCTATACCTGTACGACAAATTCGATACTTCGCATATTACTTTTTTATCTCCCTCGTCGCCTTCCGCCTCTAAATGTTTAATTTAAGAGTAGCCTACGTTACTCCTTACACATCAGCTATCTGCCAGTTTTTGTCCCGTCAAAATCGGTCCACCCGTTTCTGAGATTATCCGGAACAAACAAGCAGACACACAGACAAAAATTGTTAAAATTGGTTTCTAGTTATTATAAGTACCGTATATACTTTCATATGCACTTAGTAAAATGCTGTTATTTTGACATCACAAACAGACACTTCAGTTTTATTTATTTGTATGTATAGATTAGGAAATTCTACTTCTTTCTAGGCTTTTGTAAAGTTACATTAATATTTTATTTTTATCTTTGGTACTCACTACAGACGTCCTCGCAGCTGACATTTCTGCCTTCACTCTGAGCTTCTCTACACTGCAGACAAGGTGTTTCTTCACATGGAACAGAACATTCCTTACGTATTAATTATATAGAACATAGAAGAACTATTACAGGAAATACATGAAATACATGTAACATAACGTAGACCTCTTCCGTGTTTAGTCCGTTGCCTACCTTATAATACAAGGCCTTGAAATAGAGCCCGTAAGAAGTTCAATACTAGGCCGCTAGGTCGCTTCCTTGCCCCCTGCTAGCAGGTTCGCGCCTTGAAATGTGTTTATAGTGATTTGGTTGTTAATGTGTGTATTCGTCTAATGTTAAGCACTTGCAATTCCAGTCATGGTTCATTCACGAGAAATTGAAGGTAGTGAAATTTCGTTTCGCAAGATTCCCGTGGATGTTCACTGTCGAGAAATTATGGAGAGGAACCATTACGCATGAGATACGACTTCTAGCTGATAAAACTGGGTCTCTGTTCCAAAGTCTTGACCCCAGTTACGTCATAAAAATCATGCGATCTCAAAATTTGTCACAGGAATTTTTTTTATTATCAATGCTACCGTGACCAGCTATCATTTTAAAGGCCCCTTCAAACATATAAATCTTCAATTAATTTGCACAACAAATTTGGAGTAAATCAATGTAGCAAAAGCGGGAAATATTGTATTTTCTCCTGAAACAATCTCTGTTTTGAGAAGTATGGAGCTGGTTTGTCCCAAGAGCATTAAAAACAGAGACAGTTTAAATAAACATTTTATTAAATGGTTCGTTGCGCACCACTTCTGCAGCACCTCATGCTACATATTCCAGAAATGAGAACAAACTAGCATTTTTAGCACTGAAGATGAAAGCCTCACTTCGTTAATACATGATTTCCTGTCATATATTAAGAAAATTCAAATGCACTCAGAGAAGGTGAAAACGAGGGAAATGATCGGGCATTGATCTTGACTACCCAATCCACTGTGGCCTGCGTAAAATACCTCATACGTATAAATTGACAAGGAACCTAACGAACGATGACATCGAGCTCTTCTTCTGTTACCTAAGACGCAAAGTGGGATACGATGACACTATGGACGCAAGGTCATGCCTTAACGCAATCGAAACAACGCTCCATACTAGAATTACTGCGGCATCAAAACATGGCATTATTGAGCTGAGAGATTAAGAGAAGACCCACACTGTACGAACCGGTTCACTACAATCAAGAGACTCCCAGATGGATGAAAACAATAGAACGCACGAAATTCGCGAATATGCGCAAATTCCACAGCTTCCTGAGCACATAATGTCTATAATTACAAAACCCTTGCAAGGTAAATGACATCAAATCTAATTGAACAATACTTGATTGTGGAGAGTTGGTTACTATTGTATAAATATGATTAATTTGTTTCCAATATCAGCCGCTAAAATGCCTGGTATATCTGTAGGTATGGTAGCATTATACAGTACTTAGCGCGTGTGGTAGAAGAAAAAAGGAATGTGAAAGCTGTTTAGAACATATCTTTTCTCCAGTTACTCAAAGTCCAACATTGTGTCTTATTTCTTTTTTCAAGATCGTGGAGCCCTCAGATGCCAAGAATCAGCGTCTGTGGCACTTCTGCGTTGCACGACGGAATTTGTCACCTCCGCTAAGCAGTACTTGCTCCGAAACTGTACGCTTTTACGAAAGACATGTTCATCAGTGAAATTAAGTGCAGAAAGTGTAAATACGATAAATCACCTCTTTTTCTACTCCAAATTATTGTGAGACCTCTAGTAGACAACATTGCTTCGAGCCACTCTACTAGAAGAAAGAAAGTTTTGAAACTTGATAAGAAGCCTCTCAAAAGGAAGTGAGGTATCCAAGCCAATAAACAACAGTCTATAAATAAAATACTGTCAATACTCGCAAAAACATTCATCTCTGTTTATTTAGGATATAATTTACTTATTGACGTACACGGCCATGCGAACACAAGGGGGCAAGGACGCGATGCTAGTGGCGGAATGGTGAACTAGGATGCCGCCCGTTTCCGTGAGTGCATTTCAAGGATTTGTATTATAGCGTAGTCAATGGTTTAGTCGAGCCTTCTTACCTATATTTCCGGGACGCCATCTACTAGTTACCCTAGAAACTTGGTTTAGCTGAGATTGTGGTACGACCTATTACCCTCCCTGGTGTTGGCTTACACCCCCTTGCTCCTATACTGCGGGCCTTCTGACGTTTCTTCCTAGAACTTGTGTAGCAGCGATACACTTTGTTTTCATTGTTGATGCCTAAGTTTCCTATGGGCCTGCTGCCTACGAAAGGCGGCCGTCGTTTCGATCCTTTCTTTGTGGGAAAGATAACTTATAAACACCGCTTGGCTGGCTGCTGGTAAGGTAAGGGCACAATTAAGAATGAAATTACTCCTACTTTCAACGCGACTCCTCTCCCGGTTGAGAGAGGTATTTATAGATCTTTTAAGTTAGGAAACGTTAAGATTGCACGCTACTGAGACCATGACATTGGGCAAAAATGCTTGTATTCGATTGGAAAAGGAGGAAAGAAAAATCCTAAGAGGTATATGGGTTACTAAAGCACAGGGTGGAATATGGGTGCATAGATAAAGGCAGGAGATATATGGGAAAGTAGCATCGATTTCAAGTGCACTGAGGAAAAGAAGGTTGAGTTTTGTGGGACATTTGATGAGGATGGATGACAACACGTTAACAAAGATTATGTGGATTACGACACGCTTAATGGCAGATAACTTGATGGAGGAAGTTAGGGAGGATTGGAAGGCTTTTGGCATAATAGATAAATATCCAGTAACGACTGTGCGGGATAGATCTGTTTACAAAAGACTCGTCGAAGGTCACAAATGAACCAATACTAAGATCAAGATCCAAATCACGGAACGGAGAGAAATAGGAGTAGTGGAAGAATAAAGAGGTACTGGGGAGAATAAAGACGTGCTGAACAAGTCACTCGAGATTCTAAAGGTCGAAACGAATAAAATAAATAAGAATGGACTTTCAGGATTATCTGTTAAATTATGTAGGGAATATCTCGGCCGCTTAGTTTATGTAATGACTTAGCTTACTAAACTACGTTTTCACTACAGTTATAGCCTTTGTGATCGACCGCATTTCTACCCTTTTTCCTCCTAGTCGCTTAGTTTGGGCTTTCCTCTGATTTAAAGAGGCACTTGTGTCCTAATGGGATGTTTTCCTTGTGTTAATATTTAGGGAGATCCGGTGTTTACACTATCCTTCACCAGTTGGTTGTATTTCTTGAGACTGTGACATCATCAAATACCTAGGCAATACATTACAGATCACACGCACAACATATACTCTGCACATAAAGAAAAAGTGACGCAGCAACTAAAGCGATGTACGATATCCCGAAACCACACAACTTCTCAGTAGACACTGCCATGGCATTACCCACGCTTACAATTGCTCCAGTTGCTACGTATAGTGTGCAGCGCATGTGGCACGAGCTAACTGTGGCAAATCTAGAAAAAGACACACAATAACAAAAATATTTATTTACTTCAGGAATTAGTGGTATACGTTATGTCTGAATGACAACTTTTGAATCCACTGTAGTGCTTCCAATGTCAGTGATATGAAATTTACCAATCCACCTGGATAAGCCCGTATTTGACACTCGCCTACAATGTGGGGAATCGCCTGGGGAGGGGCTCCTCAATCACGTTATGGAGATGATATAAAGTTCCACTTGTAGAGAGAATCTCTGCGCCTTCCATGACCTGTGCTGATCCTGTTCAGTCTGGGTAAAGTTGCGCGCGGCATGTTTTCCCCTCTGAAGATGTTATGCAGGAGCAAGTCAGTAGAGTTATTCCAGCGGCCTTTCCACTCCTCCAAAACACTGAAGTTGGTGGAAGTATTCAGAGCAGCATCACAAAGGGGTGGATGTCGCGATTTCAGTCTTTGGAGACTGTGTATGTGTATGCCGTTTAGAACAGGTAGCACAGGATTCTTGTACTGTCGAACAAGAGCACTGGATCTTCGCAGGTCAGGTGGCAGTATTCCGGACAACTGTGGGAGACAGTAGGCTGGAGTTGATCTGATGTTGCCAGATATAAGATGCATGTTGGTATTCAATTGTGGGTCCATGTACTTGGAGCACAATAGTCGGCAGTAGAGAAAACCAGTGCTAAGGCTCAAGAGCAGAGGATGTTTGCAGTAGATCACCAAGTAGTACAAAGCTTACGAATAACACTGTTTTGGGTTTTAGACCTGGAAGTGTAACGGCCAGGTACCTAAAGCGAATTATTCAGCTCTCAAAATTTACTGAGAACCGACTTGCATACATTTTAGCAAATTAATATTTCTTCCAGAAGATGTTGTGATGGAATTAACATAAATAAGCTATCCTCATAAACATTTTTGGAACTGGATTTTATTACCGCAGAAATCTGTACATAGATATTGTTCATCAAGATGTGGACTAATTTTATTTTAAATGTGATTTGATGTCACGAACTGCTCATATTTTCTGCGGCTGAGAACGTGGTTCAACTCATTTAAACTCTATTTATGAAGCGACTGGAACTAATGTTTTAGACTGTAGGCCTCCATCTGGTGCTGCTGTGTCCCGAAGGGAGCCTGAACTTGCTTGCCTTTGCCACGGCTGACTGGATCCCTCGCTGCGCTCCAGCTAGCTAGGGAGACGCATCAAGTCGGCCGTGCCTTTACTCTAACTTACTGCGCAGTCTGGCCGTGCCCCTTTTCTCCTGGCGAATGTAAATGAGCCTGTTGTTGCTGAAGCGAACGTTGTGCCTGTCTACTGCGAGCATGGAGGTTGGACGGGCTCTTTTTTCACGCCTCGCCGTAAATCCATCTGTTCCGATGGATCCTGGATGAGTTCAATGATTCGACGGGGTTAATACGCCAAGGACTTTCTTCAAGCTCTTTTGGTCTTAAAATTCTACACAGTAACGCGTTCTTTTCATCTTCCACGGTTTGTGGTCGCCTGAACAGATTAGGGTAGGCATTCTGTTTTCCTCGTGTTATTGTGCTCTTTTAGGTTACGTTCGCTTCCACTTGTTGTTGGTTTCTGCCCTTACTTCTTGTAAGGACGTTACGTTTCATGCTGGCAGTGTGGACAATTTGGGGATGTTGTTCGACTGTTGCAATATCAAACTCACTTTTCGGCTTCCTAACACTGCCACATCGATAGTTGCCCTGGGAGAAGAAAGCCCACAGACCCCTGAATGCTTCTATGTAACAGAAGTAATGAGAAGCAACGAATGGAGAGGACCAGACTACAAGCTAACCCACGTCCTCCACCGGCTCCAGATTCCATGTACAGTATCTGTCGCCTATGTTACATGACCTGCTCTAGGTATCACCTAACGGACTGCAGGAAAAGGACACAACCCATCAGCACATTTGCTGAGGTCTGATAACATGTAAGATGTATGTACACAATGTGTTTAATTACTATATTATATATATGATGGCATTCTTGAAAATGCAGCCGTTTTTCGGGTATTCTCTCTATATTTATGGTTTTATTTGTAATAATAATAATAATAACATCGATAATAATTAAAGTGGCTTAGCTATGCTGTTACTGCTATAGGCTGAAAGTAACGGGAAACGAGAACTGTAACTAAACACGAGGCATGCAGCTCTCTCTGTATGAATGATAACTTATGATGGCTTCTTCCCGAGTAAAATATTCCGGAGGTAAAATAGTTACCCATTCAGATCTCCTGTAGGAGACAACACGAGAAGATTAATACTGGCATTCTGTGAGTGTGGAATGTTGGAGGTTTGAATTGTTATGTTTCGTTTCGGAATATGAAGAATGAAAGGGATAGACTAAGATTTTATTTAGTTTGTGTAAGTGAAGTACTCTGGCAAAAGGAGCAGGATGTTTGGTCAGGCGATTATACAGTTATCAACACAAAAGTGAAGAGGGGGATCTAAGCATTTAGTTTAATATAATCAATAAGATAATGGGTTAGCGGGTTACTATGACCAGCATACAGAATGGATTACTCCTCTCAAGATACACCACGCAAATGTCCACCACTATAGTGCAGGTCTATATGCCTACCAGTTCAGCAAATGATGAAGACATTTAAGGAAAATTTGAAGAGATAGAAGTTTTAATACAAGATGTAAGAGGAGAGTCTAATTGAGACGAGAGACTGGAATACAGTGGTACGCCAAGGACGAGAAGGAAATGTAATAGGAGAATTAGGACTGGGACAAATAAATGAGAGATGAAATCAGCTGGTGCAAAGCTGCATCGATCATAATTTATTCCTTGCTACTACTTGGTTCACTGACATGTATCAAATAGACTGCATTATTTAAGAAATTCATAAAGCAAGTGTTGGATTGAAAGACCTTCCGAGGAGCAAACGTGCACTCCAACCAGTACTTTGTGGTGCTCATGAAGTGCCATTTGAAGATGAAAAATTTAAGAAAGGAACGATTGCAAGGAGATGGGATCTTGATAATTTGAAAGAAAATAGCGTGCCGGATTGTTTCAACGAACATCTTACACAATGTCTAACAGAAAGTGCTGTAGGATTACTGACGAAAAAGTATGAAGAAAGGCAAGGTCAAGTAAGAATCAGTGGATAACTCAGTATATATTAGGCCCAACTGACGAAAGGCGAAAATAAATGAAGAGGGTATAAAAGATTACAGGCGATTAAAATGAAGTACATATGAAGTGCAGGAGAGCTAAGGAAAAGTGGCTGAAAGAAAAGTGCAAAGAAGGTGCAGGTTGTATGGTTGTGGGAAAGGTAGATGCTGCATACAGGAACATGTAGGAAAACTTTGGACAAAAGAAAACTTTTGTGTTTGAATAATAAGAGATCGAATGGAAGACCAGTTCTAGGGAAAGAAGACAAGGCAGAAAGATGGCAGGATCAAGTTAAAAAATTGTATCAATAGACAGGAGTCGACTGTAAGGCTCTGCAAAAGGAAGTTGTTAATGCTGATGGAATGGGAGACCCAAATTTGAGGTAAAAATTTGTCAGAAGTGTGAGAGACCTAAATAAGAACAAGACGTCTGGATTTGACGACATACCCTCAGAAGGAATCGGCATAGAGAGTTTTTCCACTTAGTGTGCAAAATGAACGATGAGAGAGAAATGTCATCCGATTTTCTCTGGAATATTGTTACACAAATAACCAAGAAAGCAGATGTTGACAAGTATGAAAAATACCGCACCATTTCACGTTTGCAAAGTCTTGATGATGATGATGCTTGTTGTTTTAAGGGGCCTAACATCGGAGAGACAAATTGAAGCTGAGCTGGGAGAACATCAGTCTGACTTCAGAAGAAATGTAAGAACACGTGAAGCAATCCTGAATTTACGTCTGATCTGAGGATCCAATTAAGACGCACAAGGCCACGTACAACGCGTTCGTAGATCTAGGAAATACATTCAGTAATACTGATTGAACCAACCTATTAGAGGTTCTGAAAGTGATTGGGATCTGATTCTGAGAAAGAAGAATGATCTACAATCTGTACAAAGTTCAGACGGCAATGATTGGAATCAGGACTATGAATAGGAAAAGAATTTGCAATCCAGAAAAGAGCGATAAAGCAAATCAGTAATCTGAAACTGGCCTATGGTACTGTTATTTTATGTGAGTCTGCAGGAGCTCTTCAAAAATTGTTGAATGCACGGACACAGACTTGGAGAAGGAGTACCACATTAAAGGAACTGCTGTGGGATAAACAAGTAAGATGATCCTCACGTATAGTTTGAAAATTACCACGTTAACGAGACAAGACAACTGAAAACTCCAAGCTGCAGAAATTGAGTTCTTATGCACCATGATCCAGAAGACAAGGAAGGAGGATTTCAGGGATGAAAACTCAGAGAGGAGGTAGGAATAGGAGACTCCCTACTACAGGGGCTCCAGAAAGCAAGACTGAAGTGGTCTGGCCATGTAAGAAGCATGAGTGCAAGAAGGACTACAAGAAGGCAATATGGAATAGAAATAAAAGGAAAAAGACCAGTGGACAGACCCAGAGGGAAATGGACCGATCTGTTGAAGAAGGATGTCGAGGAGAGAGGACAAGATTGGGAGAAGATTACGAGAAAACAATGATTGACGGACATACAAATATGAAGGGAGTCTGAACACCACACCCGGGCAAGTGGAGATGGTCGATGATGATGCTGATGATGAGGAAATGAAGTCTTAAAGGAAGCAGATGAATGTTGTTACTTGGGCAGTAGAATAACCAGTGATGGCAGATTTAGGAAAAACAGAAAATACGGACCAGCTCAAGCACGGAAGGCCTGTCTTAAGAAAAAATATATATAGTAATAACTAGAAAGGTATTTTTGAAGATTTTAGGGAAGTGAAACATTGACAATAGCTATCTGAGAAAGGAAGGTTTTGAAATAAAGTGTTACAGAAGAATGCTAAATGTGATACGAAGAGGTTGAATACCGAATGAAGAGTAACTTGACGAAAAGATGGAATTATAGGGCACATCTTAAGACACCCAGGACATGTTAACTTAGATTTCGAGGGAGGTGCAGGCGGAATGATTGGCATGGATAGATCAAGGCATGAATATGACAATCAGATTGCAGTGAGTGAAGAATGTAATAGTTACCCATACGAAGAAATATAAAGGTTAGCACAGGATAGGGTGGCATTGAGAGCTGAACCAAACCAGTTTATGGTCTGTTGACCCAAACCGCAGCGTTATTGTTAACTGATTTTTAGACAGAATAATTTGAAGTTAATCACCAATACGTTAGCTAGAGTTTGATAGTTGCTTCCTTAAGCTGTAACATTCTTGATTATATTAATTTTTGTATTCCCCTATAGGCGGAAAAAGTCTAAATCCCTCATCGGAAACTTAGACTTTTCAATCGTTATCCGTATCGAAATACCATCCAATTATCGGATCGGATCCTGAATGGTCAAGCCAGATATATGTTAAAGTTTATGAGAAAATCGAGAAATTCTATTCTTCATGCCTTTTGTAAAATTTCTTTAATTACACGGTTCCTCCTCTTCTTCTTATTTGGTACTCACCACATAGCTTTCCGCAGGACGTGAGGTTCCCCTCCACTTCATTCTTCTCTCTACACGTCAGACAAGGTAATCCTGCACATGGAACAGAACATTCATTACTGCCTTGGTAAGTATTATATAACATGAAAGAGCCATTCTCTTCTATCGCAATCACAAGCTATAGGGGAGAGAATATTCATTTATTTCAATCTATATTATTATACGGTATACTGCTATTTATTAACAAAATGACACAACAGTTATTATAATACACCTATATAACTGTGGGCCAAGGTAGAACCCGAAGTTTAAAACGCGGTGGTGATGAAATTTGTTTTAAGAGGTAATCATCCTCTCTGAACAAATTAAGTGGAAAAGAAATTTAAAGTAAAGCAAAATGATTTATTCAACAAAGGAATTTCGAAATGAAGTACAAAATAAAACAAAAAAGTAATGTTTTAAGCCGAAAAGTTCACTAACGAACCAAAAGGAACGTGAGATCCCTGAGTAACACAACACTTGCAATCTACATACCCTTGATTAGTCCACTGTCGCACATAAAGCTGATGACGAGATAAGCAGTATCGCATCATCGGCCAGTATGCGTTCGAGTGTTTCCTGCAGGCCGAGGCTCCAGAGAGATCGGCGCACTCTGTGAGGATGTGGGCCAGAGTGAAGTCGGCACCACAAGAATACACCGGGGGTGTCTTCCATCTTTAGGAGATAAGAGTGCGTAGATCATCCGTGACCTATCCTCAGCCTACACAATACTATGACCTCTCTCCGTGAAGCACGGGAATAGGACCAGCACAAGGTGGTTGTCTTCTTAATTGCTCTCAGCTTGTTGGGAGTTCGGATAGCAACTTTATCCGCAAGTTCATAACCCGCAGTCCTCTATCGCAGTTGGGAAGAGAATATTATTTTATTTTCATCAATAGTAACATACTGTACACTGCTAGTTATTTACAAAATGACACAGTTATTATTATAATATACGTATATAACCGTGGGCCAAGGCAAAACCCGGCGTCTAAAAGATAGATATTTCCTCCTAATGTCAAAATGTACAAACTAGTTGGGAAGCGTACGATAGTTCCCCCTTTTTCACCACAGGTTACCGTGGAGGGAGAGGGTAAAGGAAGGGGACTGCGGCGGGGAGGTGGGGCTCTGAGCCTTTGCTGCGGAAGAAGTATGATTCAAGGACGGGATGTCCTACCGTTTTCGCTTCCGAGGCGAGAAATTGTTGACCAGACACACTGACTCAACTCAGGCCCAGAGATAGTAGGCTTTACATTTATATACCTCTTTATGTTTTTTCTTATACATTTTTTCTATTACTATCTAGGAGGAGAAATCTGTAGAGATATAGAGGAAATAAAGTTGTACTGTACTAACTAGTTTGAAGGATTGGATGAGAAAACGCGATATGCTCCTTGTGCCCTAGATTGTATTATTACCGGAAAAATCTGTTTCTAATTTGAGCTTAATCGTAGGCAAGCCATGTATTTTGGACGTATCGTAGCCGCCCGTACGTTTTTAAGAGCCAAGTTACGATCACTTTCTATACAGGCTGTTCTCAAATAAGTGACAAGAAATTTGGGAATTAATAGTAGATCCGGATACAAGTCAAAATGTCAGTCCTTCACGAGTTACAGATTTTCAATATCGTAAGGGAATTATGGTAACAGGTATGTCTGGCAGATCCGCTCCACGTAGCTCCTCAAAATGAGTCACAAGTCCATTGCTACTGATCAACGTATACTTTTGTGTATTTGGGACTCGTGCAAGACGGTATCAGTGTGAGAATTTGACATTATTCCTGCCAAGGAGGAAGAACAGGCATCATAACACTTGTAAAGATTAATAGGTAAATTTAATGAGAAGACGGAATTGAAACTCCGAAACTAAGAAGAGATAACTATATCCTCGATTACAGCTGATAACATTAACATCTAATACTCGTAGCCATCGACCATGCGATTTATTTAAAGATATGAACTTCATTAATGTTTCCGTATGATGACATTATATATATCGAAACCGGTTCCAAAGTTGAATAAAAGGTATTTGTAACATAAACACGTACCTAATTAGTATTCAAAAGGTTGAACCTAATAGATACCTTATCATCGACCATGCGACCTATATCCATAGGAATGTTTTCTGTTTTGGGGCATACTGTAGTCTGCCCCATTACTTACCACATGTTTTTGGAAACAGCCTGTATATCTGAGTTCAAAGTATACGGCAGCTTTTCAGACCTTTTGTACTCAGCTTCTGTGGGCATTGGTTTCTTTAAAGAGCCATTCCATGTGAAAGCACCCTTAAAGATTCATTTTCAATTCTAATAGAAATAAGACTTATTACATATTAAATTAAAGATAAAAGAGTGAAGAAGTATAAAATGGTGATATAATTTTTATTACAGAACATTTTGTTCTTTTATACTTGAGTTTAACATTCCTAAGTAACCTTGAAATATTTTGTTCCTAAAATGTCAGTTTGGCAACCGTGTATATTTGCTGTGCAGGCATTCTTTTTTCAAGAGTGACTACATTGAGCACAAAGGAAGATTAATAGAGTAATTTATGACTTAAATACGAGTACAGTAGAGTCTCGATTATCCGACTTAAACGGGACCTGGAGTACGTCGGATCACCGAAAATGTCGGATAATACGGAATAACTTTGAAAATGAATAACACAAACAGGAAGGCTATACTGTATTATGTACTATGTTTTACGGGACTCTATTTATTGACTTATTAATTCAATTGTACAGTAGATGCAGTACTCTTTTCTCACTACGCCTGTAGACATGTGCAGACGTCTTGGCTTGGGCTGCAAGAGTTTTGATGTCAGCATCTTGAAATTCAGCCCAGTCTCATCAAAATTAAAAATCTGATCACCGGATAATCCTTCACCAAGAATTATTTCTTGAAATTGTCTTTTAAATTTCACAACCTCATCGGATTTAGCTGACAGTTTTTCTCCACAGATATTAAGCTTCCCAATGCCGTGCAGTATTTTCAACCGATCAAACCACCCAGCACTGGCAGTAAAATTAGGGACCCTTATTAAACTCCTTCTGGATATACATCGCCATTTCTTGCAGAATGGGGCCAGATATTGACAAGCCCTTTTCCTGGTTTTTAGTGAACCAAAGAAATAGTGCTTCACTTACTTTTTCGTACTCTCATTTTTCATTGTTTTTTCTAATTTTCAGTGCATCACTTGTTGCTCTGGTAGAGCACCACTTTTCAATTTATTCCCTCGTATGTTTCCAGTCTCCCACTTTAACACGTCCAACACCATAATCTGAAGCCATTTTTTGAAGCGTTTCCCCTTTGTCCAGTCTCTTTAACCCACTCTACTTGTCTTCCACAGAAACAATCACTTTTTTACGTTTACTCGCCATACTCACAGAGGATTTGAAAACTATAACATCCGCACCCAACCAATACTACATTGAACAATCCTACCGCATGACTGCCAGGGCTTGTCCCACAGTCGCACCCTCCACATCCCGTGTCACTGAATTGCATCCACCTAAAGTTCAAATTAAGACTAACAGTGTCGGATAACACGGAGTGTCGGATAAGCGAAGGTCGGTTGAGCGAGACTCTACTGTATATTTCAATTATCATAATGTTACTCCAGTCACAAAATTGTATGTTTGTTTGCATAATTTGAATGTCTTTTACTGTATGAAATGGAGATCATGTAGAAGTGAGGTTATGTCAACTTTTAATCTATCACTTAAACTGTGTTACATTATCTTAAGCTGTTTCTGATAAATTAGCTGTAACGGGTGTGACACATTCCTGAGACGGGCGTGACACATTTCTGTGAAGGGTGTGACATTATATAAGAAATAATATTTACTACAGTTTACAGTTTATAAGAAGGATAGTAATGGCGTAGAAAGATCTTATACATAACATGCAACCTAAATTTAAAAAGGATTACATTAAATTGCATAAAGTGTACATTAATTATTGATTTAATGCTAAATCATGTTTAAAATTTACAGTCCTCTTGTATTGCTTTGTATTATAGAAATGACTGATTCAATGGAGATGAAGAAAAATGGCAGGAATACCTTCAGAAATAAAGTGAAAGAGACAAAACAAGACGAATGATAAAGGAAATTGTGTTGACTGGCAGTAGCAAAAAACTAAAATAATAAAGGCTTACGGATTCTGAAAGGCAAAGAAGATGTCGTGAAAAATAGCGTTTGTCTTTTAGTGAAGCTCAAGGAACGTCCTTAGCTACACCATGCATATTATCGACAGACTCCTGTCAAAGCAATCATTCATTTGGTAAGACAGTTTCTTGATGTGGTAAGACTCTACCAGCTGGTCCAAAAAAAAAAATGCAGTAGTGAAGAAATTAGTGGTGGAAGCAATTTCTGAAGTTAAAAACACACTTCCCAAAGAAGGAAAACAGAGTCCTAAGGCATTAGCAAGTGATGCCAGACAAACGCTAATTGAATTATATTGCAGAGGTGTTATAAATCGAGAAGCCTCTGGAAAAATAGAAGTGAAATTGGTAAAAAATAAGGATTCTGGGAAACATGAATTGATCCAAAAAAAGGCATATGTTGTTTACTATTGCAGAATATATACCATTTTCCAAAAGGAAATTGAAGTTGTTTCTATCAAAAAGACAAAATTCTTTGAGATACGTCCTGAATATATCTTACCTGTAGCAGAAGCACCACACAATGTATGTGTGTGAAAATATCATTCCAACCTCGAATTTCTTATTCAGGCTATTAAGAATGTGAAGCCATATTTTCCAGCCTGTGGAAGGGAACTTCTGACTACAATATGCTGTGATACAAGTAATGGGCTCTGATGTGAATACCAAACCAGCATTGATGCATTACTTGGAGAAACTAATGTAGATATATTCATCACATGGAAACAGTGGAAGGATGTAGATGGATTTCATGAAGTGGTTTTGGCAGATGGATCTCTTCAAGATGTTTTAACTGGGATGAAGAACCAGTTGGAACATTGTAAAATTCATACGTATATTAAATGTGTTCAATCCAGATGCTTTGAAAAGAGAAAGAGTAAAATTACAGGAAATGAGCATATTCTGCAAGTTGATTTTGCAGAAAATTTCAGTGCTGTAGCTCAGGATGAGATGGATACATGGTGCTACACGTTCTATGGCTGTGGTAAGTGATGAATACAGTCTGGGCGTTCTTGCGGTGTGTTACGCAAACGTAAAGGCAAGAGTTCTAAAATTTAGAAAATACTGACTCTACCAGGACGGCTGTATAGCTCAATTCAAGAATCGCTCCAATCTACATAACATTTGCTACATGAAGAGTGATTTTGGATTGAAAGGGGATTGGAACATTTTTGCTACTTCCCACGGAAAAAGGGCAGTAGACGTAATTTGTGGAAATGTAAAGTGCAAGGCATGGACTTGCGTCAAAGCTAGAACTGCTGTGATCAATACTGCACATGATTTCTATGACAGTGTGAAATCTATGGGAAGATTACATGTTATCTACTGAGCAGATCAGTAGTTGCAAGCCTATTTTAGAAAAGATAAATTCATTATTTGCTGTCAAAACATTATATCAAAGTGTCTGAAAAAGGAGGCCATTTTCTAGTAGGAAGTACAGCACAGTCAGCATTGCAAAAATTAAAAGTAGAAGATTTACCAGTGGACATAGATACATTTGAAACAAAAACATTATTAGAAGATGTTTTGCCTGGAAGTTTTGTTTTAGTATCTATATGTTTGCAAAGTTCAACTCGTACCAGAAAGGAAGCCATCAGTAAGCAGTACTTTGCCACTCTGCTTGAGATTGATTGGAGGTGTAAGGAACTGAAGCTACAATACGTGCATCCAAGTGGAACTTATTGGGATAAAGAAGACAGTTCATGTGAGAAAGTTTACCAACCTGTACCAATCAATAATCGTGGTCAGTTTCGGTTTATGTTCATATAAACGCATTGCATTATGAATACTCTAATTCCTAGTCTTCCTATATTTACTTTTACATCAAGTTGTATGTGCAGACATTCGTATGGTACTGGAGTATTTCTATTATTTGTTTGTCTTTATGATGAGAAATAGTGGCAACATAAGTTATTGTAAAGACCAATATTTTATATTCACTGAAGATCACTTAATTGCACTTTATAAATAAAATCTGTACACTATGTCACATCCATCACACGTTGTTTAACATTTTGAATTAAAAACTGTACCTTTTTTTCAAGAACTAGACGTGCTTATAGTATTGCAAGAAGTATGATTTATGTAATAAAATACATTTTTAGCAATACAATTTTATATTTAACAGAATTTTCCTAATAATTTAATTAATTCAGAAACTCTCGTTAAACCCGTCACATTATCAAAACGGTTGAACTATCTGTAGTAAAAAGCGTGTGAATTGTTTTTTTTTGCTACAGCTCCAGACCTTACTCCCAAATAATCTAAATATCAATAATTCAAAGAATTATCTACTCTGCGTAATGAACACATCTGTTACAAATGGGTTGTATAATTGTGTAAATGTCACACCCGTCCATATGAAATGGCAGCAAAGTGATACACTGAGCAAGGATTTTTTCCATCGTTAAAACTGCGTAGAAACTGTAAGATCAGTAAGTCTCCTGAAAACGGTGTTAGATGTTAGTTACGTTCAACCGTAATATCCCCCTGTGGGTGGGGGCGGTAGAATAACTCCCACGGTATTTCCTGCCTGTCGTAAGATGCGAATAAAAGAGGCCCCATGGGCTCTGAACTTTAGAGCGTGTATTGGCGACCACGGGGCCCTTAGCTGAGTTCTGGCGTTGCTTTCACTTACTTGTCCCTGGCACCTCACTTTCATCTTCCTATCCGACCTCCCTTGGTCAACACTTGTTCTTTTCCGACCCCGACGGTTTTACGTATGGAGGCCTAGGGAGTCTTTCATTTTCACGCCCTTCGTGGCCCTTGTCTTCCTTTGGCCGATGCCTTCATTTTTCGAAGTGTCGGATCCCTTCCATTTTTCCCTCTGATTAGTGATAAATAGAGGATGGTTGCCTAGTTGTACTTCCTCTTAAAACAATAATCACCACCACCACCACCACCACCACTCAACCGTAATAGTTTTAGTAATACCAAGACGAATAGAAATATATAGTGTGACGACTTGTGCTGGTGGATATGTTCCTTCGCTACGTTATTGTGATGTTTCAGAACTGTGCATTCTGTTTGCTGACGGGTGACTGTGTTTATGTGCGATATGTGTTTGATGCAAATGAAGATATGGAGTTCCTTGCTTTGAAAGTAATTTGTGAAAAGTGCGTAGGAAATTTTTTACAGCTGGTAATGAAATAAGGACATTACTTCAGAAATTGGTTCGTCAGTAAAGCGATAAATATCTCGAACGTTTATGTGCTTATTTGTGCAAAGTGCTTTTCCAGTAATTCGCCACGAAACTGAATGCATATCAAACTCTGTTGCAATTCTCAGTTGTAAATTTAAAATACCAAGATGCCAACTGTTTACTGTACATACTGCGATATATATCGTAAAACATATTAAACCTCTGCAGACTGCCAATTTATTGTTATAAATACATATAATAATAATAATAATAATAATAATAATAATAATAATAATAATAATAATAATAATAATAATAATAATAATAATAATAATAATAATAATAAGCTTTATTGGGACACTGCTGTAGTGACAGACAAAACAGTCAACCATAACAGGCCAGACATCATACTGGTAAACAAGAAAACTGGGACGACTTTCATTATTGACATCGCTATCCCCAATGACACCAACATTGACAGGAAGTACAGTGAAAAAATCTCCAAGTACAAAGAACTTGCAGAAGAGATAAAGAGGATCTGGAAGATGAAACTGGTACGAATAGTTCCTGTGATTCTGTCAGTCAACGGCCTCATTCCACACACACTTCACAAGAGTCTGCGAGAACTGGGTCTTCCACCGAACATCTACAAAATTATGCAACATTCTGTCCTCCTGTCAACATGCAACATTGTGCGATCATTCCTCTCGCAAGAATGAAGATCCCGTGATCTACAGTTTTGTATATACCTGTACATCAACGTTTGTATTATAATGTGTAAATAGTTTAATTATGTAAGGCACTTGGTGCATCCCGTGCCCCATTACTACCCATATTTCCTGTGGAGAAGTGTTTGAATAATAATAATAATAATAATAATAATAATAATAATAATAATAATAATAATAATAATAATAATAATCGTATGGCCTCAGCTACCGTATGCAGACATTTCAATTTGACGCCATCTGGCTGTCTGCTCGTCAATTTCGACGTTCCGGTTTACTCTAGATTGCAGACAGAGTAAACTGGATCTCTGGATCTCTCTTGGGCGTCTATGGCTGAGATTTATTTAATTTTGTCGGGTAAATACCAAATGTATCACCAGAGATCTTTTACATGCCGACATAGTACGACATGGAGTGTCGAATGGACTTTTTTCGCCCTTCAAAAATCCGACTACTTCTGTCGGGTTTGAACCCGCTTATCTTGGGATCCGGAGGCCGACACTCTACCACGGATCCAAAGAGGCAGCTATAAATACATATGTCATACACATATAATTCTTACATAACTACTTAACTTAATTTTTATGCTAAGATACTCAGATTAATCATGAATCTTACTAGTAACTTCCTTTGAAAGAGATTCATTCTCTTCTTTAATATGAATTCCCTCTGATTATCAGCACTAACCTTTGATTTATCACCAGCACTAGAGCATACAGAGCTAATACTAGAGGAGTCTACTACGGAATAATAACGAGTGGAAGGGTCAGAAGTTTCTTAAATTGGACATTATCATTTATGCATCAACTATCTAAATGCTATTGTGTCAAATTTCACCTACGTCAGACAAATTTGCATTATAAGGGACTATTTTTATGAAAGAGAACATGGTGATTTTGCTAAGCTATAAAATAAAAAATAAAAATCTATTCAACTTCACTCACTTTAGAATTGCCCTGCACAAGAACTGCTTCCTTCAGACTTCTTTCTTCTCTCCTTATCATCACCTTCTTCTCTTTCCTCAGCTCTTTGCTTTCACCTAAGCTCCTTTTCTTGCTTTGTTGGGCCGTGTCCAGTACAACATGGAACAAATTCAATGTCAGCGCAGCGCAATTTAAAGGAGGCGCTGTGGACTTAAAAAATTGCCGGCATTTAAAAAATAAAAGCATTTTTCGATAGAGCACACATCAGGGTGCTTTCTAGTGTTCTATAACCAATTCCGAAATTTTCTAGAAATTCATGAAATTTAACTATGATGTCCCCTTGAGTTGTTTCTTTTTCATGTTATCATGTATTTCTTTTTCACGTTTAATTCTGTTATCATGAGTTTTCTTTTCTCTTTTTACGTATGTGTTACGTATATGTTTCTCCTTCACGCTATCGATACCATGTGTTTCACTTTCACCTATAATTATGTTATCATGTGTTCCTTTTTCACGCATAATTCTGTTATCATGTGTTTTCTTTTATCTTTTTACGTATATGTTACGTATGTGCTTCTCCTTCACATATAATTCTGTTATCATGTGTTTCTCTTTCACTTATAAATCTGTTTTCATGTGTTTCTTTTTCACGTATAATTCTATTATCACGTGTTTCTTTTCCACGTTTAATTCTGTTATCATGTGTTTCTTTCTCACGTATAATTCTGTTATCATGTGTTTTCTTTTCTTTTTTTACGCATGTGTTACGTAGCCTATGTGTTTCCCTTTCACGTATAATTCTGTTATCATGTGTTTCTCTTTCACTTATAATTCTGTTATCATGTGTTTCTTTCTCACGCATAATTCTGTTATCATGTGTTTCTTTTTCACGTTTAATTCTGCTATCATGTATTTCTTTTCCACGTTTAATTCTGCTATCATGTGTTTCTTTTTCACGTTTAATTCTGTTATCATGAGATTTCTTTTTTAAGGTTGTTTCCACATTTATTCATGAGTTAGTTTAGAAACCGACTCGTTTGAACTCGAGACTACAGAACGAACTGGAATGAGACCTCATATAATGAATAAACGTAAAAGGAGATTTACAAAAAAGTGACTAATTATTTTTGGGTACTGATCAGGGATGTATTATAATTGGCAGGAATATAATAGGGGTTTCGGAGAAGTACCATACCGTACCACTAGCTGCGATTGGTTGAATAATGGAAGTCGTAGATGGGGCCGAGTTGCAGTCACCGCTATCGATACTTATGCCGAAGCTCTTCTTTTGTTGCTATCGGTGCAGCATATTTTTATCAGATAACAGTTACCCCAACGCAAAGTGTACTCGACACAAGAAGTTTGACTGATTATTTTTGTGAGAATATTGTAATAGTGGACTTTATTTTACCCTTTGACATTTTAAAGTTTAAAGGTAGCTGGATTTATTTCAGATGTAATGAGTAGTGTAGACTTGTTCAACTCTTTTCCCTACAGTATGTTCTAGCATCTTCTGTCAGTGTAGCTCCTTTCTTTCCTCCGCTCACAGGATGCAATCCAGTCGCAAAAACCACAAACTATCTTCACAATCTGTCAGCCTCCCCCAGTCGCCGTCATCCTGTTCGGCCACGTGGCTAGCTTGGTACAGTCAAAGAAGTAGAACTCTTAATTGACTGACACATATCCATTTTTCCACGTCTTCCAAGACTTGATCTGGGATCTTTCGAAGATTTACCCTCTATGACTTTTTGCTCTTCACTGAAGCCTCTCTCTATTTGCTGACAAACGATCCATGGCATACTAGATCGTAGATCGTGACGGTCGTCTCTTGTTCTGGGCGTTTTGAGCCGTTCGAAGCCATTTTCAGCCGGTTTACTCTCGCGGATAAGGCGACAAGTTGGAGTTATCGAGGTGACTCGCTTCATTTGACCTGCTCTAATGATATCTCTCTGTTAATATATTTGATATTCTTGAAGTGCATTTGCAGCTCCAGTTTGGTCATCTGTCTTTTTATACAATCTATTTTTCTCCAGATTCGGCTCTCAGTGCCGAGTACGGCAATCTACACTGAGTCCTTCCCCCTTGACCAGTTCCATGCACCACTCTCGCACAACTTTTTGCTGGACGCAGCTGGGGAAAGCTCGGCACCTACTCTGATCCTCGTTTCTGCTACGTCACCTCTGAAGTTTATTTTGGAGCTGTCTAGAGGCTGACGTATGCTCTTCTGAAGCCTCCCTTCCATTCCCTCATTTGACAGTACAGTTGATTCTCTGCTCTTGTTAGTATGAACATTGTACACTACAAGAAGAAGAGTGACCCTTCGGGAGTTGTTCACGTTTTTAAAATGACCTTGCTTGGAAGGGTTTGAAACACAGTCAGATGACATCTTCAGAGATGTGCTGAATGATCTCAGTGGGCTAGTTCACACTTCTAGAGTTGAGCCAGAATGATGTCCTCTCTAACTGCCTTGTGTATATATTGTCTGGCTGCATTATTTGACCAACTTCTCCCATTGTGGGAGGTAGTCCTTTACTCGTAGCCAAAGTTTTCGCAGGATGGATAAAGATTGAATTGGTTCTTAAAATACGCCGCAAGAAACTCGCAGTTGTCCTTTTTTATTGGAAACCAGCTTGCCCTGTTCGAAAGTTATGTAAATGCTTCCGTCAGCAGGTTCTGTGTGAAGGCTCATTTGACTCCTTGGATTATCTTGGCTCCGAGATTCCTCTGTTCTAAGAATTTCTTCCACTTTTCCTCGTTTTTTCTAGCTTGCCTGGCTGTCTTGAAAATAAACTCCTTCAGTTGGTCCGCAGTTACTCAGACCTGCTTTATTCAAACTCTGACTTACTCCTTGCTTGTTCTTAAATCGTTCCGTACCTGACCTGATTGTTCTGGATGCTTCGTGCCATCTGATGCTTCTTGTTCTCTGGGAGCTATCCAAATCCATATTGGCACCTCCCACTACTTTCATGTTCCCGATTTTCCTCTGGGACGTTTTGAGACAGCTACTAGGTTGAGGTTGGTTAGCTTGTGTACCAGATAATTTTCCTCTGTATTTGTGTATTTTCTCTCTCCTTCCAACTGGCCACTGAAGTACCCTAGCACTATGACTGTATATCTCTCTGGCATTTTGAGACAAAATGTCCTCGAGAACTTGTTCGCTTTCTCAGTGGTATGTATTTCTGTTATCCTCGTTGGTGAGATCGTGCCCATTGTCTTCAGTGTAGCACTTGCTATCCCACCTGACAGACAGACTGCTCGGCGAGGAAAAGTCGTTGAGTAAGTCAAGTAGCATGTGCCTGACGATAAATCTTTTATCTAAGTTAGGTTCATTCTGCATTAACCAGTACCCACTTTACCTTTAAGGATACTGCAACCTGGTCTTCTGTACTGATGTCAGTAAAATGTCGTGGCTGTCAGATGTTTCAGCTCATCCACTTTGAGCAGTGTTAAATGTTGTTAAGAAGCTCGCCTGCGTTTACGTTCGGCTCATCCTCGTGCACTGTTTCAGCGGACCCATCAGAATCAGAATATCTACGGGAAAACTGACCAGTTGCAGAGAAAGTGTGGCTTTAAACCCTTCTGTTGGCAGTCCTGAAGATGTTTTTCCTGGGTTTGCAATTTCACACCAAACAATTGCTACGTGTGTACCATAATAAAGGCCACGGCGTCTTCCTTCCCACTCCTAGCCCTTCCCTATCCCAACGTCGCCGTAAGACCTATCAGTGTCGGTACGACATTAAAAAAATTAATAGAAGCAATCCTCTATATCTGACATTCCTCTGGCACATTTAAATTAGTTACACACACCTTGCCCTAAAACAACATAGGAAATTGTGTCTAGGTACCGTTGCCTTCCTCTCTCTCTCTCTCTCTCTCTACATAACTCAACGTCCATGCACGGGTCCATGAATATCCTCCCCACTGGCCTTCAACGACCTCACCACCGAAGCCAGTTAAAGCGTTCAGCTTCATTCAGCACATTTACTCTACGCTTACAATTAACCACTTCATTCCGAGTACGATTTCCCACCTGGTTGTACTAGAAATATTCTGGCTGTATAATAATAATAATACGTTTAAGCATTCATTATCATGTATGAAGTCAAAATCCAACGATTCCGTAAAATTCACAGTACTTTTCACATGTCAGTTATCGGAAAATAACGTAATTCTAAAATATGTCACTACTGATTTTCTAAAACTGATTTACTTACGTGGGTCCAAACAGAATCTTTGGCAATTTAAATCTTGGGCTAATCTTATCGACAACTTCTCACACCATACACAACTGAATTCTGCAAATTAAACAGAAAATTCCTTAGTTACTGATGACATAGAACATGACAGAGCCGCGAGAGGAAATTCCCTCAATCACGGATGATCAGCAAGTGGGGAGAAATATTCCTTTACTGTAATAAATACTTACACTATACATGCTTATAATACTAATACGCAAAATGTTACGAAATAATAAATCTAATACTAACATATCTGTGCTGCTATGGAGGAATCCGATGTCAAAGAAATCCACATCCCCTTCATAGTGCTGTCAGGGCCGGCGACAACAGGGGGAGGGGGCAGATATGGAAAATACACAGGGGCCCGGACCCAAGGATAAATTAAAAGTAAAAATGTAAATTTTAAATACATTTAAATGCCAATAAGAATACAAAAAAGCATTCCACAAATTTTGCACTAAAATTACACAAAGTGATTTCACAAATGCAATCGGGCCGATGACCTAGATGTTAGACTTCCTTAAACACCAAGCATCAAATGCGCTCAAATCCGTGGTGTAATTTTGGAGCTTTTTTGAAGCAATAACAATAAAGGATGAAAAAAACGTAGGTGTAATTTTGGATCGAAATTGGTGTAGAAATTGTCTGATTAATACACTTTACTTTTGGTGTAACTATGGCGCAAAATGTCACTTCCCATCCACTAATATTGTTGGCGTAAAATGGTGTAAATTAATGTGAAAAATATCTGCAGTAATTCAGGTGCACTTTTGGTGCTTTTTTCATTGCTGTGAAATCGGTGCACCCACTGTCGCTTTTGTATTAAATTAGCACCATAAATACACCAATTTTTGGTGCAGAATCCGCCTCCAGCAGCTGGTGATCAGGTAAGTCTTGGTTATAAATTAACCAGTAAGTTCGCAGTTCTGGTCTAAATTAAGTGAGGGGGCGACCTCGATTTAAGGGCCCGGACCCTCAGTTGTCCAGGGTTCCGATAATCCTGTGACCGGACCTGAATGCCGGTATGTACAGACTGAACAGAACTCGATATATTTCTGTTGTTCCTAGAAATTGCAATTACTGCAAATTCAGTTCTGGAACGTTCCATATTTTGAAATGATCTGTTTGCAAATCATATACCAAATCAAACGCATCGGAGTCTGCCATCCTTTTTAAACGGCCAGCATTTGGTTAATTCCTGTACAGAGTGACCACGTTGACAGTATAGCTCAATCAGTCACGTTAAGGAGGCAGATACAATATCCGATACGTTTTCTTAAATAACTTCAAAGAAAATGGATATTTATCGAAAACCTCCGTTGGTAAATTACACCAACCCCTAATTCCTCCCCACACAATAAACGATTAACTCCCCCCTCCCCCATTTGTCGCCTTGATTTCTAAAATTATTTAAATATTATAATTTTTCCTAATTTTAAGAAGAAGAAGATATGGTAACTTTATACTTAAACACAGAATACATGGGAACAGTAGGAGAACAAATCTCCTGTAAACTTATATTTTGACCCTTTGTAATTCAGGGATGTAAAACATTTACATTGTACAGTGAGTTTCTTTTCTCTTATCTGTGGCTCAGCATATCTGCCTCCCGTTGACTCATCCCTTCCCGTTACACAGCACGGGAATACCCGCACTTCACAGTTCAGGTCCGCGCTTAGAAAGTGTATTAAGTGTTGATCTGTCAATCCAACTGTTCTGGATTTGTGAAGTGTTACTTCGCGGTATAATTCTCATAATGCCTCCACATGTGAACACGGTAGAGGAAAAAATAATTATGTACGAGAATTATGTGAAAATAAAGTCTTGCAGGGAAGTCGTTTGGCGATTTGTTATACAATTTCCAGGTGTACGCTCTTCGCATAGAGATCGTGCGGAAACAAATTGAGAGGAACTGGTCCTTTGCTCGATAAGAAGCGAAGTGTTAAAAAACGTTTACTTAACGAGGAAATAGTAAATGAAATCGCAGAGAGATTAAATCTCTTAAGACGACTTAGACAAGAAGCCGGGGCTTCGAAGAGCTCAGCATGGCGGACTACGAAAATATTAAAGTTGAAAGCTAAGACGATGCCAGAAATGTGTGGATCCAGGAGAAAAACATTTCCAACATATCTTGTCATAAGGTATATGCTTATTTTCTTAATTTTGATTATTATCTCATGTCATGCATGGATAAAGTGAGCGAAGTGTTTTCCTTGTTGCTGTGCCGCGGAGCGGGGAGTAATGAGTCAAAGGAAGGCAGATAACCTGGGCGCGTCTGCCGGCCAGACGATGAGAGAAAACTACTTCACTTCGTGCAGTGTTAAAATTAACACTGAAAATGACAGTTTTTCAGTAAGCTTTGGCTACTTCCCTCAGATCAACGTATACATTTCTGCTGGGGGCAGGTTGAGGGTTCGAACCAAACTCTTGCCAGTTACGAATATAGCTTATTTCACACCTGACAAATACTAGGTAGCTTACTATCCTATCACTGTGCTATTCTTCGTCGCCAGAGTCTATGCCATGTAAAACCGATAGGAAATAATAATAATAATGTTTATAAAGTTTGATTTTTTGGGATACGTGTAAAAATTCTTAATTATTTAATTGTTTGAAATAAGTAATCCAGACATTTGAAGAGGTATTTCCATCCTTGACCGCACGTATAAGATTTACTCTAAGATACTATATAATCGGATTAAAGAACAACTTGATTAAGAGTTAGGAGAATACCAGGGAGGCTTCAGACCTTGGAGAAGCTGCTCTGAAAAATTATCAACTTTGAAGCTAGTCATGGCATGTTACACAATCCGAAACTAACCTCTTTCAATAACGTGGTGCTGGTGATGATTTTTGATTTAGGAGGAATTACACCTAGGTAATCATCCTCTCTGAACAAATTAGTGGAAAAGGAATATAAAATAAAACAAAATTATTTATTTAACGAAGAAACTTGAAACGCTCTACAAAATAAAACAAAAAATATTGAATTAGGTCGGAAAATTAGTAAGAAATCAAAAGGGAACGTGTGTTCCCTGACTAACAGTGCACTTGTAATTTAAATACCCTTGATTTCCACTGTCGCACATAAAGCGAATGCCGAGCTCAGTAGTTGTCGCGTCATCGTCTAGTATGCGTTCGAGTGTTTCCTGCAGGCCGAGGCTCCGTCTTAGGCGTAGAACGTCCATGACAAACCCTTAGGCTACACAATACTATGACCTCTCTCCATGAAGGTCTGAAAGAGAACAGCCACATGGTAGTTATCTTCATAATTGATCTCACCTTGTTAGAAATTCGGATAGCTAGCCACCCCGATTCCCAGGACGCCAAGATGGTTCGACGTAGCTGAGAACAAATATCTTTAGCCGCTATATTGACTGGTCTTGGAGATAAAAGTGCCGATTTCTTTGGAGATTCATCCGCAAGTTCGTTTCCCGCAATCCCAACGTGGCTGGGAATTCACGCGAAAGTGATTCTGGTGCCAGCATCACTTAACCTGGCTAGAAGGTTATGAATCTGTTGCACCAGTGGATGTTGCGATAAACAGGTTTCAATAGACTGCAGAGAACATAACGAGTCGGTACTCATAAGAAAATGGTTTCTTTCGCTACCCCAGTGCAAACTGCAGAGCTTCTAAGATGGCGTGAAACTCCAAAGTATACACTGCTACATACACCAGGAAGCGAGATATTCGTGCTCATATCATCAGTGACGAAAAAGCAACCAACATTTTCTCCGATTTTAGAGCAATCCATGAAGATATATCTCGTGGCCGGATACTGGTGAACGAAGTCCTGGAAATACCTCCGATAAACGGAGGAATCCGTGTTCACCTTGGGTCCTCGGAGTAGATCTAGACGTGTATCCGGTTTCGGAACTAACCACGGAGGTACCTCGCTAAAAGCCTGTTTAAGACAACCATCGATATCTATATTTAGGTCACGACACAGGCTATCAATTCGAAACCAGACCAGCCGTGTGGCATTCGGCCGGTCTTGGTACTTCTGGTGGTATTGGGTACTAAAAATGCATTGATAGCTTGGATGTAGTGGCATTTCACGAATTTTGGCAGCGTACGTGAGGAGTAACTGCTGCCTCCATATTCGTAAAGGTGGAACTCCCGCTTCAGCGAGTAGGTTGGGAATGAGGCTAGTACGGAAAGCCCCCGTTGCCAGCCTAACTCCACTATGGTGAATACTGTCTAGAAGGTTCAGCTTAAATTTTGATGCTGAGCCACAAGCCGCACTATCATAGTCCATTCGGGAGAGGACCGTTGCCGTGTAAAAACGTAGCAGCACCGACCGTTCAGCCCCCAAGGAGTGCCGCTGAGAAACTTAAGCATGTTGAGTTTCTTCAAGCAGGCAACCTTCAACTGACGGATGTGGGGCAGCCAAATTAGTCTCTTATCAAAATGGAGACTCAGGAATCTGCAGGTGTCTCCCGTTGTTAAGACACTGCGGAGCTCTGGTTCATGATGCACGACGTCAACAGAAGTGTACAACTCAGGTTTTTGCCGCTGAAAATTGAAAATCATGTTGCAGGACCCATCTTTCGAATCAGTTAATAGGTTGCTGTAGCTGTTTCTCAGCAAACGCCACCCTTCCGGAGCTGTAATGTAGAGCTATATCATCTTCATACAGCGATGGAACGACTGCGGGCCCAGCAGCGGCAACTATGCCGTTGATGGCGATTGCGAACAGTGTGACACTCAGGCCCGGTTTCTTCAACTCTATGTTAAATTTTGCTTAACAAATGTTAACTAACAATTGTTATTAATTTAACACTTCGTTTAAAAGTACCCTGTTTCATGAACATATTTCCAACATTTGTTACGAAACAATTGTTAAAGACAAATTAACACATTTCCGTAAGATTTCTGAACGCGTTTGGCAGTGAGCGTCTTTTGTTTCTTTGCATATAGCGCTCCTAGTGGCGTGTTGAAATAGTATTTTGTCACACAGACACATGGTTGACATTATTATAGGTTATGGTTAGCGGAGACCGCTAAGAAGTAAACATGTCAAGTAAGAGGCAACAACAGCGTTAATATTATGAATGCGAGACAAATGTTGTTATAGTTTTAATTTAAAATTATGCGAGTGTGCAAAAAAAAAAAAAAATAATAATGAAATAACGGACTGTTATATCACAACATTCGATATAGCCTATTCTTGTAGGAGTGCAATCTAAGGTTCCTACATCACCGGGAAAATGTTATAATTGATATGTTTTGAATGATTTTCGGGCATTCTTTTATTGCGGGGGAAATAATGTAGTGCCTTGTTAATGCTGCAATGGCAGCAAGAATTCTTTGTAGAATCCTACACACTCTTTTCTTGCCCTCGTGAACATAGTCGCCTACAATTAGGCCTTTTTTCTTAAAAAAAAAAAACTATTTGTTCGGTACGCCGACCTATGAAGATCTTTTGCCCCTACAATTAGGCCTACATGGAAAGTGTCTCGAGGTCAGATGTCATTACAAACCTCCGCTTCGAACGAAGGCGAACAAATTTTACTTAAACATGTCAGGTCCGCAACCTAATAACTTCTGAAAACTTGATGAATCCCCGATTCCAATGCAAGGCGTATATAGGCCCTACTTAGGAGTTGTGGCATAGTGGTCATCGTACTTGTCTGCGAGCGTCGTAGACGTGAGTTCGAGTCTCGTTTCAGGGAACAAAAATATTACGCAAATTGCAGTACCGGTACACTTTGTTTTCTACCTGAAATTAATATAGGTCTAAACGTTCTCACAGTTACTGCTGGATCTCTTTCTCTGTATATATATTAATGTCTTCTTAATCTGTTTATCCTCCAGGGTCGGTTTTTCCTCGGGGAGAATGATCAGTACCCCCCTAGGCGGCCTCACCTGCTATGCTGAACAGGGGCCTTGTGGAGGGATGGAAAGAAGATTGGATGGGACAGGGAAGGAAGTGGCCGTGGTCTCAAGTTAGGTACCATCCCGGCATTTGCCTGGAGGAGAAGTGGGAACCCACGGAGAACCACTTTGAGGATGGCTGACGTGGGAATCGAACCCTCCTCTACTCAGTTGACCTCCCGAGGCTGAGTGGACCCCGTTCCAGCCCTCATACCACTTTTCAAATTTTGTGGCAGAGCCAGGAATCGAACCCGGACATCCGGGGGTGGCAGCTAATCACGCTAACCACTACACCACAGAGGCGGACTATATTAATTTGAGGTAGGAAATAAAGTTCCACTGCAATTTGATCATTACTTTTATTCGCAGCCGCCTCCGTGGTGTAGTGGTTAGCGTGATTAGCTGCCACCCCCGGAGGCCCGGGTTCGATTCCCGGCTCTGCCACGAAATTTGAAAAGTGGTACGAGGGCTGGAACGGGGTCCACTCAGCCTCGGGAGGTCAACTGAGTAGAGATGGGTTCGATTCCCACCTCAGCCATCCTCGAAGTGGTTTTCCGTGGTTTCCCGCTTCTCCTCCAGGCGAATGCCGGGATGGTACCTAACTTAAGGCCACGGCCGCTTCCTTCCCTCTTCCTTGCCTATCCCTTCCAATCTTCCCATCCCTCCACAAGGCCCCTGTTCAGCATAGCAGGTGAGGCCGCCTGGGCGAGGTACTGGTCATACTCCCCAGTTGTATCCCCCGACCAAGAGTCTGAAGCTCCAGGACACTGCCCTTGAGGCGGTAGAGGTGGGATCCCTCGCTAAGTCCGAGGGAAAAACCGAACCTGGAGGGTAAACAGATGATGATGATGATGATGACTTTTATTCGCATTTTTACCTTCACATTCCCTGAAATAATTAATTAAATTTGTATTTTTTAAAAAGTAACCTAACGCGGGACTCGAACTCTCATCGTCGTGGTTCGTAGACAAGTACGATGACCACTCGGCCACTGCTACTCTTGACTAGTGCGCAACTTTTCAAGTATATACGCGGTGCTTTACAATCGGGAATTCATAATTTTTTCGGAAATTACTAGGTTGCGGACCTAACAAGTTCAAGTTAAATGTGTTCGCATTTTAGTGTTCTATCCCCTCCACGTGGTCCGAAGCGGATCCTGCCTCATGACATTTGTCCTCATTTATTTCGAAAACGAAACTATACGGTATTGACCCAAGCCCTTCTACACGAGTTACTGATGAGTGTCCCCCAACAGGTACATTAAGCTAGTTGAAACCGATTGGACGCAGGGTCTGACCCATCCTTGTAAAATCTATAAGCAACTGCTGCACTGGAGAGATTGGGAAGTTGCAATCTGTTGGAAACTCTAACCTATATCGTCTAGTACCTTGTTCATTATGGCTTCGGTAATTAGAAGTCTTTCTTCTGACAACTCTAAAAAGGTCGTTATTTCTTAGTATGGGTCGTCCTTTGCCTTCTTCAGTTTATAAATAGTCCTCATACAGCAGTAAAGCTTCGAACTTACGTCTTCTACATGTCTCCATTTTGAAATTTTAGCAACTGTTAAGAGGTTTAACACAGGGGTGCTGCTAGGTTAATTTAACACAAGATTTAACAATTGTTAGAGTTAACAATTCTTGATGAGACGACCATTTTGTTAAATTGTGTGTTAAGTCTCCTTAACAGCAGTGTTAACACTTAACATTCGTTGAAGAAACCGGGCCTCAGTACCGTTCCCTGTGGTACTCCATTTTACTGAACGTAATATTGAGAAAATATATTCCCTACTCGGACTCGAAAGAGTCGGAGGGACACGCAGTTCTCAATAAACGTTGGCAATTTTCCCCGAAATCCCCACTGGTGTAGAGTGGAGAGAATTCCATATCGCCAGGTAGTAAGGTAAGTTTTTTCCAGGTCAAAAATCATGGTGACTAGGTCTTCCTTCCGGAGAAATGCCTCCTGAATGGCGCTCTCCAGTCTGACCAGATGATCAGTTAGACAAAAGACCTTCCTTTTCCATGGTCCACACAAGACGCCGCTTAACCACCCTTTGAAATAGCTTACAAAAGGCCATTTGTAAGTCATATTGGCCTATAACTATCCGAGAGTTTTGGATCTTTACCTGACTTGGGAAATGGTATCACAATTCGCTCACGCTATTTAGACGGAAGCACTCCGTCACTCCATAATTTGTTGAATTCGGTGAGGATATCCTTGAGACATGTCGTTCAAATGCATAAGCATTTGATTGTGGATTTTGGTTAGTCCAGGAGCCGTGTCTCTGCATAGCGCGAGTGCACTCCGCAACTCCCATTCCGTGACAAGCATGTTATAGGTTTGTGAAGCACTACAGGCGAAAGAGATGTTGTGTCTCTGCTTCGCGCTTAATTGGTAGAAATGCAGAGTCGCATCCCCCAGAGCTGGACGTATCTGCGAAATGTGTCGCGATGTTGTCTGCAATGACGGAAGGAATCGTAACTATATCTCCATTAATGGAGATTCCGGGGACTGAGGGCACGTTCTGTACTCCGACAATACGGCGGAGTTTTGTCCACACTTGTGATGATGGAGTATGTGGCGTCATGGAAGACACATACTTTTCCCACGTAGCTTTCTTACTTCCTCGAATCAAAAAACGGGTTTTCGAGCTCAGACGCTTAAATGTCATATGATTGGCCATCGTAGCATTCCGACGATAATGCTTATAAGCCCGTCGGCGATCACGTATGGCTGCTGCAATTTCGTCCGTTCACCATGGGACTTGTTTTTGGCGAGAAATACCGGACGAGGAAGCAATTGTTTCCACGGCAGCAGCTAGAATTCCAGTAGTAATGGAAGAAACGTGGTCGTGAACAGACTTCAGCATATCATTGGCCATCACTGCGCAACTGGAAAATTCTGACCAATTTGCCCGCCGAAGTAACCAGCGCTTGGGTTCTTCGGACTGTTTTTGATTTAAGAGAGTTAGAATTATCGGGAAGTGGTCACTATCACAGAGGTACTTGCTACCATAACAGGGAAACTAGCGCATGGCTGCACGTAATGACATCCAGGTGTGAGATTGTGCCATATGCGCTGCTGAAATCAGTCGTTTCCCATGTGTTAAGCACACAAATATCGAACTGGTTGATCAATCGCTCGAGCATCCCGCCCCTTGCACAGGAAGACGGAGAACCCCAGAGGGTGTTACGCGCGTTCACGTCTCCCAGCAAGAGAAAATGAGGAGGCAACTGAGCAATCCGATCTTGTAGTGCACGCATTTGAAGGTAGCAGTCCGGTGGAATGTACACGTTACACACAGCTGTCGTTGCAGGCAACGGGGCGCGAAATGCAACTCCATCTAGCTGGGTACAGTGCGGTACTTCACAGCTACTCTGTCTTTGGAAAAAAATGTCGATATCCTCTCATAGTCTTGTCGTGCCCAGGTCTCAGACGAGATTCCTGTAGACAGACTATGGAGGCCACACAGAGACAGATATCAACTGACGTAACACATCTAAGTGACAGTGCTAACTATTACAATTCCACTACAATAGTGCCAGTGCGTGCATTTTAGTTTAGTTTTGTCTTGTTTTATATGGCGGGACTCAGGCTACGAAGCCTACTATTCTCTACAACCATACATACATGTACGTGAAGAGTTGAATACACAGTAAATAAATAATCTATAATTTCATATATTAAGGTATTAATTAAATGATTTAATAAACATAATAACTTAACTATGACCTAATCCTACGTATGTTACGAATAATTATTATTTATTAACCAGGTTTGACAGAGTTTTTTAACGCTCCTAATTTCAGCATGTAGGGAATTCCAAATTCGACTGGCGGCGACTACAAATGATCTACTGTAGCCAGTTGAGCGGTGAATGAGAATGCTTAGTACTGAGGTGGATGATGATCTGGTAGGAGTACTAGAAGGTGGTGCTAGGTAATGGCATTTTGTGGCAAGGTATTCAGGAGTGTTAAGGGTCAGCATACGATGTAACAGAGAAACATTGCATAAATTTCGTCCTCTGTTAAGCGGAGCCATGAATCTCTATCAAATGCGGGAGAAATATGGCTAAATATTGATATACCTGAAATAAATCGAACACATGCGTTATGTGCCTTTTGGAGCTTGATGGAAAGAGAGGCGTTCAGGTTACTGTATACTACGTCACCGTAGTCGAATATTGGCATTACCATACTTTGGATAAGCAGTTTTCTTACATTTTGGGGGAGTAAATCTCTGAGTTTCTTAAGGGAATGTAAGGACTAAAACATTCGCTGACATATTCCTATTACATGATCTTTCCAAGTAAGGTTTTTTTGTCCATTATCATCCCTAAGTTTTTAACTGTGACTTTGAATTGTAACTGAGTGCCTCTTAAGGTTACTGAGTGGATTTTGCACGTCTGTAAGGCGTGCGTGGTTTTTTGGGTAGCTAAATGAATATACTGCGATTTTTGGGCATTGATTTTTAGAGCATGGTTATCAGTCGACTTACATATTCTTTCTAGGTCATCATTCATATTGGTTATTGCAGTCTTTATTATTCTTTATTATTCTTATTATTATTTATTATTATTTTTCTCCAGATCACAGTAACCAAATACCCATTCGATCCATTGAATGAGAAAAATAACAATGTTCAACCTAAGCCACCAACTCCACAAACAGAAATTGACAAAACACACTACTAATAAAATAATAATACCATACATAAATAATAATAAACAGAAATAGACAAAACAAACTACCAATAAGAATAATACTTCCCGCAATAAATGATAATAGTAGTGATCATCCCAAACGTACTCCTTAGACATGCCATGAAGCCCGTCGGATACCCCTGAAACGCGACCCCTAAAGATAAGGTCACCACAGTAGTCATCCTCGGTACCTTCATGCCACGTCCATCTACTCCCCTAAATACTCCTACTACTGTCCGGCCGCGTCATCACCCCTGGTGAGAAGAAGGCCGCCCTCCCGATGATGACACGACCGGCCCTATCCGTGAGGTCCTAATGAAGGCCTCACAAACCCTACCAGATGACAATGCTTTTTTTCTCACCATTCCGTTGCGGCCATCCCCGTGAAACTGGAGCCGCTCTCCTCCCGTCTATCTCATACCTCCCTTCTTTGACTTATTTGGAGTGGGCCCGTCCCACCCCGTCTTTTTACGGGTATGTCCTGCCCTCCCTTACCCATCCTTCCTTACCAGCTCCCACTATGCTTGAATAGTGAGACAAAAGCACCTGCTCTACTGTATACAACCCACTATCCATAATAGTAATTATAGTAATAATAATATTAATAATAACAATTTATGTAATAATAATAATACCAACATATTCATAGTATTAATAATAATAATAACACAAACAATAATAATAATAATAATCATAATATCAATACTAATAATAATACTAATGACAATAATAATGATAATACTATAATAATAATAGAAGTAAAACTGTTAGCTGTATCAATCACTGTCTCAAGGTTCTTAGCATACTCTTCACGTGTCCTTTAGTACTCAGCACTTTCATCACAATCATTGTTCCCTGACCTACTCCCGATCGATACCAAAACAGCAACATTCAGCATTTCCATTCCAACCCGCCATAACATAAACAAGGAGACCCTGCTTTTATGAAATCACATATCAATTACCCAACTCCACATGCTTAACAATGTACTCCACACCTATACTCTCTTTCCCATTCAATTTTATCATACTCTCTCCTTCCATTGCCTAAGCACTGCTTATTACTCACTCTTCCCCTCAACCTACATACCTATTCCAATCACCTACCCTCTTGTCCACCCTCTAACTCACCCTCTTTCATTCTGCTCTCACAGGACTTTTTTTACCGCACATAAATACCTGTTCAACTCACCCCCGCTTTCCCACCGCTTAATAATCCATCTCAGAATTGATTGTTCGTCCCCTCTTCCCAATAGTTTCTTATGCTCGGCACTCAATAATCTTTGCCTTATCTTACTCATTTCTTCACAGTCACTTAATAAGTGAAAATCATCATTTACTGCCCCTCAAAGTATACACACAGTCTTGTCCCTCCCTTGCAGCCACCCCTTATTCCTATACAATCCTAAGAGCCACCACATCATCCCATACCTTTTAGACCTGTCAATGAATCTAATATTCATCCCTGCTATCTCCTCTATTTTCGTCAAAACATTCAGCGAATTTCTCAGTCTACTTTCCCCTAATAATTTCTGCCTATTAATATCTCTAATCCTCCTCTCAAGGATCTTCATCCCTCTAACTTCTGTCTTCGTCCATACCTCCCCCACAGGTGTCCTAATCCTATCATCTCCAAATATCCCTTAATTTTTTCTAGCCATCCGCCCTTATACATGCTCTTACTTTGCTGTTCATACGCTGCCTGTAAAACCCTCCCACCTTCCTGTCTTTTTAAATTCATCCAGTATCTAACTATTCTTTTCACACCCTCGGATTCTAAATCCTCCCCACATATTAATTCCGCCCCTGCATTTGCTGTGCACCTCGGCAAACCCATTACTATTTTACCAAAACTACTAATAATACTTCTTAATTCCTCTCTTCTCTCATCCTACCCCTAAACTTCTGCGCCGTACAATACCCTCCCAAAAATAACCGCTCTTAACACTAGCCTCAAGGTGTTATAACTAATACCCCGGTATTTGGCTATCAAGTTTCTGACTGAGGCTAGGGCTGCCAATCCTATGTTTTTCATCCTTCTAATCTGATGTTTCCACGTTCCTTTACTGTTAAAAATAACTCCTAAATATTCCAACTTCCTTACTTGTTCCAATCTTTCTCCATGGAGTATCCATTTCCCTTCCATCTTTCTTCCTTTGTTTCCCTGAACTACTAATATTTTAGATTTATTACCATTAATTTTCAAACCCCATGTCTTCGCAAACAGCGACACTGCATTTAAAGCTCTATTCATCCCCCCTGAAGTTAGAGTCATCAATATCACGTCATCAACAAATATCAGTCCCGGTACCTCCCGGCCATTAATTACCAGCACAGCCCAGTTGTTTGCCCCATGCCCCTCCAGAATATCGTTAATAAATAAAATAAACAATATTGGCGATGACTTGCACCCTTGTTTTAAACCCACCCTGGACTCTAAGGGTCTACTCAGTCTCTCATCTCCCAATTTTACACAAAACCTGACAACCCTATATAATCCCTCTACTGCCCTCAACATCTTGTCTGAACTCCCCAGCCTACCTAATTTCTCTAATAGGGCCTCTCTATTCACCTTATCAAACGCCTTCTCAAAATCTATTGCTGCCACATAAACCGTACTTCTAGCCATACTCCTGTACTTTTCTAAAACAGTCTTCACTATCATTATATTATCCACTGTTCTCTTCTTTTTCCTAAATCCCCCTTGAAAATCTGTCAATATTTCATTTTCTTCCGCCCACCCGCTTAATCTGTTCGCTAACACCCCAGTGTATATTTTACTTAAGGAGTCTAACAGAGATATTCCTCTATAATTGTTCACACTCTTCCTACTACCCTTACCTTTATATATTGGACATACAATTCCAATTTCCCATTCCTTCGGGTACTTACCTCCCTCATGGATCTTATTAAATAATTTAACTATGCCCTCTATCATAGTCTCATTTTTGCTAATTTCTTTCCAAAACCTGTTATTTATCCCATTACATCCCCCGTCCGACTTTCCTCTAACTCTGCTTATCACTCTCAGGATTTCCTCCCTTGTAATTTCCTTGTCCAGTTCATAAATTGCCACTCTCCTATTCCTCCAAATTACTTCACCCCCCGCCCTTCTCCATCTTTCTTCCCCCTTCTACCCCAGTAGTTCATCAACGTACCTCACCCATTGAACTTCCTCAGTACTCGCTCTCTCTATATTCTTTCCACCTTTAATTATTCTATTAATCTTATCCCATACTCTCTCAAAGTTGTTAGACTTACAATCCTTATTTATGGTTTCAATTTGTTCCTCTAACCACGCCTTTTTTACCTCACAAATTTTCTTTTTATACTCCTTCCTCAAATTGCAGAAAATCTCCCTTTCTTGGCCCCCACCTTTCTTTCTGTATTCTCCTAACGCGCCCAGCACTTTTCTCCGCATTTCTTCACACTCTCTGTTAAACCATGCTTCTCCCTCTTTCTTATTTCTCTTTCCACATTCCGCCTTCTGCGCTATCATCTTTATAGGATGTAGCAGCAATTCCAAGGCTTTATCAATATTATTCTCCTCTAACGCACCTTCCTACCCATATTTCAGAAGTTGTACTTCCTCATTTACTACCCTATTCCAAACCCTTCCCACTTCCTCCGTCCATTTATTATTATATCTACTCCCGTGTTTATCCTTCGTCTCAGCTTTCTTCCTCGTACCCTTCTCTTCCCCTCTTCTCAACATAACCCACACTGGGAAATGGTGTGATTCAATCCAGTCTCCTACTTCAATTCTTACACTATCCTCAGTCACTCCTTCCGAATTTAAGATCATATCTATCACACTACCACCCTTCTCAGTAACATATGTCAATTTTCCCTGACTGTCACCCTCCATCCATCCATTCAGGATATACAAATTCCCCACAGCGCACATCTCTAGGAGCTTTTCCCCATAACTGTTTATAATTTTATCCTCACTCCTTCTACTCTTCCACATAAACAATCCATCCTTCCTACTATATACTGGGCTCTGTTCCCCTATTCTCGCATTCCAATCTCCGAATAACAACATATCCTCTTCTCCTGGAAACTTTCCTCTTATCCTACTAATGTCCACCAATAACTCTTCAAAAATATTTGTTTGCATATGCTGAACTACTAGGATGGCAGTAAACGAAAGCTAGATTTATTATCTTCCCCTTTCCCTCAACCCCTCCCATATTCAGTCTCAACCATATAGTTTCCTTCATATCCGTCTCTATATCCTCTACCAAATCACTAATTTCTTCCCTTATTAAAACTATAATCCTTCCTGGGTAGCGGCCCTTATTCCTCTCCTTTCTTCTATATTTATATTTTATCACAAACCCCTTCGATGAAATCTCCCTCCCTGTATCCAGCCACGTCTCCAAGAGTGCCACAACATCGAAACTTTCTATTACTTCCCGGATTTTCTTATTCCCTAATTTATTCATTACTCCCTCAATATTCACACATCCTATTTTCCAATATAGTTATAACTTTCCCTCCCTCCCTCCCTTCTAAGTCTCCCCCTCTATTCTTGCTCCTTGTATTTATTCCCCAGATATCTTTTAAACTCTTACTTCTTCCTTTACTCATAATTGCTTTACCTTCCTGCTGATCAGTCTTCTCGGAACCTTTGTTGCTCACTACACCACTACACTCTGCACTCACAGTTTCTTGCTGCTCACTCTCCCTGCTCCCTTCACTCGCTTGCTCTTCTGTCTCCACACGGCACTGTCCGTCCCCTGTTCCTTCCATGTCGGTGTTCATACACTCACTTCCACTTAGCACCTCTCCCTGTCTCTCTTCGCACTTTTCACTAATACTTTCGATAATTACACTTCTACCATCCTCCTCTTCTCCATTTTCAGTATTTTTCACTTGCCTTATATCTTTCACTTGTCTATCTTCCCCACTATTCTCTACACTTCTCTTTGCCTCTTCGTCTTGTTTCATCCTCATTTCTAGGTCCATCAGTCTATCCACCGACCAGATTTTACTCCAGTTGTTGCCTGACACCACTATTTCCTGTCCTCTGATGATTGCTCCCAACCCCTGCTGCCTGGCTCGTTTCCTATGTTTTCTAAGGATTCTTTCGTTCTTCCTCGCTTCTGTTCCCATGTCCCTTTTTATCCATATTTTTCCCTCCGCAAGTTATCTGCATTACCAACCACTATATCAGCCATCAATGCGGAAATTAGTTGCACGTTGATAGGCCTAATACCTCTAAATCTTCCCACTCTCTGCACATCATCTATGTCCACTTGACTGAAATTTATTTTCATTTTCCCTTGAATTAGGTCCACTACTTTATAAATTATACCCGTCTTATCTTCCTTCTTCTCCTCTTGCACGCCGTATATAAATAGGCATTTATTTCTACGATTTCAAGTGTTAGTAACTACTTCGGCTTTCAGTTTCGCCATCTCCTCTTCTAATCGCCCTATTTTCTCTCTTAATGCTGAAACTTCTGCGCCATTTTTCCTCACCTGCGAAGCTGTGTCTTCTGCCTTTTCTTGGAACCACCCCTTCATTTTTTCAAACTCTCTCGTTTGTTCCCGGATCATGTTTTTGATTTGCTCAAAGGGACAGGCCTCCGCGACCACCTCCTTTACGATTTTTCTAATTGCTTCCATGTCCTCCCAGCTCATATTTCCCCTGGAAGTCGGACCTGGGTTCAGTTCTACCCCACCAATCAAAAGCAATATCATAATCACCGCCGCAGATAGCATTAATTCTTCTATTTTTTCCAATTCTATTTTACATCCTCTTGTCTTCACTTCTTCTTTCTTCTTTCTTCCCGCCCACCCTCCTATGCTCGCCCTGTACTGCTCCACACCAATCATTGCCTGTAAGCACCTCATTGCCTTCCTGCACTCCGCGCTTACACTGCCTTCTCCTACTCCAGGGACCCTCTACTAAATACGTCAGCACTCCCCGGTGGCTCAAGCTGAACTGGTTATTGCAGTCGGTAAGTCACGAGGATGTGCATGTGTATAAATCTGTAAGTCTTCTGCGTACACATGATATTGACAATGTTTAATTACTTGTGTTAGTCCTGAAATGAAGATCGAAAATAGGAGTGGCGCTAGCACTGACCCCTACTGTATTCCAGTCTCTACAGATTGCCATGAAGAGAAATTTTCACCTGCTGACACACACTGCCGGCGATCAGTACATCCAGGATAGTGTGGTTTGTGAGAAGTTAAGAGCACGTAATTTCGCCATCAGTATGTCCGCAGCGCAGTCGCAGTCCTTACTAAGGTCTAGAGGAGTTAAAACAGTAACTTCTCCCTTATCTATAGCTACTCCTATGTTGTTTGTAACTTTATGTAGTGCTGTAGTTGTGCTATGATTGCTTCCAAAACCAGACTGATGTTTGTCAAGAAGTAAATTGATATTTTAATATGCGGCTATTTGTCTGTGAACTATTTTCTCCTAAATTTTCGACAGAAATGGTAAAATGCAAATGGATGGAAAGTCTTTGGGTTCCGCGGGATTGTTGTTCTTTGGAAGTGGCCGAACAATTGCACATTTCCAAAGGGAAGGGAATATGCCGGTTATCAGTGAGGTATTAATGATTTGGGTTATAGTTGGTAGAATTACGCCTAGAGTTTTTAACAGTAACTGTGGAACAATGTCGTCACATCCTGTCGCAGTTGTCTTTATTTATCGTGCAATTTGTCGCAATTCTGCTGGAATTACGAGTGGAAAATGCAACTGGTCTCCTCCATTGTTAGTATTGCCATTGTGTTGAATTTTGTTAATCGTCTGTTCTTTTACTGTCTCGCCAATGTTAACGGGTCTTGTAGTAAAAAATTCATTTAAATCATACCGTAGTCGTTTAATGTCAGCAGTATTTATTTTATTTCCACCTATGCCCAGTTTTCTAACGGTTTCCAGATTGTTGTCGTGTTCCGGATTAACAAATTGTTCTGTGAGTGTCTTATTTTAGCATTCTTTATGGCCTGTGTGATCCTGTTACGAAGGGTCCTGTACAGGCCTAAATCATTCGGTGCTTGGCTAGTTTTAGATTTTCTGAAAGCTTTGTCCCTCTCTGTCATTAAGTCTCGGATTTCCTGAGTCATCCATGGAGCCGCAGGACGTATTACGCGAGCAGTGCGTTTTGGCGCGGGTTTATTGAGAAGAGCTAGGAGTTGTGTGTTTAAGAACTCTACTTTATATTCTATATTACCTAAAATACGTGCATTACACCACGGTATGCTTGCAACCTCTTCTAATAGGGTTTCGTCATTTATGTTTTTTGGTCTTGGAATAAATTTAGGTCTGTACTTGGGGCATTTAAGTCAATAAGCTAAATAAATTAAGTAGCGCTTGGGTAGTCTGCAAGCAGACATCTGCCCATGGGTTATTCGTCACAATTCATTCCAGTAATGTATGTGACGTGGCTGTTTGATGTGTTGCGTTAAGTGGCAAAATCGTCGTGTTACGAGATTTAAATATATTGATTAGTTGCTTAGTCTCTGTCGTTTTGTCATTAAGAATGTCAGCTAGAGCTTCTATTTCTGTGGATATGAGCTCAGGCCTTGCGCAGTATTTACTAGTTGTTTTCTAAATGAATTTATATTTCAGGTAGCGCTTCGCATTTAGAGCAATTTCTTGCCAGCTTCCGCCTTCTTTGTCGGCATCTTTCTTGTCATCGTCACCATCCACGACAATGAGTGGCTCAGCCTCCGTCTCTCCAGAAGAGGGAGACGCGGTGACTGGGCACTCCGCGGACGGTGATCTCATTGATCGGGATCAGTGGGCATTCTTCCTTGGAGAACGAGGTTCTCCAGAAAGTGATCGAGCAAGGGGGAGGGTCGGGGGCTCTCGCTCTTGCCAATAATTTCTGTCTTTCTTGAAGGAGAACCGGCAGATTGCTTGCCGAACTTCTTCGGGAATCCTGTGACCCCCGTCTGAGTTGGAGAATGCTCCTTCTCCAGTTTCTTAAGGGAGCTCTGTGGCTTCACCTCCCCCTCCTTCATGGTCTGGGTATTGGAAAGAGGGCTGGACTTTCCAGCCCTATTTGGGGAAGTCTTTCGCCCCCGCCTTATCTGGGGAGGACTTCCCATCCGAAGGGAAGAACCCAGACAACGTCGGAAATAACGCACGTTTCGATGGTTTCATTAGCTATTACGTTTTGTTGCAGGCTATGACTTTTCGATGCATTTTAGTACTGGTGTTCTGTACAAAACTCTGTGGAGTGATCCGCACGCTTGCTGGCACAGCTCTCAGGATCAACAAGTAGACAAGCCCCCACACCGACGGCAGGGTCATGGTGTTCATATATTTCACGTTTATATATTTCAAGAAAGCTTGCTACTGCATCCACAGTTCATCATTATTAAAAATTGTAAGACATTTAGGACTTCACCCAAAGCTAATCATATTGATTGAACTTACGCTAACTAACGCAATTTCTAAAATGAAGTTCAGAGGAGAACTTTCTGAAACATTCTTGGTAACAATCGGTTTAAGTCAGGGTGACGGATTGTCACCCCTTCTTTTTAACTGTGCGCTAGAGTACGTTATGAGGGAATGGTACAAGGACAACTCGAAAAATATAAAATTGGAAAGCAGAAGGATAACGTACATTTGAACCGTCTAGGATTTGCTGATGATCTAGCTCTTCTGGTCAATGATATTCAGGAAACAAAACAACAAAGAACATCCGTACAGGAAACAGCTCAAAATATTGGTTTGAAAATTTCATTTGAAAAAAGAGATATTATGCTAACTCAATTTCCGCTTCGAAATAAAATTGAGCTGGGAGCCCAATAAATAAAAACTGTAGAATAAATTAAATATTTAGGTGAAATAATCACATATAACTTGAACAAGGAACTAGCATGGCAACATTAAGTTTTTGTAATATAGAATGGATAAAGCACAGCATATTATCATGGATACATATAATAAAAAGTATCTCTCAATATCAACCAAATTGAAACACTACAAAACAGTCACCCAGCCACAAATTACATACGTATGTGAAACATTACTCAAAACAACAAATTCAGTTGCAATAGATAAGGTACTCAAGTTAGAAAGGAGAATAATGGGAACCTGTTTAAATAAAGATTATCAAGTAAACGGAGTCTGAACACTAAGAAACAATTCATAAAGAGGTAGAACCTTTGACTAGAACAATATTATCCGTAGGATATGTAATACGGTCATCAGAAAATAGGATCAGTAGAAAAATAATAGAAAACTTATGGAAGAGTAAGAAGAAGAACAATATTAAATGGATCAAAGAACTTAAAGAAGACATGAGAGAGTTACATATTACAATAGAACATATAAAATACAAAACAAATACACTCAATATATTGAAAGATAAACACACTAGAATACAGACGAAAATCAACAAGCAGAGAATAGGAAGGGTGTTTCCAGAAGCAGAAAGAAAATTGCGTTCAGATAGGATGAAACAGTACTCGACTAAGAAAAAGAAAAAACCTACATACACCTGACTAACTAGTCCTATTAGCTAAAAAATTAAAATAAACAAATAACAAAGGATTGTTTCTACAATGCTCTATTTACAGGTAGCCCTGCTGTCTCCTTTAATTTCACCTCCTAACTAATTCACTCGCCTCGCATGACCGCCCCTCCAGAATTGTTTCACGGTACAATCCCACCCAGAAAATGTATTCTTTATTCAGTCATTTCATAGTTGCTACCTCTTTTCATTAGCAAACTTTCTCACTCTAAATTTGTAGTAAGTTAATAATAATAATAATAATAATAATAATAATAATAATAATAATAATAATAATAATAATAATAATAATAATAAAAGGAAGAAGAAGAACAATAATCATCTTTATGAAATCTTACACAATTTTATTATTTTTATGGTGATTATCATTCAAACAATCCATGTCAAGCCGAAAGTCCGTCAAATTGGCGGCGTTGTCCTTGAAGGTAATGTAAGATTTAAGTTTAGACTTTTCAGATTTCCGGGAAATCGTGTACCTTTCTCGGCTTTCTACGCTCTATTTCCTATGATTGAATTTGATACTCACCACAAGGCCATTCGCAGTTGATTGTATTGTTACTCTTCCGTTGCTTCCTACATTCTTCACACGGTAATCCTTCACATGAAACAGAAAATTTGTTAGTTACGAATGATATGGAACATGAAAGAGGTATGAGAGCAAATAAGTGGTGAAAATAAAATACATTTCTCTGCAGCATGAACTGGAACCGGGGATAGAATATTAATTCGCTGTAATCAATACTAAAGCCGGGTTTACATGGGCCGACTTTAAAACCGGTTTACACGGACTCGTGAACAGTGCGAGAGCACTACCCATCGGCCAGCAGGTAGTGAACAGTGCTCGTGTGGGAGGGGGGTGGTGTCGTTCAGATATTTGACTAGTTAGAGTGAGCACGACCGACCGCTTTAGTCGTATTCCTGCCGAAGGACCGACAACATGAGTAGCGGACAGGTATGAAGATTGTTGAGTTGCATCTTGAAAGGGGATGTGCCCGTAAAATAAATTGCGGAGCGTTGGAGAACTGAGGTGCACGGGACGATGCACTGAGCAGTAAAATAGACATTGATCGTTTCGGGATACGTAAAGTGGCACGGAAAGTAAAATTAAACGTTCCTATTATCAGGAAAAAGTATTTATGCGACCTCGAAAAAATTCTAGGCCTCTGTTTTTGTTATAATAAACCTAGGGTCGTATGGTTTCGAGTAATGCATTCGTTTTTTGAAAATGAATGGAATTGTGTCAAATCGAAATTCAGAAGTTCAAAAAGGCTAGAAGAAACCAACATTTCTGGTATTGATGACCGTTCAGCAGGAGAATCGTCGAATGAAAAGAGGGTGGATGAAACTCTTAAAGTTCCTTTTTCATGAAGGTTTGATTTTGGTGGAACTGGTTTTCATATATTTTGTTTTTTCTAAATCTATGCTATCACATTTGGTTCCATCATAAAAATGTTTCTGTAGCCATTTTAGTTTTCCAAGGATCATTCCCTGCTAATACTTTTCAAATGATTTCTCAACTCATGTATTAATAGTTCGGAAACAACCTTCTCAGCTTCACGTTCTGCCATGATTGAACAACGAGCGTATGACCAACGAGGGAACTTGTTCCGTGTGAACTGGAGAAGATCTTGAGTCCCTGTCGAAGCGCATGCTCAAAACAAGTAGTGCCCTCGGCCAGTTCACGACTCCGTGTGAAAAAGACAAGAGGTTACTTGTTTGCAATTAAAAAGGTTAAAAATATTTCAGCTAAGTGGTTCAAAAATAAAATTATATACATGTAATTTACTAATATATCTGGGGTACTAAATAATCTATATATATACACCTCCCTATACCAATAGGAGCTGGGGAGAAAATCTTCATGGCAAAGTCTCTTAAGGTGCCGCTGCCTCAAGATGTCCAACTACCGGAAAACAGGTTCCGACATGTTCCCTATAACTAAACAATCCGTATAAAAGCAATCACTGTTTGACGTTAGACCCGTTCTTTTGCAATAATTAAGTTACTGTCGATTTCTCTACAGGTTGTTCTCAAATAAGTGACATGTAATCGAGAATTTTCCCAAACGTCTGTTGATGGTAACCCTCGCTTCATTCGGATGTCCTCTGTGAAGAAGGTCTCCTTCGCAAGCTCATATGCAAGCCTTGATTTTGTGTGTTTTGATATTCCCAGTGTAGCTTTCATGAGGCGCGACTTAAGGGAAGTTAGGACTGAATTTATAAAAAATAGTAATTATTGACAGAATTGAATGAAATTTGGTTTATGGTCTCCTAATGATGAAATGAGGCCATATACCAATTTTCAGGACAAAAGCAACAGAACGTTCTGAGAAATTAACACATACATTTTTTTAAATCGATAAGCATAAAAATGCTCCAGCCGAGCAGTTACTTCAAATATCACATTGAAAACTGGTGTACAGGCACTTCAAGGTATGGAAAGAATTTTAACAGAGAGAAAGTCTGCATATGTAGTCCATGAATGTGAAGAAAACTGTGTTTTATGTGTTTAGGTTTTTCTCAAATTATGCTAAAAAATACTCCTTTGAAGGCTACTATCTTTTAAAGTATCAACATTATAAAACATTCCTTCTGTTAATATCAAGACAATACAGGTGTTAACAACCCATGAAATTCTCAAGGAATTTCAAACCAAACTGGTTCAGCTGGAACATTTTAAATACCTGAAAATGTATATATGAAAAAACACATTTTCGTAAGTAAAAGCTAGTGGATGGGGACTCAACCGTACATTTAAATGTCACGCTAGTACTTTAAAAATGGCGGAATTCGAAAAATACCACCGCCAAATGATACGCAGAAGTCCGGCGTACAATAATATGCACAAATTGAAAAATGGATAATTTTTACTTTTTCCACCAAAAACTCAGTCCCAGCCTCCCTTAACTGCTTCAGTCGTCTTCATCTCAGCCAGGCCCAGTTAATCCCCTATAATGTCCAGTCCATATGTGGAAATTTGCGCAATTTTAGCATCGAATAGTTTCATAGCAGTTTCTAGTGAAAGCTTGGTAATTGTTTTAATATCATATATGGCTTTGGTGGCCGCCGTTGCTCTAGACGTTATGTGAATTCTATAGCTTGTTGCTGTTGTTTGCATGGTCAGTCTTAGATACTTAAATGTATTGACAGTCTTGAGGACTGTAGATCCTAGGTATATCCTGTCACTTGCGGCTTCTCGGTCACCTTTCCGAAAATTCATTTTCACTGCTTTCTCTGTGCTAATTTTCATCTTGTTATCTTTTTCCGTCCTGTCTACATTGTCTACAGCCTTTTGCACATCATGTAGGGAACTTTATCTAGCGACCACGTCGTCTGCGTATATTTTCAAATCCTCTATTCCTTGTTGTGTAACCTTTACCTCATCGTACGTCACGAATATTAAACAGCAAGGGGCTTAGTGGTTCTCCATGGAGTACTCCGTTGGTCTGCGTGATCAGTTTTAAAGTCGCGACGTGGTCATCAATTTGTCGTCAGTATGTTACTTATCAGAGTCGTGAGCTTGTCTTTCCCCATTGTGGCCTCCTACTTCGCGATTATTAGTGGTCTGCTTAACGTGTCGAAAACGTTTGCATAATCAACAAATACTGTTTGGAATTTGCCTCTTGGATGTATAAGGGCTTGATGAGGTTATTAGTGGCATGGAGGGTGCTCCCCAAACTGTTCCTCTGGGAGTTTGTGTTCTACTGGGACTGGGACTCTTTTTGTGAGAAGCTTTGTCATTATTTTGAGCATGCATTTTTCTATAGCTATTCCTCTATATGAGTTAGGGTCTGACTGGTCGCCTTTTCCCTTCTAAAACATTTTCATAGTCAACGTTCTCCAAGATGTTGGGATGTTGCATACTTGTAAACAGAGGTTCATTAGGTTTGAAATCACCGATAATAGTGTCTATGATGAGTCTTTTATGTGTTCGAAGTATATGCCATCCGGTCCTATGGCCTGCTTATTTTTAGTGACATAATAGCTTCGTACACCTCTTCATTTGTGAACGGGTGAGTTACTTCTTGGTATGATCCTGTTACGGCAGCCTCATCAACATTTAGTATGTTCCTAAAGTGATCTTCCCATGTATCCATTGCTATCTTTTCACTGCTTTGTATTTTCCTAGGCTTTAATGCTACAAAGGGGTCCTTCGCGGCACCTTTCACGACTTTTATCGCTTCATTTTCCACATGTTCATTGCGTTTTACCGATAGCAGTTTTTAGTATTCCTTCCTGATGACGATATATTTGCCTTATTATCTCAGAGCCTTTGTTGTTCTTTGTTGTGGTCTTTCTTTTCTTATAGGAATATTTTTATCGAACCAAATTCGCGATCTTCTCTTCCGCTTATACACAAGTGCTGATTTGATTGTCTTCTCCAGGGAAAGTGCGGCTGCATCTGTCATTATTCTTTATGTTCTTTTCATGTTCTTTCCGTTCTTTGGTTTGTTGTTTGAGTACATTTTTATTTATCTGCCTTGAGGGTTTGGCGTCGTTCTATTCTTGAGACATTAAATAGCGTCGAAACGGGAGAGTGTTTCCTTATCATCACCTCTTCTGTAGTGAAACACACGGAGTAATTTATTAGCTTAATGTTCTGACCTTTGTAAAAGATGAAGTCTATAGCACTGCTCCCTGTATATGTAAAGTACGTTCTATCTTCGAAGTTGTTAACAAGCTTGAAACTTTCCTTGGTCATCATTTCCAGGAGCTCTTTCACTCTATGATTGTTGTTGTCAAGTCTACAGTTTAGGTCTTCGGCAAGTATTATGTCTCTGCCCAGAGCTATTTGCTTTATGGAGGACATGCTGATTGCTATTTGTTATTCAATGGGTGTTAGTGGCCCTGCGTATATTGCTATCACGGAGATCCACTTCAAGTTTATTATCATTGTATCCTGTTCTTGGTGTGTACTTAAAATTTTACCTAGTCTCGGTTTGTAGTAGCATGAAATACCGCACATTGGTCTCCCTCTTGCTCCTTGCGTTGCTGGTATATGGAGCGCATAGAAATGATTTAGTTCTATGGGTTTGGTGGTTAGAGTATGAGAATATCATGTGAGTGTAGAAGGTTATTGTTTGTCAATTCTATGGCGCTCTTTAGACCATCTACGAAGAAGGTTAGGCTGGGAATTTGACTCCTGTTTCTCGGGAGCGAATAAGAGAACGGTATATCACGGTCCACAGTTTACTTGAACTAAATACTCTGACAACTTGGCTGGAGGACTGATGAAGGCACGTCGTGTTCACCGTGATTAAGGGTATTCGTACATTTTTAGATGAATAGGGTCCTTTTGAGCATTCATAACTCAGAATTAATATTCTCTTAGTACACGTGAATGAAATTCTTCAAAACTCTCATTTATTATTGTTGCCGAAATCTGGCTCGACTTTTACTCAACAGAGGCGATGATGAATAGAACATGGAAAAGGACTAATCAAGACATGCGGCATTTCGTTAACTCGATGGCGGTCCATGGGTATCACCATAAACTGTGCAATACTGGGTACTTCCATGACCCTGACGAAACATGTGTTTGCAAGCTGTGCAGTGACCATTGCAGTCGATATCATGTAATTACATGCCAAAACCTGGGATTATCCATTGTGAACTTCTGTAATAGTGAGAGGTGGCAGTACATATGACAAACTTTGTTTATACCATGCACTATTTGTGTGCTGTATCTTTATTAATTACGTAGGTGGATCAAAAGTTAGTTTCGCTTACGCGCCGCAGCAGCGCGCTGTGTGTCGCAAACATGGGCACAGTGGAGAAAAGGGACAGACTATGCCCACATGTCTGTTAGGCAGGTCGCTGTGGTGTCTTGTCTAGTACTGTGTGAATAGCGGCCAAATGCAATGGCGCATCAACTGGACGTTCACTCCAAATATTAGGTGCGTGCGACAATCCGATTCCTATGGGCCAAAAGGAAGAATTGCACGGATATTCATCGTGAAATTAGTGCTGTGTATGGGGAACGGGCCATTTCCCGGCAAGGTATCGTAAAGTGGTGTCAGAAATTCGAAGCCGGACGCACGGATATCACGGACAACCATCGCGAAGGCAGGCCCGCAACATCCAGGACCCATGCAAAGGTCAGCAGTGTGAATGCGATCATTAGACAGAACTGGCGCATTAAACTGAGAGAAATCGCGACGCAGCTGAACATGTATGGCAGTGTGTTCGCCATTGTTCACGAGGACCTTGGATATAGTAAGCTGTGTCAAACATGGGTTCCACGTCTTCTCACCGATGAGCGCAAGGGACAACGCTTCCAATCCTCCCTGGCACTTTTGCAACGCTATGTCACAGACGGCAACGGATTTCTGCGGCGAATCGTCACAGGCGACGAAACGTGGGTCCACCACTTCACCCCCGAAACGAAGCGAAAATCGAAGGAATGGGTGCACACCTCATCACCACAACGAAAGAAGGCCAAGGTTCAACCTTCAGCCGTAAGGTTATGGCGACAGTATTCTGTGACATGGAGGGTTTTCTGCACATGGAATTCATGCCGAAAGGAACGACGATCAACGCGGCGTCGTATTGTCAAACGTCGCACCGTTGCGTAAAGCGATTAAAAAGAAGTGCCGGGGGAAATTGAGCGCCGGTGTGATTTTGTTGCACGATAACGCAACACCTCACAAGACCCGCCAAACGAGAGAACTGCTGCAGCGTTTCAAGTGGGACGTCTGGCAACATCCACCCTACAGTGCCGACCTAGCGCCATGTGACTTTCATCTGTTCGGTAAGCTCAAAACGGAGCTCGGTGGTCAACGTTTCAAGACCGATGAGGAGGTGAAGGCCGCAGTCTCCGTGTGGTTGCAGAACGCTGGAGGAAATTTCTATGCATCCGGCATCGACAATTTGGTTGTGCTTTCGCAAAAATGTTTGGAGTCTCTTGGAAACTATATGGAAAAGTGACGTTACAGTGTATGCCGTTATAGTCGTATTACTGTTGTATAGGTGGTATAATAAATGACCATAACTGGGAAGTGCAACTTATTTTCTGATCTGCCAAAGTATGATGTTTAATAAAGTGTTTATTATTATTTAATTGGAAATTCCAATAAAACGCAAAACGTCATTAGGAACACACGTCCTAGGACGATCATTGACGAGATACAGACATTCCATTCTTGTACATGAATTATTAGTATCACCCGTATCTCGCACACCTACCTATTTCGAGTAGCTGTGGTCACAAGAGTGATCGAAATATGCCTCAACTTTTATTGTTTTTCTGGTACTGGTACGGGGTCGGGTCTGAAGTTGATGGCTGTTCAAAATGAGAGTTTATTGAAGAGCTTAAACTCCGGTGTAATTGGGATTCGTGAAAGACAATATCTGTGAGAGAATTTTACGACAACTCCACCATGGAGTAAGAACAGAAATCATCGCAGATGGTAATTTATATCTCTCTTAATTTCCCCCTTATACAAATAGGATCTCTGCCATTCCTTACCACTTTAAAAGGTACATAGCTCTTTATATCTTTATTTACAATTCTCCATCGATCATAATTACTTAAAAGCTCCCTAATGCCTTCCTTACCAACCATACAGTACTGCTCAGTATTCCTACTTTTACAAACTTCCTTCCTATCAAATTTATTTTTAGCTACGACATTCTCGATACCTGTAAAATACACACTAATATACAAAGAATGGCATGTTTCGTTCTAAAAGAATATCCTCTGATTCTATCAAATCACTTAAACATGGTTATATATGTACAGTATTGTTTACGTTGTGTAAAATTGTCAATGATGGAGATTTTAGTGATAACATGAACCAGTAATGACAAAAAAATATATACAAGTATTAATATAATGGAAAACTTACGTCCTAATCAAGGTTCTCTCCTATTGTACTTGCCTTTAGAACGAATAACACAATACAGAGACACATCAGCAAGTGCAACCCAAACAAAAAGGACCCATTCTCAAAGTCAGGAGTATATGAACTCAAGTGTCAAGAACCTAACTGCAATGCCACATATATAGATCAAACCAAACGTAACTATCACAAAAGATACAAAGAACACAAAAACGCGGTCAGATATAATCGGCATTCAGCCTTCGTGGAGCACATATACGACTGTTCACACCATTTCACAGACATCAACACTGATCTAAAAATTTTACACATCGAAAATAAAAGTAAATCTTTGAATATAAAGGAAACAATAGAAATTTACATCGCAAAAAATGCTAATGTAACTAACCTAAATGACCATACACATTTTAAAAATTCCCCCTCTTCGCCCTACTCACATAACATCTGTACAAAACTTTCACATTAAATTAGCCTTATTTCTTAATAATAACATTTAATAGTCTCTATTTCAATTCCCTACTTTATTAACCTAAAATCTTTAATTTGCATTCATCCATATTACATAAAAGTACATTATAACATGAAGTAGGTCAATAACCTTCTCTACACTCCCCTCTCCAATGTTTATGGAAGTTTCCACAGCGCTCCCCTTGCTCCGCCCTGCTTCCACCCTCCCCTCTCCCGGTTACAGTATACTCGCCTCTATCATCCAATAGGAGAGATCCACAACGCTCCACAAGGCCCCTCCCATGCTACTCCTCCCCTCTCCGCGAGCAGTGTGCTTTGCCCAAACTTTCCATGACCACAGTCCTGAAATAGTGTTTGGTGACAACGGACTTAGCATCGGCAGTCTTGATTAGTACGTAAGTTTTCCATTATATTAATACTTCTATATATATTTATTTTATTTTTGTCATTACTGGTTCATATTATCATTAAACTCTCTATCATTGACAAGTTTACACAACGTAAACAATACTGTCTACATACATAAGCATGTTTTAAGTGATTAGATAGAATCTGAGGATGTTCTTTTAGAACGAAACATGTCATTCTTTGTATATTAGTGTGTATTTTACAGGTATGTTTATAGTGTTATAATTTATATTGTAACTGCTGTGTGTTTGACAGACTGGAAAGATTTTATTGCATATAACTAAGTCGACACTGGAAAATATGGCTTCATTCTTAACAAATTATTCGGCCAGTCAGGCAAATTACGAAGCCAAAAACTCAAATCACTTAAAATCAAAATCATGAACATTGACAAATCAATTACATTTAATAAATGTCCAGAATTAAACCTCGTTTCTAAGTACATACCCATAAAAGCTAAACCCAGAACACCTTCAGCTAAGATGTCAACGTCTCAATCACTATTTTTATGGATCAGAAACGAAATTGAATTCACATACATAAAGAAACAGGAAATCAACAAACAAATTCTACGCATCCATTTAAATCTAAGCGACTTCTGGCACCACACACAGTGGCCGTCCTACTCCAACTTGATATGATTACGTTAAAAAGGAAGCAATCCGGAAACAGAAGGTCGTTGATAATAAAATACGTAACCTCATGATTAAACAGAACATTTCAGAAAGCATTAGCCACAACAAACTCGCTATTTTTCACCCTATAATTTATATTGTAATTGCTGTGTGTTTGACAGACTGGAAAGATTTTATTGCATTTAACAAATGCAAGGAAGACAGATCAATTAAAAACAGTCTAGAATTAATTAAAGAACTAAATAAACTTGAAATAACAGAGAGCACCCTTATGATATCCTTTGACATCACCAACATGTACACCAACATATCAATAGATGAATCCATTAACATTATCAGATCAGACACTAGCTTTTCAAAGAACGAAATAAATCTGCTAGAGAAAGGTCTCAAATTCAATTGCCAAAAACGCCATAACGAAAACAACATAAAACAACCCATCACTGACATATAAGTTGCTTGCGACAAAATACCCTCTCCACAAAGAGAAATAATAAAAAACTTAGCCAACAATGAAGCCCTAAAAATAATCGTACAAGAAAATTCTTCCAACAACCGAGTTGGGCCACTCAATACTCGGCATTAAAAGCAGTCAAGAACGACAACCTTATCGTCTCGAAAGCGGATAAAGGTAACACAACAGTCATAATGAAGAAAGACGAGTACACAGAAAAAACAATACAATTTATCAACAACAACGGTATTCAAGAACTACAACGCGACCCTACAAATAAATTTAAAAACGAAATAAAACAAGCTATCAAGGAAACAGATTTTATTTTCACAAAACAAGAAAAAGAAGGCCTCATCATCAAAAATCCCAAACTCCCCACACTAAGAGCACTCCCAAAAATACACAAACAGTCGTGCCCCATTAGACCAATAGTAATTTTTAAAGATGCGCCAAGTTACAATTTAAGCAAACAACTAAATCTAATTCTAAAAGTGAAAATTTCACTTAAGGAAGAGAGATCAATTAAAAATAGTCTAGAATTAATTAAAGAACGAAATAAAATTGATACAACAGAGAGCACCCGTATTATATCCTTTGACATCACCAACATGTACACCAACATACCAATAGATGAATCCATTAAAATTATCGAAAATCTTCTTAAAGAAAACACTTAACCACAAGAAACCAAAGATATTATTAGCCTTCTTAGAACAACACTACACCAAAATTGCTTTGCATTTAACGACAAAATCTATTGCCAAAAGGAAGGGTTAGGCATGGGCTCACAATTATCAGGTATAATAGCAACATTTTTTCTGAATAACTTCGAAAACATCTTCGTAATGGGCCAGCATTCAAAGGGAATATTACACTGGAGCAGATACGTGGATGACGTCATATCCATATATGACGGCATCACTAATGCACACCAGTTATTCAACACACTAAACTCTTTACACAGGTCTATCAGTTTCACAATGGAGCCAGAAACTAACAAGGAAATAAACTATTTAGAAATCACAATCAACAGGAATAATGACAACCTATCTTACAAAGTATACAGAAAGCCCACTCAGACGTCGCACGCTATTGACAACCAGTCGAACCACCCATAGACACACAAAATAGCAGGACTGAATGCAATGATTCACAGAGCTATTTCCATACCAATGAGCACAACGGATTTCAATGAAGAGGTACAAACCATTAAACAAGTCGCGAAAGAAAACAAGCACCCTCCAAGCACAGTAGATAAACTACTGAATAAACATAAGAAAAATCGGCGGGAAACCACCACATATGACAAAGAAAAATACGTGGTTCTCAACTACGTTAACAATAACACATACAAGGTAGCTACTATTTTTGAGAAACAAGGATTAAAAGTAGCCTTTAGAACGAATAACACACTACAGAGACACATCAGCAAGTGCAACCCAAACAAAAAGGACCCATTCTCAAAGTCAGAAGTATATGAACTCAAGTGTCAAGAACCTAATTGCAATGCCACATATATAGATCAAACCAAACGTAACTATCACAAAAGATACAAAGAACACAAAAACGCGGTCAGATATAATCGGCATTCAGCCTTCGTGGAACACATATACGACTGTTCACACCATTTCACAGACATCAACACTGATCTAAAAATTTTACACATCGAAAATAAAAGTAAATCTTTGAATATAAAGGAAACAATAGAAATTTACATCGCAAAAAATGCTAATGTAACTAACCTAAATGACCATACACATTTTAAAAACCCCCCTCTTCGCCCTACCCACATAACATCTGTACAAAACTTTCTCATTAAATTAGCTTTCTTCTTAATAATAACATTTAATAGTCTCTATTTCAATTCCCTACTTTATTAACCTAAAATCTTTAATTTGCATTCATCCATATTACATAAAAGTACATTATAACATGAAATAGGTCAATAACCTTCTCTACTCTCCCCTCTCCAATGTTTATGGAAGTTTCCACAGCGCTCCCCTTGCTCCGCCCTGCTTCCACCCTCCCCTCTCCCGGTTACAGTGTACTCGCCTCTATCATCCAATAGGAGAGATCCACAACGCTCCACAAGGCCCTTCCCATGCTACTCCTCCCCTCTCCGCGAGCAGTGTGCTTTGCCCAAACTTTCCATGACCACAGTCCTGAAATAGTGTTTGGTGACAACGGACTTAGCATCGGCAGTCTTGATTAGTACGTAAGTTTTCCATTATATTAATACTTCTATACATATATTTATTTTATTTTTGTCATTACTGGTTCATGTTATCACTAAACTCTCTATCATTGACAAGTTTACACAACGTAAACAATACTGTCTTCATACATAAGCATGTTTTAAGTGATTAGATAGAATCTGAGGATGTTCTTTTAGAACGAAACATGTCATTCTTTGTATATTAGTGTGTATTTTACAGGTATGTTTATAGTGTTATAATTTAAATTGTAATTGCTGTGTGTTTGACAGACTGGAAAGGTTTTATTGCACTTTACATCTGTGTACAAAGTTTCCAAGTTTATGTCATAAACGCATGAAGGTAATGTGCTTAATCAAGGTCAATGAAATAGGGTTTTAGAAAGTACATACAGTAGCCTATAACGAATCTAAAACATTAAAAATTATAGCTTTATTTGCATGATAGTTACACTTAATTAAACTATATTATAGATATCGTAACTTAAAGGTAACAATATTATTACTATTAATCAATATCTCTCCAACAAACATTAAAATTCTCCTAGGCGATTTCAACTCACAACCGTGACAAGAAAAGGAAAAGATACCGAGATATCATTGGAAAATGGCTCCCACACAAGTGAACAAACAAAAACGGTCAAAGATTGATTGAAATTAGCAGGAATTACAACCTCCTCTCATAATCGACTTGCTTTAAAAGGAAACCTCACAAATTAAAAACCTGGAAACGTCCTGACTGTAGAAAGGGCGAATGGCAGCTGGACCATGTCTGCATGGATAAATATTACAATCGAGAAATCCCACAGTGTCCTAAGGGAAGTAGACTGAGGGTATGGTGATAGTGATCTTTGTTGTAAGAGGAAGTACAACGAAGTAATCATCCTTTCTGAACAAATTAAGTGGAATGGAAATTGAAAGTAAAACAAAAAAATATTTCTTCATCGAAGGAATTTCGAAACAAAGTACACAATAAAACAAAAAATTACTGAATTAAGCCGAAAGTTACTAATGAATGAAAAGGGGACGTGTGTTCTCTGAGTCGGCTTGCGAGATCAGCTAATATCGGATAATATGCGTTCGAGTGTTTCCTGCAGGCCGAGGCTCCGTCTCAGCCCAGAGAGATCGGTGCACTTCGTGAGGATGTAGGCCACGGTCAAGTCGGCAGCAAAAGAACACAAGGGTGGGAATTCCTTCTTTAGGAGATAAGAGTACGTAGATCTTCTATGACCTATCCTTACCGTACACAATACTATGGTCGGGAAAAAAACCGCCTCAAATTAGTTGTTTTCTTAATTTCTCTCCTCTTGTTGGAGTTCGGATAGCTAGCCACTCCGATTCCCAGGGTCCCAAGATGGTTCGACGTAACTGAGAACATATGACTCTAAGTCTAAGGCTATGGTGGTTCGCGGATTTTGGGTACGAGTGCAAGCCTAACCTCACATACACCAATTTGGGTGGCCTACCCTCACAGACGCCATTTCGGAGGGGCCTAACCTCACAGACGCCCTTTTGGAGGGGCCTACCCTCACATCACCATTTTGGAGGGGCCTAACCTCACAGACGCCATTTTGGAGGAGCCTAACCTCACATACACCATTTTGGAGGGGCCTACCCTCACATACACCATTTTGGAGGGGCCTACCCTCACAGACGCCATTTTGGAGGGGCCTAACCTCACATACACCATTCTGGAGGGGCCTACCCTCACATACACCATTTTAGAGGGGCCTACCCTCACAGACGCCATTTCGGAGGGGCCTAACATCACAGACGCCATTTTGATGTTGAATAGTTAGTCTACGTGCATTCTATACTCGAGTAGTTTGCCAGTGTACATTCTATGCGGAATAACGTCATATCCTTGCGAACAAGAGCAATCCTAACCTCACAGACGGCATTTGGAAGGGCCTAACCTTACAGAGGCCATTGGAGGGCACGCGTACTACTGCCAGGTACATTCTTTACCGAGGTGGCCTACGTGAGCATGCCTAAACTCACAGGTGTCATTGTAGGGGCCTGGGGTATATTTTGACCCCTGCTAACCTCACTGAGTGTTTCTCTGACCGAATGACGTCAAGAGCAACTTTGAACGAGCCAAATCGAACGGGGCCCCTTGGAGGAACTGAATCGAATGGGTCCCCTGGGAGGAGCCGAATCGGACTGAACCCCCTTGGAGGAGCCGAATCGAAAAGGTCAGTACAAGAGCAATGCTAACCTCACGGAACCTTTCAAGGAGCCTAATTGATCCGGCGCCCCATGGAAGAGCAACAAAATGTACATTGGCTTACTTCTCGGGTATAGAACGTACATTACCTTACTACATGCGTTTAGAACGTACACTGCCTTACTACTCGGTATAGAAAGTACATCGCCTTACTACTCAGTTTAATCATCCCGTTTATCAGCAGAATTAGTCGTTGGCTACAATAAATATTCATTTAACTCATGGATAAAGAGAAGAAGGTACCATTTCTTATTAAAGTTTTTAAACCTTTTCAAGTCTGTTATGCTTACGTTATTGATATGTAACAACCTGGAAAATAAGCTTCAAGCATACAAATAAGTGCGTACATGAGGAGGAGGAGGAGGGCCCTGTGAGGAGGAAAGGACCTTTTACCATCTGATAAAACAAGAGCCAATGGGTTCCATTCCCTACTATGTGTGTAACACGACTTTTTCGGTTCCGCATTTTCACATAACTTTTTTATTTTACCATTTTGTCAGGTGAATAAGGAGGAGGAGGGGCGCGGGGGTTAATGAGGAGGGACGTGGTGAGGAGGATACATTTTGCTCATTTGATAAGACGTGTGCCCTGGTGCAAGATGAAGGAGGAGGAGGGCATGGGGTGAAAGAGGAGAATGTAGCGAGGAGGGGGAGGAGGGGCGCGGGGTTGAATGAGCAGGGCGTGGCGTTCTGCATTTTTTTACTTACATTTTTCATTTTACCCTTTTGTCCGGGAATAAGTAGCAGGAGTGGCACGGGGGTGAATGAGTAGGTTCGTGGTGGGAAGGAGACATTTTCCCCATCTTTTTTGCTATTGGCTTAACGTCGCACCGACACAGATAGGTCTTATGGCGACAATGGGATAGGAAAGGGCTAGGAGTTGGAAGGAAGCGGCCGTGGCCTTGATTAAGGTACAGCCCCAACATTTGCCTGGTGTCAAAATGGAAAACCACGGAAAACCATCTTCAGGGCTGCCCACTATCTCGCGGATGCAAGCTCACAGCCACGCGCCCCTAAACGCACGGCCAACTCGCCCGGTTGCAAAACTTGAAACTGACACACAGGCAACCTAGATTGTGCCAAATAACTACACATGAGACTATATTATTATTATTATTATTATTATTATTATTATTATTATTATTATTATTATTATTATTATTATTATTATTTTAATATTATTTCCGCCACTGCGGTGGACTGGTTAATTGTGATTATCAACAGTAATGCAAACGTTGAAACTGACGCACAGGCAACCAAGATTGTGCCAAATAACTGCACTTGGTAACTGAGACTATTCGATTATTTTTATTATTATGAAGATTTATTTTTCACCCGCTACGGCGTAGTTGTAAATAAAGAAGGAAAGCTTAATTACGCTTTTCCTGTGAGTATAGCCTACACTCAGCGACTTCTGGCTGAGTAACGGTAACTATTGCCACACGCACATATTTAATAACTTCACTGCGAACGGTAAAATGTACACAACGGAAAATTTCCTTGCTTCGCATTTTTCTAGCACGCATATAGACATTGCATAAACATTGGACTGTGAATCAGCAACTTTTTGCCTAGTGAAGAAAGCAACGGAAAACGGTATATTTTACAGACACATAATACTTACACAGCTTAATTTAAACGTGTTTTCTTCTGCACACATTCACTGAAGTTTTTAGTATTTAATTGCTTACTTCAGGTTAGGATTATATATACAAGTGATAAATAGGGAGTTAAACATGATTAAAATGTTACATGTGACTGCAGTTTGTTGTCATAAGAAATTAACGTCTCTGCATCACACCACACTGTTCGCCCCATCACTACCGGAAACGGACGTATCAAATTTCATTGAGTCTGGGTTGTTGCACACAGTGTCGTACAATGCAGCACTCTCCCGCACGACGGCTACTTATGGGCCCAGAAGTGCAGTCATTACAATACTGAATGAAAGAAATTACATTAAATCACATAAATAATTAACAGTTACTAAATAAAACGTTTGCTTGTCCAACCCTTGCTCCGTTTCTCTCTAGTTTGTGTATGTGGTGTGATGAATCTGTCGAGGTGCATTTTATGACCGGATGTCCCTTTCTGACGTCAACCTCATCCGAGGAGATAATAAAATGAAATGAAATGACGTGGTATAGGTTAACAGGAAGAGTGGGTAAAACCTACTGCCGACACATAGACTACACAACAACAGGTCTGCTCAAGACTCTTTGTCTCCATTCAACAGACAGTAAAATATTTTACATAGATCATTCCCTTTATCTAAGTGTGTCTTATCTGATACAGATCTATTTGACAGCCTATGAGTAACCTGTGTGGCTAGATATGGGATGATGATGATGGGGTAGGGAGTAAACCCGGTGTTGGTACATAGTCTACACCTGTCGAATAACATCAAGTGGTTAGCACAACACTTAACGTCTCCATTCATCGAATGAATCACTATTATTCGTTCATCTAAACGTTATGTAATGTAACCTCGACCTTTGATACACAACTTGGTGAACAGAGCCGGGCTGTTGATGTGCCGGCCTTCTGTCCACCAACATGGCAGGTTCGATCCTGGATCAGCTAAGGAACGCTTCACATCATATGATGTTACCCGACAACATTTAATAATCTCAGTTTTAGATCGCTCCAATAGAGAATCCGTCACTGCAGTGGTGGAAATAAAAATAATGAAAAATAATCGTATAGTCATGTGCAGTTATTTGACACAATCTTCGTTGCCTGCGTGTCAATTTCAACGTTTGTATTTCTGTTGATAATCACATTAACCACTACACCGCAGCGCTGGAAATAATAATAATAATAATAATAATAATAATAATAATAATAATAATAATAATAATAATAATAATAATAATATAATAGGTAGCAGGTAGGGACCCTCTTCGGAGGAAGCCCTACCCAGGGAGTGGCGCCCCTGCCTATGCGAGTCCCAGAGCACACTGACCCGGTGTGTATCATCTGGTAAGGGTTCCAGCTCAGGGTTACGAGTGAAGACCTCAACGGAATCTACAGCGGAGAAATTGAACTTCGGAACGGTGGAGATTGCGGAAGAGGCAGCCCAGTACTCAGGGAATTGTATGAGTACACTGTTTATCAGCAGCGTCTGTCTCCCATATTAGGGGCGGCTGCAAGGTGCTCGGTCAACGGTCTCGAAGGCGGAAGAGGAATCTTAACTCCCAACGGCAATGAGAGCGGAAGAACCTAGTGGAGTAAACCACGAAAAAATAATCATTTCGGACTAACAATCCGATCTTACTTCGGAAGCTAATTCCTTCCTTCACAAATCACAACTTCATTCGCAAGATGGAAATGTCGCTGAAAGAAAGCACTGCCCCAGGTGGCAGCTCGGAAGAGAAATCCACCATTGCACTATGCAATGCAGCGGGACCTAGGATTCTGGGGAGTCCCAACATCTGCGAGAAAGACGAGTCGGAGCGTCTTGAATCACCTTCCAAACTCAAATTCAAGAAGAACTATTTCATTGGAACAATAAACGTCAAATCACTTACCAGAGTCGGAAAACAAAAAGAACTAGAAAAGCTTTTGGAAAAAAATCAAATCGAGATCCTAGCTGTACAAGAGACAAGATTCCTGGAAGAAAACATCATAGACATCAACCAATACAGAATATTCAAAGGAAAGCCGGCGATTAGAACAACCACCAACATGCCTCTGCTCGGAACCTGCTTCTACGTAAACAAGAAGATAATAAACAACGTCACAGACTTCACATCAAAATCTAAAAGATTGTCTCTACTAACTATTAAATGCAAGAATAAGAGGTATACTCTCATCAACTGTCACGCCCCGATCAAGAAGACAACAAGTAGAACCCACAGAAAGTTGATGACTTCTGGGATCTTCTGGAAACTGAAATCACTCGGATACCCAAGAGCAACGTAAAAATCCTGCTGGGAGACTTCAACGCACAGATTGGGAAGGAACGAAAGTACAGAGACATCGTAATGGGAATATCCAGCACATAAGAGGACAAACAAGAAGGGGAAAGGCTCATTGGACTCTGCAAAGCTTTTCAGTTGAAATTTATGTCAACACACTTCAAGAAACTCCCGAGAAAATCAAAGACATGGGTATCTCCGAATCCCCAACTAGGGGAATTCCAATTGGATCACGTAGCAATAACAAGGAAAAATTCAAAGGAGGTGATGAACGTCACAGTGATTAGGAACGGTGAATTCGATTCAGACCACTATCTCTCCGAAGTTAAAATCCGTTTTCTCCCAATAGGACCAAAGAGAGACCCACCTAAAATAATCAGATACAATACAAACAAAATGAACATCACTGAGGACATCATTAGAAACTTCAGGGACGAAATCCGGACCAGCAGAAAGGGGAACTGGCAAGAACTATGCACAGGAATCAATGAAGCCGCAAAGAAAACACTCGGACAGGCTACGAGGAAAAGAGAAATATGGTGGAATGAAGAGTGCGAGGAAGCTCTCAGGGAGAGGTCAGAGAAATGGAGAAAATGGAAATGCTCCAGAGGAAAGGAACAAATGGAACAATTCAGGCAACAGAGGAAAGAAATATCCAGGACATTTCGAAGGACTAAACGATCATTTGAAAGAGCTCAACTGGAAGAGATCCAGACCGACTTTTTGTCAAGAAAAATTCCAGAGACTTTTATCAGACCTTCTAGAGAAAACTCAAAGGATACCAAGCGCCAAGTTTGAGCTCCAGAAACGAACAGGGTAAAATCGGACAGAACAACCAAGAAAACTGTGAGATATTAGCCAGATACCTCCACACTATCTTGAATTGTCCTTCCCCGACCTCTAAACTAGAATTTCCAGACATACCAGAGAACTCAGACGATGACGAACCACCAACAAAGGATGAAGTCAAGGAAGCTCTCGAAAACCTCAAAAACAGCAGGGCAAGTGGAGAGGACTCAATAACGGCAGAAATGTTGAAATGGGCAGAACCGGAAATCTTAGATGATCTTCACCAAATCATCAAGGAAATCTGGGAGAAGGAGACAATCCCAGAAGAATGGAAAACAGCACTTATCCATCCGTTGCATAAGAAAGGGTACAAGCAGGATGTCAACAACTATAGAGGCGTGTCCCTCCTCCCGATCGCCTACAAAATTCTCTCAAAACTGCTTCTTAATAGAATAGAAGGTAATCTGGACCAACAACTAGGGGAATACCAAGCAAGGTTTAGGAAAGACCGCTCCTGTATCGAATAAATATTCAACCTGAAGTCAATACTCCGCCACAGAATGTTGAGTGGTAAGAAAATTGTGGTGTCGTTTATAGACTTCAAAAAAGCCTTCGATTCGGTGGACAGAGAGACTTTGGATAAGACCATTGGATAAGAATTTGGAGTCAATACCAAACTGGCAAATATAATCAAACAGACCCTAACAGGCACAACCTCCAAGGTAAAATTCTTCGGGCATCCCTCACAATCATTTGAAATCAAGACAGGCGTGAGGCAAGGGGATGGACTATCCCCACTCCTATTCAATTGTGTCCTAGAAAATATAGTGAGAATATGGAACTCAGAACTTGAACATCAAGGGATAATCCCGATCTGTCTAGGGAGAAAATCAGGTGGGATTAAAGTCAACTGCTTGGCTTTTGCTGACGACTTTGCTATACTATCAGAAAGTCCAGAGGTCGCAACCATCCAGATTAACCTCTTGGAAAGAATCGCCAGCCAAACAGGACTGAGCATCTCAGCAGAAAAGACCAAATTCATGACGAACATCAAAGATGGACCAAAATTCTTGGAAACAGAGATAGGACGGATATAAATGGTCAAGAAGTTCAAGTACCTTGGTGAGACGATACAGGAGAATGGACTAGAAAAAGCTGCAGTGGAAGATCGGATCTCAAAAATGGAGAGAGCATATGGCTTGACAAAAAACATCTACAATAAGAAGTGCTTATCATGGAATTCCAAATTAAAATATTACAACACCGTGGTCAAAACAGAATGCCTGTATGCCAGCGAATGCCTGTCCATGAACTACAAGCTGGAGAAGCTAGAGGTCCTGGAATGAAGAATCCTCAGAAAAATTATGGGAGCTGTCGAAACTGAAAGCGGATGGAAACTTCGGAGTAACAAAGAAGTTTACCAGAAGATGGAAAGAATCTCAGAGACCATGAAGAAAAGGAGGCTGACGTTTCTTGGACATCTATACAGAATGAACGCAAACAGACTTACCAAACAGATATTTGATTACTTCTGGAGAAAAAATACCACTACAGCACGGATTAAGGAAACGAAGAAGGATATGGAAAGGTTAAGCATCTTGGAAGACCAGCTGTTAGAAAGGAATACGTTTAGGAACACACTGAAGAATTTGGAAGGTGTTCAAGCCGCAGGAAGAACTAGGAAGACCCGAAGAGCCTGGATAGATGAACAACGGAAGCAGGCCAGCGAACGCATGAAGGAGTATTGGACACGGAGAAAACTCCACACGAAGAGAAAGAAATGAAGTTGTAGCGTGATCCTTAGTGGTCCATTCGCTTGTAAAAAAAAAATTAATATAATGAAACTAGCAAATGTGCCCGGGCTTCGCTACGGCTTTTTACATCCTTTACGGATTTCTAAATAAATTATTTTACACGACGTAATTGAGATTTAATTACATTTATTACAGTGCAGACCTCCATTTCGAGATTCACTACTCATGCACGGTACATGATATTAACAAACAGTTTGCGCCATCAGACGCTGCTTTTATTCCTCTACATATTCGTTTCTGAACCATTTCCTCTCATCTCGCATGTTTAGGGGGTAAATTGATTTCGAAAATTTGAATAGTGTGAAATTTGGGAACATTTTTTACGCTTTACATTATTTTTTGCATATTTATGTATAAGCCAGAATCATGAAACTTGGTCCACATATGGCCTTTGATCTTGCCAATGTACGCACCAAGCTTGATGATCCTATCTTTCCTCTACGTGTAACTACCAATGAAATATACTTGTAAAAATCAGCAAATTTACGAACAACCCAGAAATACCGCCAAATGTAACGTATGAGGGAGAGATACGACATAAAGTCATATGAACAAAGTTGTAGATCACTCCAAATTGAACGGAGATTGTGCCATCCATTCTGTGACACGACTTACCGTTTGGCCAACAAATACCTCAAAAGGAATCTCTGCACTGTCATTAAAATTGCCTCCATATTTCGATATCTTCGGGGGGTTAAATTAAAACATTTGTAGATCTTGGGAATTTTCCGTCGGTTAGAGGCTAAATTTTCTACCTCGTCTGGCAGGTTGTGCCGCCATTTTAATTTGGGGAAACGGGGGATAAAAGTTAGGAAATCCTGAACATTTTTAAGCCCACGAAACCTATAGGTTGTTGCCTTGGATAAATTATACCACTGCATTCTTATGCTGCCCCCTTCAGGGAATTTTGAGAATTTTCTGAGATTTCTGGAAGTGCCTCATTAATTTACGTCTATTTTCATTTTTCAATATTTATATATACATCGCTCCAGACCTACTTGGTTTTGTATGTATATAGATAATCGTATAGTCTCACCTACCGTGTGCAGTTATTTGGCTCAATCTACGTTGCGTGCGTGTCAATTTCTACCCATGCCCTCCTCCTCATTCATTTAGCACCAGGGCACACGTCTTATCAGATGGGCTAAAACCGGGCGAGTTGGCCGTGCGGTTAGAGGCGCGCGGCTGTGGGCTTGGATCCGGGGGATAGTGGGTTCGAATCCCACTGTCAGCAGCCCTGAAGATGGTTTTTCGGGGTTTCCCGTTTCCACACCACGCAAATGCTGTACATTAATTAAGGCCACGGCCGCTTCCTTCCAACTCCTAGCCCTTTCCTATCCCATCGCCGCCATTAACCTATGTGTGTCGGTAAAGCCAATAGCAAAAAAGATGGGCAAAATATCTCCTCCACACCACGTCCCTCCTCTTTCATCCCATGCCCTCCTCCTCCTCATGTACCCACGCAATGACATATCAATAACGTAAGTATAACAGACTTGAAAATGCTAAAATAATATAATCAAAAATGCTAACTGCTTTTTTTCCCCGTGAGTGTAATGTTTCTTGTAGTCAACAACTAATTGTGCTGATAAACGGGAGTAGTAAGGCAATGTACATTCTCAACCGAGTAGCAAGGCAATGTACGTTGTATACCGAGTAGAGAGCCATTGTACATTCAGTTGCTCCTCCATGGGGCACCCGATCGATTCGGCTTCTCCAAGGGGGCCTGTTCGATTCGGCTACTACAAAGCAGCCCATGACGTCATGCGGTCAAAAACACTCAGTGAGTTTAGCAGGGGGTCAAATAGTACCCCTGGCCCCGCCAATGGCACCTGTGATGTCAGGCCTGCTCACGTTCCTAGTCATACTACTTGTGCCCTCCAATGGACTCTGTGAGGTTAGGCTTGCTCTCGTAAGCAAAATACGCGACCACCTACTACTCAATTAGGGGTCAATGACCTCGAATCAAAACCCTCTAGCCTACTTACTCAAATAGGGTTCAATGACCTCGTAGGAAAATGCTGACGCAGCAACAAACATTGCCCTACTAATTCCCCACCAGGTACACTCACTAGTCTAGGAGGTAAATGGACCGCTTCTTTTCCAGATTCATCCGCAGGTTCATTTACCGCAATCCCAACGTGGTGATAGTGATTCTGCTGCCAACATCACACGGTCTGGCTAGAAGGTTTTAAAGATCAAAACTATGCTAAAAAGCAATCCAAACTGAAATAGGAGGGAATTCGACTACATTAATAAAAATTATGGAGTGTTACGAGAAGTTAGAGGAAGAATCTACCAAAAAAATCACTAGAAGAATTGACCACAAAATTAAATCGATTGCTAAAGAGTTAGCTCCAGTGAATCCCAGGAAGGAGCATGAATGGTTGAATGAAGAATACTACCAGATTTTGGGGCGCTCTTTATCTTATTCATATATTTCCAGAATACATGTTATAGTATCCAGAGACCCAGACTTTTAAAAATCTTCATATCGGTCTTCATCCCAAATTATTAAAAAGCATGAATCAATATTCAAGCGACACAAATTCCACGGTAATGTTCAGGAGAAAATTGTCAAAATCTTTGCAATAACAACTGGTCTCAGACAGGATGACAGATTATCTCTACTGCTTTTCATTATGGCTCTTGATTATACCATGAAATTTCGGCAAAACGAAAACCCACCTACGATCAAAATTGGAGCAAAACCCTCAATAAGAACCAACTGCCGCAAAATTTAGCTATCTTAGCTCTTGACTTGGAAGAACTTCGTGCCCATATCACCAGTCTCCAAAAAAGTGCCCTAAAATAGAACTACAAATATTATCCTTCGAGAAAACTGTGACGATGCCCATGAAAGCCTAAGCATTAAAAGCCTTCTTAAATGAGAAAAAATTTCTATATCTTGGCGAAATTATTACACACAACTTAAACGTGAAAGAAACATGGATAGATGGAACTAACAAAATGAACATGGTCAACGTATAATAAGGAATGCCTCTCAATAAACACTACAAAACCGTAACTCTTCCGGAAGCAACTTACGTTTGTGAAAACTTGTTCCAAATTAAAAACGAAAGAAGGACTAATCAGCTCCTTAAAAGTGAAAGAAGAATCATCGATGGGCTATCCCTCGTAAACGAGTATGATTGTCTTCCTGAAGAACTTAGTTTTTGTGATATCTTATGTGACTGTAGAGGCCAATCCTAGAACCGCAGATTTTCCCACATTTTTGACACACTTTTGTTCTGTTAGGTACTGGCTATGTAGTTTGGTTTTTCTTCATGAGCTGACGTTGTCTTCTTGCATTGCGCTCGTCAATTTCTATTCTCCGCCTTTCTTGCTCGAAGCGCTGAGTTCCTTCCCAGACATTGCGACGCCAGACTGTGCGGTTATGTGCCGTAGCTTTCCAGTTGTTAGTTTTCATTTGACACATTTCCATGTTGATTTTAGTGCATCTTTGTAACTCTTTTGTGGTCTTCCAAGTTTTCTATGACCATTCTTTAGTTGGGAGTACATAATTTGTTTTGGGAGACGGAATTCAGGCGTGTGAACGATGTGGCCTGTCCAGCGGAGTTGGTGGTTGATAATCATGGCCTCAATGCTAGTGGAGTTAGCTTCTTCCAGAACACTGACGTTAGTGCGTCGATCTTGCCACTTCACCCTCAGGATCCTTCTCAGGCAACGTTGATGGTATTTTTCCAGGCATCGTATGTGCCTCCTGTAGGTAGTCCACGTTTCACATCCATATGTAAAACGGTAGCTTTGTACACATAAAGCTTGGTCTGAGTGCTGATATTATGATTATCAAAGACCCTTACCCGAAGACGACCAAAAGCCATACTAGCACATTTGAGACGGTGTTGAATCGCATCATCAAGATTTGCATTTGCTGAGAGATGGCTGCCAAGGTATGAGAAATGTTCTATGTTCTTCAGAACTTAGCCTTGGACTGTGATTGTAGGGCATACGGAGATGGAGTTGGGTGCAGGCTGGTAAAGGATCTGAGTCTTTTGGATGTTAAGGCTTAGGCCAATACTTGTATAAGCTTCATCAAATGCATTTAAGATTGCTTGTAAATCATGTTTAGAGTTTGCAAGAACGACATTGTCATCAGCATACTGAAGTTCAATGATGGATGTAGTGGAAAGTTTGGTCCTGGCTCGTAGTCTACTGAGATTGAATTGACCTCCATCAGTCCTGTATTCGATTTCTATGCCTTTTGGTAGTTTCCCATCAACAAGATGAAGTATAGTCCCAGCAAATATTGAGAACAGAACGGGAGCTATAACACAACCTTGCTTCGCGCCTGCAGTGATTTCAAAATTTTCCCCAGGGTTATTGTTGACAAGAACCATGCCCTTCATATTATCATGCAGTAATCGAAGAATATTTATGTACTTCTGAGGACAGCCTATTCTTGCTAGGATCTTCCACAGGGCATCTCTTTTAACCAAATCAAACGCTTTGGTAAGATCTGTGAATGCCATGTACAGAGGTAGATGTTGTTCTTTGCATTTCTCCTGCATTTGTCTAGCACAGAAAATCACATCTGTTGTGCTGCGATTGGGTCGAAATCCACACTGAGTTTCAGGTAAGTAGTCTTCAGCGAGAGGTATCAGGCGGTTGGATAGAATTCAAGCGAGTATTTTCCCAGCAATAGACAGAAGGGTAATTCCACGGTAGTTACCACAGTCAGTTCTGTCTCCTTTCTTGAAGATAGTAACTATCAGAGCATCTCTGAGATCAGAAGGTATTGTTTCAGTGTTCCATATTTTGATTATGAGCATTAGTGTATATTCAACAAGAATTCGTCCACCTTCCTTGAAAAATTCAGCAGGAATTCCATCTGATCAGGCAGCCTTATTATTTTTGAGCTGTTTAATAGCATTTTCAACTTCTTGTAAGGAAGGTACTTCGCTAAGGTGAGATTTTGTAGGTTTTTGAGGGATTTTCAGAATTTCTACTATGTTGATCTGTGGATCCTTGTTCAGCAATTCATGGAAATGTTCTTTGCATCGTGCATTAATGGAATTGCTGTCTTTTAGAAGAGTAGAACCATCTCTAGATTTAAGAGGGTTTAATCCTTGAGCTGTTGGGTCATATACGGTTTTTATCATGCTGAAAAAAGCTCTCGAGTGCTGTTAGTTTCGACTAGATGTTGCATTTCTTGAGACTTCATCGTCCACCAACTGTTTTTCAGAAAACGGGGTTTCCTCTGAACATCTGCTTTCGTTTCTTGATATTCTCGTTTCTTAGAGAGTGAACTAGGATTGATCTGCCACGCTTGATGTGCTGCTCTCTTTTTATCTATTCGAGTCTGTATTTCTTGGTCATTTGCATCAAACCAGTGTTGGTTTTTGACCCTAAGGTGTCCTACCGATTCTTCACCAGCTGATAGTATTGCAGTCTTCAGTGTTGCCCAGTGTTCTTCAGTGCTTTCAGGATATTCATCTGGCAGTTTATCACCTAGGAGTTGTTGAAATTTTACTTTAGTGCTATGATCTTTGAGACGGCCTGTGTCCATTTTAGGTCTCGTAAGTTTCCTCTGTTTTCTTGGCTGCTCGTGGATGTGAAGGGTCATCGTGGACCATATAAGTCGGTGGTCCGTCCAGCAGTCATCAGCACTTGTTAGAGCCTTTGTGATTAATACATCGCGTTGATCTCGGGCGCGTACAATTATGTAATCAATTAGATGCCAGTGTTTTGACCGTGGATGTTGCCATGATGTTTTAAATGTATCCTTTTGTCTGAAGAGGATATTAGTGATAACTAGATTGTGCTCTGAGGACTTCGTGAGCAGAAGGGTACCATTAGAGTTGTAATTCCCTACTCCCTCTTTTCCAATTACTTTGGGCCATAGCGTTGAGTCACTACCAACTCGCGCATTGAAGTCTCCTAAGAGAATAATTTTGTCAGCTTGGGGTATTCTTGTTAGAAGTGTGTCAAGTTGGCAGTAGAATGCTTCTTTTTCATCTTCTTCACAAGTGAGAGTTGGAGCATAGGCACTAATTACTGTAACTCGTTGATTGTTGGTGAGCTTGAGGCGTAAGCCCATGAGTCTTTCATTTAATCCAGAAGGAAGTTCGTCAAGTTGAGGGACAAGTTCATTTGCAAATGGCAAAACCAACATCATGAATGCGGGGCTCATGAAAGCTTTTACCTTTCCAGAAGAAAGTGTATCCGCCTCCTTGTTCTTTAATTTGTCCTTCATCGGGCCTTCTAGTTTCACTCAGTGCTGCAATATCGATGTTAAATCTTTTTAGTTCACGAGCCACGATAGCTGTTCTCCTTTCTGGCCGATTAGCTGTATCATTATCCATTAGAGTACGGATGTTCCAGGTTGCAACAATATTTTCTTTTGACCGCTTATGGTGCACCCTCTGGGCGCGGTTTTCCAGTCGGGATGTGTTGAGGCTGACTATGTTTAGGGCACCTTTTATAGCCCCCTAACCATTCAGGGTCAGCAGAGTGGTTCCTGAATAGGCCTGCTCAGTCACGAATGCAGCACACGAGTTGCTTTACAGCCTCTCCTCAAGCTAAACGGCGATCACACATGCGTCGCCTACGTGCCGGTTTGTCACTAGGAGCTCCCAGACTACACAATCCTGCTCCCGTCACAACTCCCCGATCGCCGCAGGGCTTGTAGTGTATGTGTTGAGTTCTTCACAAGACGCCTGTGCGTGACATATTTTAGTGTAGGAATGCTGCTGCACATCAACAATCACACATTTCTTGACAGACTCGGAACCTGTTCCCAGTGGCATAAGAGTTACGACAACTGGAGGCTCCAAGACTGCTGCAGCCTTCGTCCGCCTTCCCAGCCGCCAGGGAAGTTTTAGTTGTCCCTACGCCTGGTCCGCCGTTGAGGACTTTCTATGCCGCTGCCCATATATGGTTCTTCCGCCTTTAGAGGTGGTTTCCCACCTCAAGGGCAAGAGAGTGCCCCAGCCTCTGCCAGCTCATCCGCCTTCACAGGGAGCCGTTGGCATAGCAGAGGGGGACTCCTTATCTCAGGAGTCGCTCGGTCGCCAGAGCCTCGTCAGTCGAAAGCAGGGTGCACCACGTGCAGGTGAGGTTGACCTACCCCTTACACCCCAGAACCCTGAAGAAAATGGAAATTGCAACACCCAGAAGGAGTGGTGCTCCATTGCTGTAATTGAACATGCAGGACGGCTGTTTGGTTGTGATTCGATTATTACACTTTCAGGTCCCACTGACCACAAGTTTGGACGACAATCAAAACAGGATGTGCTCACCACGAGCTGCAATACATTGATAAATTCGTCGAGGCATGGAGTCAATAAGGCCCTGGATCGCTTCCTAAGGAATTGTGGCCCTTGCTTGCTGCACTGCACGGGTCAGTTGTTCCAGACTTGTGGGTGGCTGAGGACGGCTGGCCAGTTGTCGACCCATCATGTCCCACACATGCTCAATAGGACTGAGGTTCGGGGAGCTAGCGGGCCATTCTAAGGTTGGGATGTCGTGGAGAGCTTCTCTGGAGATGCGTGCAGTGTGAACCCGGGCATTGTTCTGTTGAAACATCCCATTAGCAATGTTCGCCATCATAGGGACAACCACTGGATTGAGTACCCTATCAACGTACTGTCGAGCAGTCATAGTGTCCTCAACAAGCTCTAATTGTGATTTCACGTTAAAGCCAATAGCTCCCCAGACCATAATGCCTGGTGATGGCACTGTGTGCCTCTCGACAATAAGATCAGGGCGGCCCCTCTCCCTGGCACGTCGGCGCACACGATTCCGGCGATCACTGCGGGCAAGACAGAAGCGCGATTCATCACTAAAGACGACCCTATGCCATTCGTCGACCCACATCGATCTTTCTCGACACCAGGCCTGCCTTGCACGTCGCTGTTGTGGGGTCAATGGAATATCTTCTGCAGGGACACGGGCTCGTACGCCAGCTGCACGCAGGCGATTACCAACTGTTTGTTGTGTAACGTGGGGTGCCACAGCTGCTCCAATTTGCGCTGCTGTTGCATGGGGTTCCATCTGGGCCATCCGAATGATGCGGCGATCCTTTGTCACAGTTGTCTGTCGTGCTGGGCTTGTGCTAGGTCTACGAGTGTGGGTGCCTTCAACTGACCACTGCTGCCATACACGTTGTACCGCAGATGGCTGTCGGCCAAGACATGCAGCGACAGTCCTTAGCGATAATCCAGCCTCACACAGCCCTTTCAAACGCGAAAGTCGTCGACGCATGTTTGACGGGAACACTTCACTGCACAGACTACAAGTCAACTACGCTACACGAGAGTCCGTATACTGGAGGTGATTCCTCCGCGACCAGTCACGTGGGGGGCCCTTTAGTAACAATCCAATGGGTCAGAAACTTTGATCGTTTACATACCTACGTGGCATTGTTCCATATCTTGAAAATCAACACAAACGACCAATGGCTTCATGGTATTGCAATTTCCATTTTCTTAAGTGTAAAATATACCAAGTCGAAGGAGTCCGGACCTTCCTAATGAAACAGTCCATCGAGAGATTTACACAGTCACCAGCACAATGAAGAAGAAGAGAATCTCCTATTTTCTTCACATCTTGTGATTGCCATTAAATCGCCTTTTACGACAACTAGTAACGCAAAATTTTTGGAAAGAAAACAGGAGGGCAATGGATCCACGAAATAACAATCGGAACGAATGAAAAAGTACTGGATACATCACAAGAACCAAACAGTACAATCTTTAAATAGAAAGAAAAGCGTGGAACGACTCAAGTGGTCCAATGATGATGATGATGATGATGATGATGATACTAAAACACGTGTCTTCGTTCCCAGGTGGTGCTGCTGAAATCAGTCAGACCCCAATTATGGAGAACGTTTTATTCATGTACCAGTGCTCCTGTGATTTTTAAATCTCCATCAGAACCAAAAATGGATCTTGGACCTCCGAGGAATAGGCAGCTATTGAGGCGGAAAATAATAATAATGTGAAAAAACAGGAGTCAGACAAGGAGGTACGGAAGAAGCTTCTCTCCATTACTCTTTAATCTACTTCAGGAAAAAGTGATTGGGGAATGGCGAAATGAAACTAATGGTATAAATACTGGTAGATGTCTCCAAAAAAATTCACCGTAATTGCCTAGCATTTGCTGATGACATTGCTATTCTGTCCAGCAATAGACAGAAAATAATCCAGTCTGTAGAAAATCTCCATGAAATAGCAGCCAAACCAGGACTCTAAATTTCTTACGAAAACACGAAGCATATGGTAGGGACTAGATCAGTTTTCAACATTCGGCCATTAATCACTAAATACGGAAATATCGCTCAAGTAAACAAATTGAAGTATTTGGGTGGAATTATTGAACCAGCAGAGTTAATTTTGCGAGCTAAGAAAGAAATAACCGCACAATTTCAAAGAACATTCAAAATTACTTGGAACGGATACAATAAAAGAACTACAAGAAAAACAAAATTGCGACATTACAACACAGCTGCTGCCTTGCAGTGAAGTAAGGGACTGCCACAGGCTAAGGGAGAATACCCCTGACAGAAAATCCCCAGCAGTGTTAGGCTTAGCAAGTCAACTGAAGGGTTATATCGATTGCTTTCAACTACAAAACGAGCCTCGGAACGCAAAGAAAATACCGGATAGACACGTCTTCTCAAACATCTGCAACGTATGATGACCGTAAGGCTGATGTTCAAGTACGATGTTCTCAGAAGAAGCCCAAAAGAAAGAGTCCTAAACACAGAATTGGAACATTAAATATCCTGACCCTGACTGGCAGAAGCGAGGAGCTGATAGATATGATGGAAAGGAGGAACCTCTGTATTCTTGGCCTGAGTGAGGCAAAGTGGAAGGGAAGAGGAACAAAAAAGCTAAGAAAAGGATACAAACTACATTGGAATGGAAATAAAACAGAAGCCAAAAATGGTGTAGGTTTTATATTAAGAGAGGACATTGATGTCATCAGTGAGGTAATATATGTTAATGAAAGAATTATTAAGTTGAACATCTCTCTTAACAAGAGTGTGCTGACAGTAGTCCAGGTGTGTGCCCCACAGACTGGCTGTAACGAAGAGGAAAAAAGAACAATTCCGAACTGATTTAGAAGAAGCTATAGAAAGAGAGGAAAATATCATAATAATGGGAGATCTAAATGCTCAAGTTGGATCAGACAGGCGTGGATATGAAAATGTACTAGGTCCACATGGTTATGGAGACAGGTACCCAGAAGGAGAAAGTCTTCTAGATCTATGTGTAAGGAATGGCTTGAGAATAAACAACAGTTGGTTTCAGAAGCAGCTAAGTCATAAACTAACAACATACAGTTGGAATGGAAATACTAAAACTCTGATAGATTATTTTATATCTGACAATGAAGCAGGAAAGACCATATGTGATGTCAGAGTTATACCAAGTGAAAGCCTGGACAGTGACCACAGACTTCTCCTCGCAACAATAAAGCACATTGAAATTTATAGACCTCAGAAATACAGGAAACCAAAAATTAAGACATGGGAGCTAAAGAAGACAGAGAAACAAGTTGAATACACAAAAAAAGTGACCAATAAATTACCATCAGATGCATTACAAGAAGGCAACATCGAGTGGACTAGATTCAAAGAAAGCATTGTCGGAGCTGCATTAGAAGTTTGTGGTAAAACTAATAGCAAAATGAAGGGAAAAGAAACTCCTTGGTGGAATGATCGGGTGAAGATTGCTGTGAAAGTGAAAAATGAAACCAGGAAAGCCAGAGACAAAGAAATGCAAAAAGGAAGTCAAAGGAACGAATCTAGAGTAAACGAACTGCAGAAGAAATACAGAGATCAGAAGTTACAAGTAAAGAAAATTGTGGCCGAAGAAAAACAGAAAGCTTGGACTGATTTCACAGATAAACTAGAGCAAGACAACAAAGCTAATTCTAAACTACTTTACCGAACAATACGAAATATAAGAAGAGACAATGAATACATAACAGCAATAGAGGAACCAGATGGTAACATAGTTAGGGAGGAGACAGAAATAAGGAAGATCATGAAATCCTATTTTGATAATTTATACAACAGTACTGGGAAAGACTCCAATGATGTAACCACGCAGTTCAGTTTAAGCTGCAATGATGAGCCTGACCAAGAGAGTCCGCCAACATGGAAGGAAGTAGAGACGGCCCTTAATAGTATGCCCAAAGAAAGATCTACAGGATTTGATGAAGTCAGTGCAGATATGATCAAAGCAACTGGTGCAATAGGAATACAGTGGCTTCATAGAGTAATTAATGCAATATGGAAGGATAGGAAAGTCCCAGATGATTGGAAAAAGGGAATAATAATACCTCTCTTCAAAAACGGAAGCCGGAAGAAATGTAGCAATTATAGAGGGATCACTTTATTGTCTCATGGTTTGAAAATATTTGAGAAAATACTTGAAAAAAGGCTAAGGAAAATAATAGAACCACAACTACAGGAAGAACAATATGGATTCAGAGAACACCGATCAACTACCGATCTCATATTTGCACTTAGAATACTGTTAGAAAAGCATTGGGAGAAGGGCAAAGACTTAACACTAGTGTTTTTGGATCTCGAAAAAGCATTTGATAGTGTTCCAAGGAAGACTATATGGGAATGTTTAAGAAAGAAGAATGTACCCAAAGGGCTTATCCAGAAAGTTAAAATGCTTTACGAAGACTGCTGCAGTTGCGTACAGATAGGAAACGGTAATTCTGGTTGGTTCCAAACCACTAAAGGAGTGCAACAAGGCAGTACCCTTTCACCATTACTTTTTATCACTGTCATGGATGAAGTCATGAAATAAATTAAGCAGAAGAACAATATGGACATCAATGCATTTGCATTTGCAGATGATGTAGTAATTTGGGGAAATACAGAGAAGGAAGTCCAAGAGAGGCTGAACACCTGGAATGAACATTTGAAAGCACACGGATTAACAATTAATAAATCGAAAACTGTTACTATGTCTGTCAACAGGCAGAAGAAGAAAGGAAAAATAATGCTGGAAGGTACACAACTGGAAACAGTAGACCAATATAAATATCTTGGGTGCATCATTTCAAGTGATAACAGAATACAGCATGAGATTAACAACCGCATTCAAAAATCAGCTCAGTTTTACCATCAAGTTCGGAACCTCCTCTGGAACGAACAAGTTCCCTTAAGACCAAAGCAGATTCTATTCCAATCATACTTCACCCCCATAATAACATATGGCCTAGAAACCTGCACAACAACCCAACAAGTGGACAGCAAACTACAAGCCGCAGAAATGAAGTTCCTACGAACTATGGTACAGAAGACAAAAAGGGACAGGGTAAGGAATGAAAGAATAAGGGAACAAGCTGGTGTGTACCCATCCCTGAATGAAAAAGTGACAAGGGCCCGTTTGAAATGGTTTGGCCATGTCAAACGAATGGACGATTGAAGGACAGCAAAACAATGGCTACACACAGTCGTGGCCGGAAAACGACCGGTAGGAAGACCTAGGAAGAGGTGGCTGGACCAAGTGAAAGAGGACATAGGAACAAAGGGATGTCGTCTTGAAAGAAGAGTGGTACATGGACAGACAGAAGTGGAGAGTGCTCGTAAACCACACCCGGGCAACTGGAGTGGAAAACTGATGATGATGATGATGATGATGATGATGACAACACAGAAGTTAAAACAGAAACATTGCATGCATGTGAAATTATTATAATTGGTGGCAAATCTCGAATAAACATGATCGAAAAACAAGAATATAGAACATACGTACACATATCATTATTATACAACGTTATGCCTTTCAGCGTTCAGTCTGCACGCCTCTGCTAATTTACTAAACATCGCCACAATTCCCTATTTGCAACTAGTGGTGTGACCTATTTCAGTTCTATACCTCTTATCCTTAAATCGTTAGAAACTAACCATCGTCGTCTTGGTCTCCTCTACTTCTCTTGCCCTCCATAAGAGCGTCCCTTATTCTCCTAGGTAACCTATCCTCCTCCATTCGCCTCACATGACCCCACGATCGTAGCCATTTTATGTCTACCGCTTCATCGTTCGAGTTAATTTCTAACGTAGCCTTTCTCTCCTTATTCCGAGTACCCTCCTGCAATTGTTCCCACCTGCTTGTACCAGCACTCGTTCTCGCTACTTTCATGTCTGTTACTTCTAACTTATGAACAGGATATCATGAGTCAACCCAGCTTTCGGTCCCGTAAAGCAAAGTTGGTCTGGAAACAGACCTATGTAAAGATAGTTTCGTCTGGGAGCTGACTTCCTTCTTACAGAATACTGTTGATCGCAACTACGAGCTCACTGCATTAGCTTTACTGAACCTTGATTCAATCTCACTTACTGTATCATCATCCTCCGATAACACACATATTAAATACTTGAAATTATCTGCCTGTTCCAGCTTTGATTCACCAATCTGACATTCAGTTCTGTTGAATTACTTACCTACTGACATCAATTTAGTCTTCGAGAGGCTAATTTTCATACCATACTCATTGCACCTATTTTTAAGTTCCAAGATATTAGACTGCAGGCTTTCGGCACCATCTGCCATTAAAACTTAGTAGTCAGCATAGGTCAGACTGCTTACTACATTTCTACCTAAATGAATCTCTCCCTGCCACTTTATACGTTTCAGCAGATGATCCATGTAAACTAAGAACAGTAAAAGTGAAAGATTACGGTCTTGTCTGACCCCTGTAAGTACCCTAAACAAAGAACTCATTCTACCATCAATTCTCACTGCAGCCCAATTATCAACATAAATGCCTTTGATTGATTTTAATATTCTACCCTTAATCCCATAGCCCCTCAGTATGGCGAACATCTATTCCCTTGGTACACTGCCATATGCTTTCTCTAGATCTACGAACCATAAACACATCTGTCTATTCCTCTCGTAGCATTTTTCAATTATCTTACACATACTGAAAATCTGATCCTCTGTGGTCTGAAACCACACTGGTTTTCGTCCGACTTCTTCTCAACCACTGATCGCACCCTTCCTTCCAAGATGCGAGTGAATACTTTGCCTGGTATACTAATCAATGAGATACCTTGATAGTTGTTGCAATCTTTACTGTTCCTTTGCTTATAGATAGGTGCAATTACTGCTTTTATCCAATCTGAAGGTACCTTACCAACACTCCATGCTAATCTTACTACTCTACGAAGCAATTTCATCCCTGCCTTCCCACTTTACTTCACAATTTCAGGTCTAATTTCATCTATTCCTTCTGCTTCATGAAAGTGGACTTCATTTACCAACATTTGCACTACCCCTATCGCAATTCCACCAATATCATTTTCCTCCTCCCCATTAGCTGGGTTGTTCGTGACATCACCATGATGACTTCCTTTTACATTGAGAAGATTTACAAAATATTCCTTCCACCTGTCCAGTGATTCCCTGGGATCTATTATGAGGTTCACTTGAATTGCCCAAAACGCTGTTCATTTCGTTTTTTCCTTCCCTTCCTATGAATCTTTATTACTGTCTAGGAAGATTTCCCTGCTGCTTGACTTAGCCTTTCCAGGTTATTACCAAAATCTTCCCACGACTTATTTTTGGATTCAACAACTATTCGTTTCGTTCTGTTTCTTTCATCTGCGTACAATTCCCTGCCTGCATCGGTCCTTTCTTTGAGCCATTTCCGATAAACCTTTTTACGTTTACAAGCTGCTTTCACTTCATCATTCCACCAAGATGTTTCTTTTTTCCATCTTTACACACAGTCGTTCCTAGGCATTCCCTTGCTGTTTCTACTACAGCAGTCATGTACGTCACACATTCTATTTCTATATCCTGAACCTGCTTACTGTCTACTATTCGAAAATTCTCACTAATCATATTCATTTACTTCTAATTTCCTCGTCCTGGCGATTTTCTCCCCTTATTCGTTTGCAGACAGATTCCACTTTCTCTATTCTATGCCTAGAGATATTTAGTTCACTGCAGATCAGATAGTGGTTTGTATCATGGAAAAATCCTCGGTAAACCCGTACATACCTAACAGATTTCCTGAATTCGAAGTCGGTTAAGATGTGGTCTATTATGGATCTGGTTCCCCCTAGCCTCCCATGTGTAGCCTTATGCTTGAAGAATGTATTCTTAACTGCTAAACCCACACTAGCAAATGTTTCTCATTCCTATTAGCTTCCATACCTTCCCCACATTTACCAATCACCCTTTCGTATAATACAGTTCTATTTTCAACTCTCGCAATGAAATCGCCCATTAGCACTATCCTGTCCTTGCTGTTGACCCTGACTACGTTGTCACTGAATGCTTCATGAAGTTTGTCAACTTCATCGTATTCTGCACCCTCACATGGTGAATATATTGAGAGAATTCTCGTCCTAAATCCTCCAACTGCCTAATCTACCCACATCATTCGCTCATTTACGAGGTACGCGCCTAACAGAAACTATGTTGCGTGCAGTACTATTCCCGATGAACACCCTACTTTAGACTCTGTCCTTACTTTTTTTAACACCCTTTAAGAATACTTTATAATCTCCTGTCTCCTCGTCATAATCTCCCCTTACCCGACTATCACTTGCTGATACTAAACAGCAGGTTCTACTTTCTTTCTTCCTTCCATAAGATCCATTAATATTGGTAGTTCACCATCGAATTCTATTTTATTCGCCAAGTTTTGTCCAAAGAGTCCCTCGCCTGTCAAGTGGGAATGGGACTCCGTTATTCCCATAGGTCCGAGGCTTGCTTAAAATGTTTTGAGCTCGGTGCATTCGTGAAGCATGATGCTACCCTACTTGCACATAGTCAATGTACCGAGCTCGATAGCTGCAGTCGCTTAAGTGCGGCCAGTATCCAGTAATCGGGAGATAGTGGGTTGGAGCCACTTCCTAGGCCTTTCCTATCCCATCGTCGCCATAAGACCTATCTGTGTCAGTGCGACGTAAAGCAAATAGCAAATAGAAAAAAAAAAGCATTGTCAAAGTGAGGATCTCTCCTCTATCGGGTTAGGGGCCACGGTGGATTGTATAGCCCTAGACACCTGAGCACAAGGAGGGCCAAGAATATGTCCTAATTCCATAGCAGCTGGTATCCCGACTCTCAGGACCGCTTACTAGGCCGTTGCCCATGGTTCAAGAACTCGGACGTGAGTACAGTAACCCACACCGTGAACCATCAATAAAAGACTCGCTAAAATGATATTTAACTATGCCTCCTCACTAAAATGCAAGAATAACTGGATAATCAATATTGAAAAAGGACATAAAGAAATAGGCGTAACATGTTTAATTAAGGGACAGACCTAGCTTTAGAACGTTGGTGAACAAACATAATTTTGCTGATAAACCCAAGATGAGATCCATCACTGCGTGGACGGAAGAAAAAATACAGCCGCCTGATGAAGAGATTCTGTGAAGAGAAGAAAGAACATTTATCTGCTAAATACGTTCAACCACGCGCCCTATTTGGGCTCAACGTTGTGAAAGTATATAAAAAGTACTTGGGATTTTAAGCATTCACTCTTACTGATACTGTCCACATCCATGGATACCATCAAATTCCCACTTCTTTTCACTGAAAGCCATGCAGGTACAACTTACGGCTTATGAGAATTTCAGGAATTTCAGTGTCATTCCGGGATTCTGTCAAACTTTACTTACGTGGCGTCCCACAGACTTTGTCGCACGATTCTCCGGTCCTGTTTCTTCTGCCCTCACAATCGTGGCAACTTTTTACTTCACATGGAACAGAACAATCTTTAATTACTATTGATGTAGTGGTGACAGGTAACACCAGATAATAATAGAATACTAACCCCAGTCACGAATGACCAGCAACTGGGAAGAGAATTTTATATTGTTTTAATAAGTACTGATATAGAAATGCAAATATATGTTTATAACTCAATACTAAAATATGTTTAAAAGAACAGCATAACTACTTACAGTATATGCCAGTGGTAGGTGGAACTGATAGAAAACATACAACGCGAAATGTTTGTTGTGCCCCTAGAATCTACACTGACTGACAGAGCAAATGCAACACCAAGAAGGAGTGGTTCGAAAGGGATGAAAGTTGGGGAAAAAACAGAGACGGCACGGACGAATAATTGATGTTTATTTCAAACCGATATGCAGGTTACACAATGCGCACGGCATCGACTCGGTAGGATGTAGGACCACCGCGAGCGGCGATGCACGCAGAAACACGTCGAGGTACAGAGTCAATAAGAGTGCGGATGGTGTCCTGAGGGATGGTTCTCCATTCTCTGTCAACCATTTGCCACAGTTGGTCGTCCGTACGAGGCTGGGGCAGAGTTTGCAAACGGTGTCCAATGAGATCCCACACGTGTTCGATTGCTGAGAGATCCGGAGAGTACGCTGGCCACGGAAGCATCTGTACACCTCGTAGAGCCTGTTGGGAGATGCGAGCAGTGTGTGGGCGGGCATTATCCTGCTGAAACAGAGCATTGGGCAGCCCCTGAAGGTACGGGAGTGCCACCGGCCGCAGCACATGCTGCACGTAGCGGTGGGCATTTAACGTGCCTTGAATACGCACTAGAGGTGACGTGGAATCATACGCAATAGCGCCCCAAACCATGATGCCGCGTTGTCTAGCGGTAGGGCGCTCCACAGTTATTGCCGGATTTGACCTTTCTCCACGCCGACGCCACACTCGTCTGCGGTGACTATCACTGACAGAACAGAAGCGTGACTCATCGGAGAACACGACGTTCCGCCATTCCCTCATCCAAGTCGCTCTAGCCCGGCACCATGCCAGGCGTGCACGTCTATGCTGTGGAGTCAATGGTAGTCTTCTGAGCGGACGCCGGGAGTGCAGGCCTCCTTCAACCAATCGACGGGAAATTGTTCTGGTCGATATTGGAACAGCCAGGGTGTCTTGCACATGCTGAAGAATGGCGGTTGACGTAGCGTGCGGGGCTGCCACCGCTTGGCGGTGGATGCGCCGATCCTCGCATGCTGACGTCACTCGGGCTGCGCCTGGACCCCTCGCACGTACCACATGTCCCTGCGCCAACCATCTTCGCCACAGGCGCTGCACCGTGGACACATCCCTATGGGTATCGGCTGCAATTAGACGAAGCGACCAACCTGCCCTTCTCAGCCCGATCACCATACCCCTCATAAAGTCGTCTGTCTGCTGGAAATGCCTCCGTTGACGGCGGCCTGGCATTCTTAGCTATACACGTGTCCTGTGGCACACGACAACACGTTCTACAATGACTGTCGGCTGAGAAATCACGGTACGAAGTGGGCCATTCGCCAACGCCGTGTCCCATTTATCGTTCGCTACGTGCGCAGCACAGCGGCGCATTTCACATCATGAGCATACCTCAGTGACGTCAGTCTACCCTGCAATTGGCATAAAGTTCTGACCACTCCTTCTTGGTGTTGCATTTGCTCTGTCAGTCAGTGTATATATATAAAATAAGAGTTTTGTCTGTACATTGCTCAGAATTTGAAAAGAATGGTATTTCTGTATCTGTCATGTCCACAGTAACAAGGAAATGCACTTTTCACTTTTCCGTACTTTCTGTCTGTCTGTCTGTCTGTCTGCTTGTCTGTCTGTATGTATGTATGTATGTATGTATGTATGTATGTATGTATGTATGTATGTATGTAAACGCATCACTAGAAAACGGCTAAAGAGAATTTAATGTAAATCGGTATGCAAAATAGGGGGAATAAGTCACTACAATATGGGCCATAAATAATTTTATTCACGCTGATTGAAATGGTAGTTTAGGGGAAGGCCTGAAATTTAATTTTGAAATATTTATGTTATTAGTGGTCCTATCTTAATAAAAATTGGTATGCAAAGTGAGAGAATAAGTCGCTACAATCTAGGCTATACATAATTTTATTCACACTGAGTAAAATGGTAGTTTGGGGGAAGTCCCAAAACTTAATTCTTAAATATTTACATTATTAGTGGTCCTATGTCTTTGAAAATTGATATGTGAAGCCGGAGTATGAGTCACTACAATCTAGGCTATAAATCATTTAATTTACGCTGAGTTCAATGGTTGTTTGGTGGAAGGCCTAAAATTTAATTCTCAATATTTATATTATTGGTGTTCGTATCGATAAATACTACATAATCAAAGTTATTTAGAATTAAATTTTCCACCATTTATGTCTTATACATTTTACCATACCGGCTATGATTACACTGATATTCATGAACTTGTATTTTTCTTGCTAAGTCCATATCAACGCCCAGCCACGAGAGAAAGGGGTTAACAGAATTTAATGAAAATCGGTATATAGAGCCGGGGAATAAGAAACTACAGTCTAAGCTATAACAAGTTTTATTCACCCTGGATAAAATTGTAGTTTAGGGGAAAGCGCCTAAAATGTAATTTTTAAATACCTTTGTTTTTGGTCCTATCGAAAAGTACTACATAACAAAAGTTACAGAGAATACAATTACCGGTCATTTATGTTTTATTCAGTTTTAACGTACCAAGTATGATAAGAGTGGTATTTCAGAGTCGGAAGAGAACTAAATGTGAAGGCCTACAATATCGAAAGCTCATAACATTTATCAACAATAATATTACATTGACCATTGTTTGTTGTGATGTTCTTTGTCTCTTATGCTGCCTCTCAACTCCTATAGATGGAGTTACTGCTGCGCACCGAGTATAACAGCCTGACTGAATATTGGCGGGAAATAGCCGGAGAGTTAGAAAACTTTCTTCTTTAGCATGTCATTCCTCTGTTTCATACATTTTCTGATACAGCTGATACGTAACACATTGGTTCATCATAGTATTCCAGCTATTCGATCCCTACTCTCACGCGCTGTTTTGAATGAGCAGTGGGCATACTTAAGGCAGAGGCTCGCTAAGTACAGTAGTAGTAGTAGTAGTAGTATGGCCACCAGGTCTAGCCCCACTGTCGGCAGCCTTGAATATGGTTTTCCGTGGTTTCCCATTTTCACACCAGGTAAATGCCGGGGCTGTACCTTAATTAAGGCCACGGCCGCTTCCTTCGACTTCCTAGACCTTTCCTCTCCCATCGTCGCCATAAGATATATCTGTGTCGGTGCGACGTTAAGCTAAATAGCAAAGAAAGAAAAGCCAAGTCTAAAATAACAATTAGGGCTATTCCAAATTATAGCACCACATTTCACTAAATAACTCCACATTCAACCCTGAGAAGAGCCGTTTCTTAAGAAAAGCTTCTTCCTCTTAATTATTATTAAATCCTACATTCATTTTATTCCAAATTAACAGTGACTTGGAGGAAAAATTTGCCTCGAAGTCAGATAGATTTTTCCGTCGCCAGTGTAGTGAACTGAAATGAAATGGCGTATGGCTTTTAGTGCCGGGAGTGCCCGAGGACAAGTTCGGCTCGCCAGGTGCAGGTCTTTTGATTTGATTTGACTCCCGTAGGTGACCTACGCGTCGTGATGAGGATGAAATTATGATGAAGTCGACACATACACCCAGTCCCCGTGCCAGCGAAATTAACCAATTATGGTTAAAATTCCCAACCCTGCCGGGAATCGAACCCGGGACCCCTGTGACCAAAGGACAGCACGCTAACCATTTAGCTATGGAGCCGGACAGTGTAGTGAACTGATACTTGCCGACTCATCTGGTACTCCTAGGAAACAGATTGGTAAAAGGGCATAGTTTTTGCCCCGGGAGGCGCCACTATTCGATCCCCTCCCCGCCGAAAACGGACGCATAGTGGGCACGGCTCACGACAGGCTGCGGCTTGGTCATTCCAGCTCTGGAACTTTGAACTGTTAGATCGGCAGCGCAGTCCTGTTCGTTAAACGTGAGAAAATGTGTGGTTTTTCATTTGATCGAGTATTTCATATGAAAGCATTGCTTTGAATCGCGCCATTCCTACTGACGTCATTGTAATGACCTATGTTCATTTTAATTGGGAAAACCACTAATACAGTCTTTCTGAGGATGTAAAAAGGCAGGTGGAGAGTGAGTGTCTACCATTATAGTGAAAGCTCCCCAACCTGATTGTTACTGATGGTATGCAAGCGGGCCTACCATTACAGTGAAAATTCCCTAACTCAGTCTTTGTATGAGAAAAGATGTTTGGTGACTTCCCCGTCGCGTTTCTAGGGTAACGTTAAGAGCTATGCAATTTAATACAATCTTGCTCACAACGTGTACACTACCTAACCTAGGAGTCTGTATACAATGCAGATTCCCGTAGCGAAGCACGGGCACATCAGCTAGTTTACAATATATAAGTATTACAGAAAAACCGGTACCGACATGTTCACGATTTTTAAATCATTCGTTACCAAATAACATAGATCAGACGTATCGTAAACCAGACGTCCTTTTTCGACCGTCGAAGTACTGTTAATAGCTATACGGTACGATTTTAAAAGTATGTCGAGTATGCATTAAGTTAAAACACCGCTATAGACGAGTTACAATGTCATAGAGCGCACCCACTTAAACTAGCTGTGTTCAAAAAGTGCTTAAAATGGATCTCATATTTTATATCTTTCCGGCTACTGAACATTTGAAAAAATAGTCTAAACTTATTTTCAGCAGGAAGGAAGAACTGACATCATCGTATTGCAGCGGGTACAGTGTTGCTCCACGTCCGTATGTTTAGCCTTAAAGCCCCTGGGTCGTGCTAAGAAAGCAACAACTCTGGCTGCTGAACAGTAGTAAATATTGGAGAGTTCGGCTGCCGTTTCCACCTCACGCGCCTGAGAGAGGCCTTCACCGCACGGAATGTGCTAAGAGTGCATTATTAACTTTGAATGACGTCGTATAGCGGGCCGTTTAAAATACGGTCTGCTGGCTAAGAGTGCACTCTTAACCTCACACGACGTTATAATCTGACGCTAACTACGTGCGCTGGCTTTACCTCACAGGCTTGCCTTTACAAGGGCTCTAACTTTACAGTCTTAAGTCCGATTTCAAATGTGTAAGCTTAACTTAACAGGCACGGATTCGACTCCTGGATTAACCTGGCAGGGGCGTTAACGTTACAAACTCAAATTTGAGATTCAATTCCAGGCTTAACCTTACTAGATAAGATGGAGACCATAATGGAAATTCTGTATGGGGTCCCACAAGCGGAACGGAAGTCGATCCCCACTATGACTGCTAGTAAATACCTGACGATGACTATCTGACATTGTACCTTTTTACTCTATGGAATTTAATTACATATGTAATGTAATCATTGTGAATTATTGTGTGTATGGCCATTGGCTGCAATAAATTATTACCTATTTAATATGTGTACTTTACTCATCGAGGCGTGACGTTGAAAAGTGAACTCAGGGAGACGGAGCTGAACTTGGAATTCTGAACAAGGTATTAATGGGACTAGGGATTTGGCTATCTTACACTAGTTTTACTCATCCATTCGCCCCACATGACTGCAACTCCTAAGCTGGTTCATTTGTAACTCTTCACGTGCTGATTTCATCCTTAGCTTAGCCATAACCTCCTGATTTCCGGTACCCTCCTTCCACTGTTCCTAACCACCATCATAATATCATTACAATTACAATAATAAACACTCGATGTTTTAAGAATTAGTTATGTCGCAGGACAATTGTAACTTCAGCACTTTTTACACAATCAATCGCCTATTTGTAGAAAAAATATCGAGCACTCAATTAGATTGAAAATTCTTGGCGTTTTTATAATAAGCCTGATGTATAGCAGCCTAATTGTAAAACACAGTCACATGTAAATGACAATGCAAAAAGGCCGCCTCTTTGCTATTTCTTTTCAAGCGGTTATATTTAATATTACGGTGAAGTACTAATTTCATTGTTAACTTCTTGAATGCCATTTACGGGTTCTTTAAAACAAAATGTAAAATATTCAGTTAAGAGTTAAGAAAATGAAAACAAAAACTGAGTAGCAAATGGCTGGTTTCTATTGAAATTAAACGTCATTTGAACAATCATCACGTATCCTACATGCCTAGGTTACATTTTGAAACACATTCTACAGTTATGAAAAAGAAGATTAATAGAACACAATATGAATAATGTTTTTAAATGTAACTTTTAGTAATAATAACAGTGAATTCTGAAACAATACTTATTAACCTATGTTAACTGTAATGGCAATTTGAGTTGCACAGGATATTATTTTTGAAACAAACACATCGATTTATTCGGTACTGATTTTTAGCAGGTTTACTGCAACACCTTGTACACTGAACGGTGACTGATTTGATATTGCTTCTCTTACAAAATACGTATGTCCAATACAGCACTTGAGCTCAGGGCAGCCGAACACTGTATTTCGTGGCTCCACTCCCGAAGAGATACCTATTGGATACTTCCTATTCCTGAAATCTACGGTCTTTCCTACAACATTCTTGTGAAGCGCCATACGCGGACAAGAAGAGATATAACATCTTACAATTTGGCTAGGCGTATCAGAATAATTATAAACTAGCTGGAGATCTCGTTGACCTATTTGTACGTTCTACAATTAGGCTGCAACGCATCAGGATTATTATAAAAATACCAAGAATTCCAAGTGTAATTGAATAAACGACTTTTTTTTTACAAAAAGGCTGAAGTTAGAATTATCCTGCGACATTTATACATCCAGACCACCATACCATCACATTGGCTGTTTTTCTCGTTGAATGTCATGTCATATATACAAGGTCTCTTTTATCAACCTCTGCCGGGCTGTAAAATAAAGACACACTGACATAACAAAATGATTGTATCACTTATAGTTTAAAACTTTTATGCTTATTTTCCACATAATAGCCACAACGGTTTAGGCATTTGTCGTATCGTGACACCAGCTTTCCGATGCCCTTTGCAAGGAAGTCTGCCTCCAGTGAGGTTGTGTTCGTCTGGACAACCTCCTGCTCCATGGAGTTTACCAACAACACACCTTTATGAATTCTCCCCCCCCCCCCTCTCCACATTGTTTCCCTGTGCCTCAGTGTCAGCTTAACTTTTTTGGCTTGTTTGGATAAGAAGGATCCATCCACTGCTTAGACTGCTTTTTGGTTTCTTCAGTGTCAGACACGGCTTAAGTTTCATCACCAGTAACGACAGACTTTAAAAACTCTTCCCCTCGCTATGGTAACGCGTGAGAAACATTACGACTGAGTTTTGTGATCGTCAGTCAACATTGTTGGGACCCAACGTGAACAAAGTTTCAGGTATCCTAGGTGTTGAGTCACAATATTGTGTACAAGGAAGACCTTGAAATGTCGGGGATTGCTATAAAAACTTCACTGATCATAAATCTTCATTTGTGGCGTACAAACAAATTACTTCAGGTGGCTGTCCAGATGCACATCACCGCACTTCCGGCACGCTTCTTTGCAGAGGGCATCGGAAAGCTGGTGTCACGATACGACAAGTGCCTAAACCGTTTCGGCGATTACGTGGAAAAATAAGTATGGAACTACTAAACTTTTAGTGATAGCCCATCGGATGTTAAAAAACGGCTTTCGTTCGTTGAAGTTTATCAAAATTTCAAGCAATTATATTGCCTTGTCGGATTTTGTAAAACTGCTTTAATTACACGGTTCTATGTCTGCCTCAGATAGGTACTTACAGCAGGACAACTCGCAGTCCACAGGCTCCCTGTTCATCTCCATCCGCCGACACTGATGGCAAGGTGGTACTTCACATGGAACAAAACATTCGTTAGTTATTAATACGGGAAACATGAACAATCTATGAGAGGGAATATTCTCCTCCAATCTCTGATGACCGGGAACTGGGGAGAGGATATTTTACTCATTTACTGTAATACGTGCAGTTAGGGTCGTTTTCAGCAACGGGAGTCAACGTGAGAAACCCGAGATATCAGTTACATCTGTACTCACCAACAACACTATCTCAGATAACGGATGAAACGGGAAATCTAATATGGCAGCCCGTAGGCAGTTGGAATATTTAACTAAAAGAGAAAATCAAAACGAATATAATCAAGATTATGCAGTAAAACGCTCTAGGTGGATAAAAAGAACGCACTATACACTTCGAGGACTACCGTACGGTGACACTCATTTTGAAACTCATTTTAGGTTATCTAAAGCTTCGACACTGTCATTGTTATTCATGATCGAACATAACCTGTAATTCCCAACACATGGATAGGTCTAAGATGAATTCTCGATTGTAGCTTATATCTTGTACGATACAAGACTTAGTGACTATTTGAAGAACAACTAAGGAGTATTGCCTTATTTCTTGAGTGAAATATACAATGTGTGGGCTATAATTTGTTTTCTGCCACCAAATTTAATAACAATTCCTTCGCTTCTAGGTTAGTTTCTGGTTAATTGTGGGCATTATTTATGATCAATTACTTGCAAACACCGAAAGTAATTAAAGACGTGTTTAAATTTCGATAGTGATGGCAGTAAGTTGTTATTTGTTTTCCGTGTGACGCTATGAACATTTTAAAGTTCAAGTTCAGATTGGAACGAAAATTTCGTTTTGGTAAACCGAGATAATGAATTCTTTGGTGAATACAGAAGTGAGCGTTATCCGGGAGAATGACACTATCCAAGTTTTGGAAATCTAGGGTGAGAGCAAAAGTAAGCGGCATTGGTGAATTCGGGCCCTCAATTAACACAAGTAATTTCAACTAACAAAGTGTAATTGACTTTGTTATCTGCGGTACAAAGGCAGAATCAGATGTCCGAAAATTCTAAATTTTTTCCATCTGTCAAAATGTATGCAATTTATTGATGGCTAAATGAGATATGTTTCCAGCAGTTGCCGGAAAATCAATCTAGACATGTTCACTGTTTCTCGCTCAACGGTAGGCCAGCATACCAGGCGTATCACAGCCAAGGGAACAAAATCAAAATTAAATCACAATTGAACTGCATCTAGCGCTGTCGCTCTGGTGGCAGATTTCCTATCAGTTCTCTACCCAGCCTGCCATTAAATTTGAATTTTACCAAACACCTCCCTTGGTGAATCATTCCAACTCCTAACTTCTCTTGCTATAAACGAATATTTTCTTCAATTTGTCCTCCTGAATTCCAACTTTATATTCACATTATATTTCTTACATTTAAAAATACCACTCAACCTTATGTCTCTACTGTCATTCCACGCCGTCTCTCCTCTGACAGTTCGGAACATACCGCTTAGTCGAACATCTCCTCTCCTAACTCCCAACTCTTCTCAGCCCAAATTTTGCAACATTTTCATAACACTTCTCTTTTTTTTTTCTTTTAGGAAGTCACCAAGAACAACACGTGCAGCTTTCCTACGAATCTTTTCCAGTTCTTGTATTAAGTTATCCATATTCTAGAATCATACTCTAATTGGTGGCATATCCACCTTCATCGCAGAACATACTACGAGCATGCGACCTAGGTCGATCTTCTTCGGTTACTGCACTCCAGTATATTTTGGATTCGTACAACACTGTATCAGCGAGATAATTCTGTTATTTTAGCCATGAAAGAACAGACATCAACTTATTGCAAAAGATTAGATGGTACCTTGAGTGACGCGAGACCATAAGGCAGAACTGAAGACTCCAAAACTAATACGATCTATCCCTTCCATTCCAGCTGATCCTCCTTTATCACATCCTTACATTTTCAGTATCGTCCCAACTCAGCGGATTATTATCCAGCACCGTGACCACTATCGCTAACAACAACATTTAACAGTAATTAATATTGGTATTTTAAGCGATTATTCCATCTGCCAAAGGCCACCCCCAACAATTCAAGAGCTTTTGCCATTTTGCTTACACAAACACGTCCGCTCCGCTTTTAAGGTCACTTCTGTTACCCTCCATGGTCGAGCCCATCACTCTATGCCCTTCCATTCACCTCATATGTCCGCATCACCGAAGTCGGTTTATACGTACAGCTCCTTCTATGAAGTTAACCCTCCCGTTCCAAGAACCTTCCTGTTATTTTATCACCTGTATATACCAACAATACTTCTTGACATAAACAAAAGTACAGTACAGGCTCATTAACACGCACTAACTGTGGCTCTAGGTGGTCTGAATGAACTAAAGTCCGGTTTAAACAGAATAACGTATGAAATGAGCCAAGGTACACACTGTTCAGTGAAAAGAACGTACAAATATAAAGGGTACAGGATGTAATTTCACTAAGTTTTGCTTAGGATTAATAATATCACGTGCTTCATCCCGGTCATATTCATCCATTTCAGAGCTTTCTGTCGCGATGGCACTTTCAATGATCTCCTCCCTTGCGTAGTTTACAAGACTGTGCTCGTAACTCAGTTTTATACTATAATTGAATTTATGTATTAGGCCCATTATTAAACGCATGTCCGGATTAAGCGAAGTCCGGGTCCGGGTGAATGAGGTTGTACTGTAATTAAAATGTTGGAAATTTTCGCATTCATTATTATTGATGTGCACTGAAGAGACTAAAAGCAGGCGTTAGAAGATCAAAGGACAATATGAAGAAATGGGGCCTCCTGAAGGGCGACCAGACCTTATGTGAATGCGGCGTGGTACAAACGACAAGGCACCTTATTAATTGCTCTCTATGCCCTGTTAAATGCACAGAACTTGATCTGGCACAGGCCAGTATCAATGCTGTTAACGTGGCCAAATTCTCGGCCGAAATTTTGTAAATAACTGTTTAATTTTATGTAATATTGTAATTTCATATATTTGATCTAATTTGCATCTGTAATATATATTTTTCTACTGACACGAATACATAAAAAATAAATTATTGATGTAGTCCTCATCTAGATATTACATCAAATTCGCAATTCTTCTCACTGAATGCCATGCCAGATATACCAGGTGTATGCGTAAGTCTTTTCCGGTTTCACTAGGAGACGGCGCCAGCGCATGAATTTGACACGTACGTCAGTTTGTTCGTCTGACATTAACCTACCAACACACATAAGTTGAGTCCGCCGAACACTAGCGTCTGTGTTGTATTCTCCAGTGATCATGTCGACGTTTGTGCCTGTAAAACAAGAACATTTGCGGCACGCATTGCTTTTCTCATTTAATCAAAAGAAAAAGGCTGATACAAACATACTGTATGGTAAGCACGCTCCATAGATAACAACATGTGAGACATGGTTTCGACAGTTTAAAGGGGGTGATTTCTATGTGAAAGACAGTGCACGCTCTGGTAGACCACAAAAGTGCGAAGACTCTTGAAGCCCGGCGAAACCGTTAATGCACAAAGCTATCGACAAAAATTGATTAATTTAAATCATGCATTGATCGAAAAACGATCGAAATGGACCAGAATACATGGCAAAGTGATTTTGTTACACGACAATGCACCGTCTCACACAGCAAAACCAGTGAAATACACCTTCAAATCGCAAGGATGGGACATCCTTCAGCACCCGCCGTACTGCCCCGACCTGGCACCATCTATCACCTCTTCGCATCAATGGAGGTACGCGTTCGCAAAGCAGCATTTCTGCAATTTCGAGGAATTTGGAAAATCGATCGACGAGTGGTTTGCCGCAAAAGACAAGCAGTTCTTATGGCATGGTATTAATAACTTACCTGAAAGATGGACGAAGTGTGTAAAAGGCGATGGCTAAACTTTTCAATAAAAAATGAATTTCCTTTGGAAATTGCATGTTTTCTTTACCACAAAAACCGGAAAAAACTTATGCATACACCTGATAAGATAATGATTATCAGAATTTAAGGAAATTATCTCTTTTACGGCTTCTGTAGAACTTGTTTACTTACACCATTCGCCACAGACACTTCCGCATTTATCCACGCTCTCAGTTGGCCTCCTATCCTGTTCACATTTGCGGCATTGTTCTCCTTCACATGGAACAGAACAGAACATTCCATAGTTAGAGATTGTATACAGTTATGGATGACAAGTGAGGAGAGAATATTGCTGAAAAGTTTGCTTAAACTATATTTTACTGATATGTTTATGATAATTAGGGGGATCATTTTACCAATGTTCAGAAATGAAAATTCCGAGGGGATCCAGAAACAAAGAGAGAAGTGATTTGGCCATGTAGAGAACGATGGATGCAAGCAGGACTGCAAGAAGAGAATATGAAAGAGAAGTAATAGAAAAAGGTCAGTGGGCAGAGCCAGAGGAAAATGGAGCGCTTTGGTGAAAAAAGATGTCGAGGAGAGAGGACAAAATTGGGAGAAGATTACGAAAGAAAAGTGGTTCATGGACAGACAAAGATGGAGGGGCTCGTACACCGCACCCGGGCAACTGGAGATGGTCAACGACAATGATGGTGATGATTAAGCCAAGAAAATAGGTATTTTTTCATTATGCTACAATGCACAACCTGGGATGAAAGTGCGCCTTTAATTTACACTTACAGAAAGTCCATTCCATTATATTCTAATTTTGAAATCTGTAATTGGCAAACGATAACTATATTACAACAGCCGACATTCCTATATACTGTAGAGTGAACCAAGAAATGCCAAGTACTGTACTGATTGCGTTGATATCACACCTCAAACCAAGTCAATAAGTCACTATGGACATGCAACATATACTTGATCATTTGCGAGAACATATATAAAGGTTTTGTACTGGATTTATTAGTAGAAGTACGTGGTACACCCACATCAGCAGCTATGTTCAAAAAGTGCTCAAAATATGTGTCAAATGCCATGGCTTTCCGGCTGCTGAAGTGTTTTCGGGATTCATCTACGGTGTTGTCAATGAAACAATCTTACGTTATTTTTGACATAAAGGAAGAACAGACATCATAGTACTAGTCAATTTTAGAGAGTAAATTGAAAAAAAATAGACGTAAGCAAGAATTGCAGGCTTTAAAACTAATATACAATATGCCCTCCTGTAAACGGACATGATCGACGACGACGTACGATCATGTGGATAAGATCCGTTGTTTTGGGGCAATGTCCACCCGAATATTTCCCCACAACATTTTGGATGATACCGTACGTCTGAGTTAAATGGTTATGGCACCTTCCTAGTCTGTGATAATCAGACACCTTCCCTTGCTGGTGTAGTTCGTTTCTTGTCAACTTTAGTTTCACCCAAGTGATGTGGTGAGCAGGTATTTTTTTACATCATCATGAAATACGCGTAAACAGTAATTCATTCAAGTATGTTGTTAGATAAGTTCAACCCTGAGAGTTTTAGTTTCCGGCTTGCAAAATGGCTTTGACACCTCAAAACTGACTGCCAAAATTTATTTTTGCATGATTCTCCTTTCAATGTGCCGTGAATAGTTTTTTACGGACATTCTCAAGATACAGAAACCCGTCAAACAATGCCAGATTTTTGTCTGAACTGTCCGTTTCAGACACAGATGTCTGTTTTATAGACCTCAAGCTCGCCTGATCTCTAGACTACGGACGGAACAGAGATTTTAGATCTAATTTTTTCCTTATAAACTCATCCTCTACCTAGAGGCTACCCGAAGACAAAGAATACATAATATAATGAATAAAAATTGTTTGTAAAAAGTAGAAAATTAGAAACGATTGTGCAGTTAGACTCAAATTTAAACAATTTTTGAGGTTAATCACTTAAAGTATAATATGAACAACTTGAGAAGCAATTCCTGCAAAACTTATAAGTATGATTCCTACTTGAGTCCAGTTAATCTTATCTCGTTGAGTATAGACGATGTCTCAAAGTGAGGAGAGCTTTCAGCCCCAGTCCACATTTCATAAATGCTGAACACGAAGACTGTCACGATTTCCACCACCGTTTTGCGGATCGTCCCCCAACCATCAATCATAAGACACATCACATGAATATCTTCAGACAAATTCGGCTGGTTGAGTCAGATGCGACTCGTATCCTATCGTGGGATCCAGAATAGAACCTATGTTTCCCTTAATGGCCATCATATCAATTGTGCTGGTGCTGCCATGAACCTCCTCGTGTACTTGAAAGCCTTTGTCTGCGCAATAGATGACCTAATGGTGTGGTGGTGGCTGCTTATAAGAGTTTCACCAAAACGACAGGAACCCAAGACGTGAGCTAATGTTTCAGTGTCATCACTCTTCTACAGTGGCTACCGTTATAGGATCTTACAGGCGCCACGTTGCATGTCAGAACTGTGTGTCACAGAAATTTGACCGTGATCAATTCAACACGTAATCGTAGTGAGGTTGAAGGCGTTCAGATGATACAACTGTTACAGTCTGCTTTTCAACAGAAAATAGTTACCGTAGTGCAAATTGCACTCGACAAAATATGCTTCACAGACATTGATTTATGGGAGGTATGGGATATTATACTGTATATAATTCGTGAATGAATATCACGAGCTGGAGATATTGTCTAACTTAATTCAGGTGTATTAAATTGGAACTTGGAGTTTGAAAAACTTGTGGGGGATAGGCAAATTAGAGGAGTTGAAAACAGGAGATGTGGAACAGTCGTGTGAAATAAGGTGGGAACTTAACGGAGATTTCTACTCAGATGAATTCCGAGTGAACTTCACGGGGTGAGAAAAATGTTGAAGAAATGGAGCTGCAGTAATTAATTGGCTAATTACGTATTTAACATGTGGTCTATTGATGTCAGTTTCTTGATAGCGAAGATCTGAAGCAAACTTGGCCATTTTCCAAATGTACTTGCCGACTTCAGATCATGAGAAAGAAAGTTGGAAATGTTGTAGGAACAAATTGAGGAACTCCTGAAGTTAACCACCGCTAAAGACGTTGAAATGGCAGCACATTCAGTAAAAGTCCTAATGAACATGTTGAAAGTCCTGGCAGCTGCACTCGGACAGTAGTGTTCAGAAAAAAAATAAAGAATCTAGTTGTGAAGAAAATTACTCCGAGGTTTACAGCAAATACAAAGCTAGGGACATCTAACAATTCTTGTAAGCATTGTCACTGCAGATAACAGATATTCGTGTAAAATACGAAGTAAAAGCATAGCGTTGGCTAAACAAGCTTTCAAATCAAAGAAAAGTTTCAACTAGCAGGCACATGAACAGTAACACCAGGAAGACTTTTGGGTGTCTTTCATTTGGGGGTCTGTTATTGTATGCGTGTGAGATCTTGACAGTTGGGAAAAGGAAGGGAACTCGGTTAGAGGCGGTGGAGATATGGATATAGAGCAACCAGCAGGGCTCACAAGAGATCAAACATTCAAGTTTTAAAAGCGGCCAGTAAAATCCGGATATTTTTGAAAGAGAAGTGGTAGACAGAGAAAGACGCAGAAGACTTGACGAACATGATGAAGTACAGGCACTAAAAAGGGAGCAGCTCAAGAGTAAAGAATGTTTAGAGTGACAAGGCCTTGCATTTAGTAGATGATGACAGCGGCGCAAACTTTGGGTGGCAAGGTGTTTCCTTCCCCCGATAAAATGATCTTAGGTGTTTCGTAGTCACCGGAGGCTGCTAACGCGTTAAATCTGGAGAAGTTGGTACACGGTTTTATGTCAAGAAAGTAAGGCTTTCCTTCAGAGAACTACAGACTTTACAGGCAGTACCTCTGGTGGTAGACTTTTTCACGTCATATACAGCACGGTAATAGGATATTTATGAAGTAAGTTCAAGTTTTTCCTTATGATATTTTTTGATAATTTAGTACATAAAATATTCCTTCAAAATATTTACTGTATGTACAAATCGAGTTCTATTTTTCTGTTTACTGTTGAATATTATTGAAAACACCGTACATAAGGCTCTTTCAAAAATGTATTTGAGAAATAAGCTCTATTATTGTTCTGTTTTTGTCTGTTTGTGAATGTTGTTATTATATAGGAATATTTGCATTAATAGTTCCTCATTTCACATGCCTGTGTTCATGTTAATCATGGCCCCCAATAATCACCCGATGCTGATGATGATGATGATTACTACTGAAAACATTAATATCGCGTACAAAAGTCCTTGAATATCATGTATTCATGAGATATATATTCTTATCAGAATTTCAGAAAACACTATTCCTATGACGGCTTTTGTAAAACTAGTTAATCACGCGGTTATTGCTCTGTTTCGTTGAGGTACTCACCGCACAACTTCTCGCATTTCATTTTCTTCCCTTTCTTCTCCAAGATCCGACACTGTTCACAAGTAAGAGCTTCACATGGAACAGAACAACATGAAAGATTCATGAGAGGCATTAATAATTGAACACTCTCAGTCACGGATGACCAACAACTGGGGAGAGATATTCATTATTATTCTTATTATTCTTATTATTAGTGATTTAAGCTCACTAGGGAGGAAGGAAGTTTGCGAGATTTATCAAGCTCTGGTAGCGAAGACCACGAAGATCTCTGAGACATCAGTATCAGAAATTCCCCTGGAAGCTAAGACTTTTATTTTACTTCATTGAGTTACATGCTTCCAGGCTTGTAGCTTTTGATAAGTGAGCTAAAGCCTGGGTGCATTTAGTAGCTTAATAATGCCGCAGCCGGTCCCAAGCCCGGATAAAGGGGAAGGGCTGGAACGACTGACAGGTGGTGGTGATTATTGTTTTAAGAGGAAGTACAACTAGCCAACTATCCTCTATATAACACTAATCAGAGAGAAAATGGAAGATATCCGACATTTCGAAAAATGAAGGTATGAAGGGCGTGAAAATGAAAGACTCCCTAGGCCTCGATTGTTCTAATACCGTCGGGGTCAGAAAAAAGCAAGGGTTTACGAAGGGAGGCCGCAGAGGAGCGTGCCACAAGGACGTGGAAGCAATGCCTCATGCTCACCTACCCACACTCCCAAGATCCCCTGCATCCCATTTAGTCGCCTCTTACGGCAGACAGAGTGGAAACTATTCTAACGCCCCCGCCACAGGGGATTCCAAGTAAGTGGCAAGTAATCGGAGAATCCAAATTAAAGTGAAACGTCACTATGAACACACGAGTGAGTTACAGGCATTCCAGTGTACACCCATCTCGTGCACCTCTGTCCAGAAGGGAGCTCGAAATAAAATTCTTTACATTTCGGCTACTGTTCTGTACTTGGGATTCGTGGAAGAGAATCATTGAGATAATCGTCCATGATATGCTTACCATGGTGGGTGGGTGGTTGTTGTCGAGATGGTCATTAGAGGAAACCACCTTTGCTTAACATTAATCAGACTGGGCGAGTTGGCTTTGAGGTTAGGGGCGCGCAGGCGTGAGCTTGCATCCTGCAAACAGTAGGTTGGAACAACCGTGAAGAAGATTTTCCGTGGTTTCCCATTTTCACACCAAGCAAATGCTGTGGATATACCTTAGTTAAGGCCACGGCCGCTTCTTTCCCACTCCTAGGCCTTTCATATCCTATCGTCGCCATAAGACCTATCTGTGTCAGTGCGGCTTAAAGCCAATTGTAAAAGAAAAAAAAAAGAGAACATACAAAACGCACAAGAGAAAGTTTATCGGTGGCATATATAAACCACCAGAAATAATTAAGTGTTAGTAAAAGTACATTTGCAGAACTCTCAAAAAATGTGGCGTTATAAGTTTACTGAGTCACGCCATGGAAATAAAGGCATTGAAAACAAAGTTAACATCATCTTTCTGACGGTGAACTAGGAACATGCACTTTTAATACAATGGAACTGGCTAACAAATACATCGCAATTGGGAAATACCCCGGTGGCAATGAACACGTACAGTAGTGTTATAGTAAGGTAAAGTTCAAACATATTTACCCAAGAATAGCAGCGGCAACAACAAGAGAACAACAAGAAATTCCCTGGAAAGAAAACATTACAAGAAGTACTACTAGTTTAACATTCTAAATTCAGCATCACCATACACACACAACTTAAGTATTTCCAGTGCTTACAGTACTATAGGTTGAGCTTACTACTAGCTTAACATTACAACACCGTCATATAACTTACAATAGATTGATCGACCCAATTACTATTATCTTAGCGTTGTAAATACAGCACGTTCATATACAAATTCACGCACACCTTAAATAATTGAGTTGCCTTAATACTACAATTTACAGTGCGTTAAAATATGACACAATCACATAGAGTAAAAATGTACACACAATCTACAGATGCTGGAGTCTGTTCTTGAAGCATCTCACATTTTTGGGAAAAGGCTCTCAGACAGCAACAGGCAGTGCATTCCAGTCATCAGTTTTCCGATTTACGAACGAATATTTACCATAGTCTTCTGCGATCTACTTTTACTTTTTACTTTTGGTACTGTCATTGGTATTTTGTGGTTTCCCTATAACTGCATAGCCTTTGGTGATGCTATTTGAGGATCCAACCAGCTTCTGGGCTGATGACCTAACAGACAGACACCTTTTACTTTATGCTGATGATCTGCCCTACTTATGGAACGGGGTTTTTCTAGTCGACTGTTCAACTCCCCCAAGCTGGCTTATTCGTGTAAGCGTTATACATGGCACATAAGGATGTTCGTTTCCTTCTATTCCCTAGTGTCTCCCACCCAAGCTTTTCTACCATATTTAGCATCTTACTTTTAGGACTGAAATTATTAAGTACGAATCTTGCAGCTTTTCGCTGTTCCATCTCAAGTTTCCTAATGAGTCCTGTTTTTTAATTATCTGTATCACTATAGTTGCCTTCTATATGTACTAATTATTATAATTATAAACCCAGGAGAATGTTAAGATTTCACTATTATTGATATAATCGATATCAAGGGATTCCGTCCAATTCTCAGTTGTTGTTGTTGAATGACACATAATACACTGACTGACAGAGCAAATGCAACACCAAGAAGGAGTGGTTCGAAAGGGATGAAAGTTGGGGAAAAAACAGAGACGGCACGGACGAATAATTGATGTTTATTTCAAACCGATATGCAGGTTACACAATGCGAACGGCATCGACTCAGTAGGATGTAGGACCACCGCGAGCGGTGATGCACGCAGAAACACGTCGAGGTACTGAGTCAATAAGAGTGCGGATGGTGTCCTGAGGGATGGTTCTCCATTCTCTGTCAACCATTTGCCACAGTTGGTCGTCCGTACGAGGCTGGGGCAGAGTTTGCAAACGGCGTCCAATGAGATCCCACACGTGTTCGATTGGTGAGAGATCCGGAGAGTACGCTGGCCACGGAAGCATCTGTACACCTCGTAGAGCCTGTTGGGAGATGCGAGCAGTGTGTGGGCGGGCATTATCCTGCTGAAACAGAGCATTGAGCAGCCCCTAAAGGTACGGGAGTGCCACCGGCCGCAGCACATGCTGCACGCAGCGGTGGGCATTTAACGTGCCTTGAATACGCACTAGAGGTGACGTGGAATCATACGCAATAGCGCCCCAAACCATGATGCCGCGTTGTCTAGCGGTAGGGCGCTCCACAGTTATTGCCGGATTTGACCTTTCTCCACGCCGACGCCACACTCGTCTGCGGTGACTATCACTGACAGAACAGAAGCGTGACTCATCGGAGAACACGACGTTCCGCCATTCCCTCATCCAAGTCGCTCTAGCCCGGCACCATGCCAGGCGTGCACGTCTATGCTGTGGAGTCAATGGTAGTCTTCTGAGCGGACGCCGGGAGTGCAGGCCTCCTTCAACAAATCGACGGGAAATTGTTCTGGTCGATATTGGAACAGCCAGGGTGTCTTGCACATGCTGAAGAATGGCGGTTGACGTGGCGTGCGGGGCTGCCACCGCTTGGCGGCGGATGCGCCGATCCTCGCGTGCTGACGTCACTCGGGCTGCGCCTGGACCCCTCGCACGTACCACATGTCCCTGCGCCAACCATCTTCGCCACAGGCGCTGCACCGTGGACACATCCCTATGGGTATCGGCTGCGATTTGACGAAGCGACCAACCTGCCCTTCTCAGCCCGATCACCATACCCCTCGTAAAGTCGTCTGTCTGCTGGAAATGCCTCCGTTGACGGCGGCCTGGCATTCTTAGCTATACACGTGTCCTGTGGCACACGACAACACGTTCTACAATGACTGTCGGCTGAGAAATCACGGTACGAAGTGGGCCATTCGCCAACGCCGTGTCCCATTTATCGTTCGCTACGTGAGCAGCACAGCGGCGCATTTCACATCATGAGCATACCGCAGTGACGTCAGTCTACCCTGCAATTGGCATAAAGTTCTGACCACTCCTTCTTGGTGTTGCATTTGCTCTGTCAGTCAGTGTATATAAGTCAGGGTTCATCAGAATTTCAGGAAATTCCATGTCTTTACTTACAATCTTCCTTTTTATCTTTGTCCTGTCTTTTGTTCCTGTCATATAACACTCCGCAGTTAGTTGCCTTCCTGGTTTCATTCAGTCCTTGCTCACTCCCGGGCCAACTGGGTCCTTCACATGAAACAGAACATTTCCCAGTCACTAATGACGTACAACTTGACAAGAAACACCAGTAATAATAGAATGTTCTCCTCCCCAATCACGGATGACCAGCAGTAGGGGATAGAATATTCATTTATTGCATTAAATAAAAGTACATGAAGATATTGGTTTATAACTCAAAATACGAAACATATTCCTAGTAAAATATGTTACACGATATTAATTAAAATATATTTCACATATACTTTATCACCTCTCCTGTTCATTACGCTGACTGATGAAGTAATGAAGAGAGTGAGAATGAGGACTTCATGTGGTAATTTGGGGAGGAACAGGAGGAGAACTTGAACAGGGCCAGCAGTTAAAGCAGTTTGGCCTAAGAATCAGCCACACAAGAACGGTAATGATGCCCGTCAGCAGGCAAGCTCTACAGGTTAACATCCAACTGGATGGTGAGAAACTAGAAACCATTAACCATTATCACTATCTTGGTAGTATTGTAACTAGTGATGCAAAATCCTCTGCTGAAATCACTAATGGAGTCCAAAAAAGAGCACAATTTTATCACCAACTTAGGTCTCTTCTATGGGACAACCCAATACCTTTAAGTACCATAGATAACCCTTTATCAGGTATATTTCGTGCCAATAACTGCATATGCTCTTGAAACCTGCACAGTAGAGATATTAGCAGACTTCAACCTGCATAAATGAAGTTCCTCAGATCAATGCCACATGAAACAAGAAGAGATAAGGTCCGGAATGAGCGATCCGTCATGATACACAAGTAAAGCAATCGCTAAGCGAAAATGTAAGAACATCAAGACTCAAATGGTATGGTCATGTAAAAAGGCTGGATCAACTGAGAACAACAATAAAATTACTAGTAAAGGAACTGGCAGAGAAAAGACCTAGAGACAGGCCTTGGAAACGGTGGATCAGTCAAGTAAAGCAGAACTTGGAAGGAAGAGTAGTGGAATGGCACAAAGTGGAGAAGGAAGAAATGTACCTGGATAAACAAAGATGGAGAGAGTTCTTGTACCGTACCTGAACGACTAGAGACGGGTAAAGGATGATGATGATGATGATGATGATGATGATGATACACGGTATGTCTGTGGCACTAAAGCACTGGAGCTCCCTAGAAAACAGAACACTTGAAATTTGAAGCTTTTGATTAATCCACTTTCACACACCAAGCGAATGACGAGATCCGCAGCATTGTCGTTATCGGGTAACACGAGCTCGAGTGTTTCCTGCAGGCCGAGGCTCCGTCTTATACCAGGATGTGGGCCACGGTGAAGTCGATACCACAAGAACACACTGGGGGATCATCCCTCTTAAGTAGATAATGGTGTGTAGATCGTCCGTGACCTATCCTCAGCCTACACAATACTACAGCCTCTCTCCGTGAAGGACCGAAAGAGGACCGCCACACGGTGGTTGTCTTCTCAATTGCTTTGAGCTTGTTGGAAGTTTGGAGAGCTAGTCATTCCGATTCCCAGGACGCCAAAATTGTTCGACGTAGCGGAGAACAAAATATCTTTAGGTCTTCATCTTTATTCATATGTCTTGGAGGTAAAAGTACGGCTTTATTTTCAGATACATCCGCAAGTTAACTTCCCACAATCCCAACGTGGCTTGGAATCCACGCGAAAGTGATTCTGGGGTCAGCATCACTTAACTTGGCTAGAAGGTCATGAATCCGCTGCACCATTGTGTGTTGCGAGAAACAGATTTCAATAGACTGCAGAGAAGTTAATGAATCTGTACATATAATATAGTGGTTACTTTCGTCGCCCAGTACAAGCTGCAGAGGTTGTGAGATGGCCTAGAGCTCCGCAGTATACTGTACATGCTACATACACTAGGAAGCAAGATTTTAATGCTCATATCATCAGTGTCGAAAGTGCAATGAACGTGTTATCCTATCTTAGAACCATCGCGGACGGTTACCTGCGAATGAAGTCCTGTAAAAACATCCGATAGACGGAGGAATCGGCGATTGCCTTGGGTCCATGGAGTAGTTCTAGCCGTATATCTGGTAGCTGAACTAACCACGGAGGTACCTCGCTAAAAGTCTGCTCAAGACAACCACCGATATCTACGTTTAATTCACGAAACAAGCTATCAATTCGAAACCCGATCGGCCGTGTGGCATTCGGCCCGTCTTGGTACCTCTGGTGGTATTGGGTACTAGAGATGCAACCACCACACGGCATTTGTCTTCTTAACTGCTCTCAGCTTGTTAGTAGTTCAGATATATACCCACTCCGGTTCCCTGAACATGAAGGTGGTTCTTCTCAGCTGTGAACAGATATCCCTAGCAACGTCTAGGGGGTAAAATTATCGCTTCTTTTGCAGCTTGGCTCGCAAGTTCGTTCTCCGCAATCCCCAAGTTGCTTAGGAGTGATTGCGGCACCAGCATCGCACTATCTGGATAGACGGTCATGAACCCGCACGATCAGTGAATGGAACAGCTATCATATGACTGCTTAGAACTTGGAGAATCGGTACACACAACGAAGTAGTCCCTTCCCTCACTCGGCGTACACTGCAGAGCTTCTCAAGTTGCGAAGAGTTCTGCAGTGTTCGCGCCACAGACAATAGGTGGTGATTAGGTACAACTAGGTAACTATCCTCTATCGAGAGGAAGGTGTTTGTGCTGACATTATCCAGGGAAAACTTTTTCTATCTTAGAACCGTCCTTGAAGTCAATTTGAGCATTCGGGTATTCTTGAACCAAGACCTGGGAATACTTCCGATTCATCTTGGAACCACACAGTAGATCTAGCCGCATATCCGGCCGCAGAGGTACCTCTATATGATACAACCATCGATATCCACATCCAGATCAAAACACAAGCTATTAATTCCAGTCCTAACCGGTCGTGTGGAATTCGGCCGGTTTTCGTACCTCTGGTGGTACTGAATATTAAAGATGCATTGATAGCTTAGATGTTGAATTTCACGATTTTTGGCAGCGTACATGAGAAGTATCTGCTGTCGCCTGCTTTGCAAAGTAAAAATTGAAGAGTAGACTGGGAATTGGACTAGTACGGCACGGAAATCTACGGTTGCCTGCCTATTTCCACTATGGAGAATAAGGTTCAGCACTGATCTTGATCCTTAACCAGAAGCCGCACTACCATAGTTTATCAAGGAAAGGACCTTAGCCATGTAAAAACATAGCAGCACTACACCGTCATCCCAAGAACTCTGTCCTCTAACTGGAACAAGAAGCACAGATTGTGGAACGAAGGATGTGAAGAAGCTATCACTGAGAGACTGGGGTATTTGTGTCAAAGTAATGAGAATTATCAAAAATTTAAGATAATCCGAAAGCAGACATCCAAAACTATAAGAGTTGTCAGAAGGATGTATGAAAAAAGCCACCTCACCCAAAATCGGGAAGACTTTACTGAAAACAATACGAGACACTTTCACACCATATTTAACGATAAAAATAACAAAAGTATCAAGCGGACAGTATCTGTTTTAAGGGCGAAGACGGAAACATTGGACTCAAGACAACTTTGAAATTTTGGCAAGATATTTTGAAAAACTTTTGAACTGCAAAGAGTCTGACTAAAGACTTACATTCAGTCAAAAACAAATCAAAACTGGAGACTCGGAACCACCTGATGTGACAGAAACAGAAGATATTATTCTACACCTAAGGAATAACAAAGCCGCAGAAGAAGATTTTATTGTGGAATAAATCTGGTAATAATAATAATCGTATGGCCTCAGCTACCGTATGTAGACATTTCAATTTGACACCATCTGGCTGTCTGCTCGTCAATTACGACGTTCCGTTTTACTCTAGGCCCCCACTAGGTGGCAGACCGAGTAAACCGGAACTCTCTTGGGCGTCTTTGGCAGAGATTTAATTAATTTTCTCGGGTAAACACCAAATGTGTCACCAGAGATCTTTTACATGCCGACGTCGTACGACATGGAGTGTCGAATGGACCTTTTACCGCCCTTCAAAAATCCGACTACCTCTGCCGGGTTTTTACCCGCTATCTTGGGATCCGGAGGCCGACACTCTACCACTGATCCACAGAGGCAGGTAATAAATCTGGTAATCGAGCAAGTAAGGAACTGAGAAACATTTGGCAGAGAGGAATAATTCCAGAAGATTGGAGGAATGCATTGGTGCACCCGCTACACAAGAAAGGTGTCAACACTTAGAAAAGAATCTCCATTGTATCAGTCACATATAAGATCTGATCAAAAGCTCTCCAAAGCAGGATTGAGCCTATAGTGGATCAACAAATAGGTGAATATCAAGGAGGATTCAGAAAATGCAGATCGTGCACGAAGCAGATATTTAATCTGAAAACAGCAATGCAGGATATAATGATCAGGAACAAGAACTACGTCATAATCTTTGTGGATTTCTGTAAAGCATATGATTGAATAGAGAGAATTTCCTTGTTTCAATTTCTGGCGGAATTCTGATTACATTCAAATTCAATCAATATAATCAGATATACTCTCACGGTCACATAGTTCGTAGGAGAGACCTCAGAAGAAATTCCAATTAATACTGATGTGAGACAGGTAGATGGATTTACCCCGATAACATTAACTGTGTCTTCGAAAAGGTAATGAGAGTATGGAGAGAAAATCTGAAAGCAAGAGGAATCCATTATGAGGTGAGGCGAGGGTCGAAATTTAAAAGGACAAATATAAATTGTTTAGCCTTCGCTGACGATATTGCAATTCTTTCTGAGAATATACAGGAAAACCTTTTGAAATAAATTGCAGAGAAAGTTGGACTTAGGTAGCTTTTGAGAAGACCAAATTTATGACTAATATTGGAAATACATCTACAGTGTTCATAACGGTATATGGAAAAGTCGATAGGGTAGAAAAATTTAAGCACTTGTGGGAAATAATTCAAATTAATGATCTAGACAAAGAGGCAAATAAATAAATAAATAAAGAGCGAGAAAATTTGAACAATCTTACCAACTGACCAAGGATACCTATAATAAGAAAAGCCTCTCCGTCAAAACCAAAACCAAAACCAGATACTATAAGACGGTAATTAAACCAGAATGTCTTTATGTTACAGAGGGTATGTTCGCCATGAAAGTGAGAGAAATAGAAGAGCTAGACAAAAATTCGAAGAAAAATATGGGGCCCATTAAAGACTGAAAACGGGGAGTTCAGACACAAAAAGAATGAAGACCTCTACAAAAACAAAGAAACTGGAATAATGTCTGATACGGTTACGTGAAAGAATCGTATCCATTAAATTTCATCGTAATTTTTGTCCTAAATGGAGGATAAAAATTGCTTCCACGCAAATCAACATCAAAATACCATTCATACCAGATAAATTTAGATAGGAGTGATATGTCTGTGAATTCTAAATATCTTCGTCCATCGCGACTAGTGCGGGCAGTTCAAACGGGAAACTTGAGAAAAGTACATAATAACAGAAAAATGTTTTTTGTTGAAAGAATGGACCAACAGTTGTATTAATTAATGAGTTGTGGGCACAAGCCAGCAACTCGTCCTACCAAGTAATATCAAGGAAACAATAGAATTTCAAAGATGTTAAATGAGCAAAGGCTTCACACACACAAGTGTTACGCGATCAAGAGACATACTTAAGCGCTGTGACGTAGTAGAATTCATAGTCGTGACGTAACAAAGTATGTATATATATTATACCAGAAACGCTGGTCTAGAATTTAAAATGCGCCAAGTGAGCAGCCGGCTACAGAGAACATGTGGCGCGTGACATAGGAGCCAGCTACAATTTGCCAAGGCTAAGGTGAATCATTTAAACTTCGATACATTCTAACCTCAATAAATCGTATGTTAATTATGATACGAATATGAGAGTAACGTCACCGTACACAACATTTTATACCTCCAATATTACAAAATTTCATTAAAATCCACTACGGATTAAGAAAGTTATTGAGAGGAATGAACCAGCTGCAGTCTCCACGACTTCAGTATAAATAGATGCGAGAATGAGTCTCGTCCCACAGTCGAACCTGCACGGTTGACTGGTGGTGGTTATCAGTGTTACAATACGTCGAAGTTATAGAGTAGAAGGCTTCGATACTCTGCAAAAATCTCATTATATTTCTCTACCTACGAACTTAGCTGTGTAGTTTGCCAGTGCGATCCTTTGAACATTTTCAAGTGACTAAAATCGTGTGAATCAGAACTTCAAATTCTTAAGTTCGTAATTTCTGCATAGATACTTAGGGTTTTCACGAATAAAACTTTGAAATACTAGTAACTTTCTTAACTTGACAGTGCTAGTCTTCGTGTGAAATAGTTTCATATCGCTCAATATGCATTCTAACAGCGTCGTATATAAATATAACGCCCAGTTGAAGTGATTGCCATTTAACTCAGTGTGGCATCTAGCAGTGTTGATTTCAATGAATACACTCTCCAAATAACTGTAAATAGAATCAAAGTGATCTTGAAATCCTGGAGGACCCAACGAGCATTTGCATCCTCAATTCTCCAAATATTTAGAGCACTTATTACCTGTGTTTTTTGTGTGCTTAATTTCACAAGTGCAAGTGATATTAGGAAGTGTGCAAAACATTCGACTGCAAAAATCTAGTTTGAATCCTTTAATTATTCTTCTCAAGTTAGAGACTAGTGCAGTTCACTTTAAGGAAGTGTCTCGTGTCTGATTCCATTGACATTCAACACGAAATATCAGCATTTCTTTAATCCCTTCATAGGAACAGTGAAAATATATTATAATTAGCACCTCCTTATTCATCCATCCTACAAGTCCAGGGGAATTATACATGTGCTTGCTCCATTATTTCACGTGACCGAAACCTGCAATTTGAACTCTGAGACCTTCCAGAACATGTAGAACTTCAAGACCGTCCAGAACAGCCCTCTAGAGATTGATACGTGGTTCCATGGTGCCGAGAGCTGTTCCATGGTGAGGACGGGAGGAGCAGCGGTTCGACGTGGGATATCGCCAACAGTAGGACGGAAACACATCGTGCCTAACGGATCTCCAACTGTACTGAGGTGGTGCAATCCTAACTTTGTTTGAAGTTTAAAACGGACATGATCCTCATTCGAAGTAAAAACCTTTCTATCTGAACCCGCTCCAATTTAATGTGCCGCACACGCCTTGAGTTAATGTCAAGCTCTAAAGTACGGGCGTTTCCTGATACAATATATTTTTGTAGTAATAATGGCATTTATTAATTTACCCTTAATTTGCGTGAAAGCAATTTGTACCTTCCATTTAGGACAAGAAATATAATGAAATTTCGTGGATACGTTCGTCCACGTAGCCCAGATTTTTAATCGTGTTTACGAGAGTAAAATAGTGGATGCAAAGCATAAAGAGAGACATGGCAAATATAATACATCTTGTAGCAGAAAGAAAAGAAAGAACGGAATCACACCTCGACAGAAGAAAAACACGGTGAAATAATGGAGAACTATTGGAAAGGAGCAGGAAACAAACTGAAATAAATGCAGTGTGATATTTTCGTTTTCCTAAGACGGCAAAAGTCTATAAAAGAATAAATATATGTAAGTATTATTATCATCATCATTTATTTTTGTTGACATAACCTGTATCCACCAGGTTGCCAGATATTGCCAGTAAATGGCGATTTCTGATGTAACTTACGCTTGATAGGAGTTCCGTGGAACTCCACTACATTCTCAACTTCAGTATAATTTCTCGGTTCATTGTGATTGTTGCAGTTTGTGTACCACTCGTCCTGTAGTTCGTTGCTTTCGCTCCAAATAAGCCGTCCACCTGAAACAGAATATTTAATGATGGTAGTGATTATTGCTTTAAGAAGAAGTGCAACTGGGTTACCATGCTCTATACAACACTAATCGTAGAGAAAAATGGAAGGGATCCGACACTTCGAAAAATGAAAATTTCGGCCAAAGAAAGACAAGCTTTTAACATCCAAAGACCGAACATTACTGTCTACTCGCCATGGGTACGTACTGCAAGGCGCAAGTACAACTTGCACGACCGAAGGCCGGTAATGTCTTTGAGGTTGAGCCCGAGGTACTCCTGAAGCCTGTGGTAATGTGATGGAGAGGTCCCACGTAAAATAAACGGTGGTTGGTACGCGTGGATGTTGACGGGGTGGAACGAGTACCTTTGGTTGTAGGGCTCTTTTGTCTTATGTTATGGGGAAAAAACAAGCCATCACTGGTATATGTCTTTAATTGACTGTACAGTTGAAGGTGTGTCGTAAAACTACCTCTGTCCACAATCTGTATCCATTTATACAGGTGAAAAGTTATATGTTGCCTGAGGGCAACAGTATGAAGTAAAGGGTTAAAGACTGAAAATGGGGAAGACTTGTAGAAAAAAAAGAAACTGGAATAATATCTGATACGGTTACGTGAAAGAATCGTATCCATGAAATGTCATCGTAATTTTTGTCCTAAATGGAGGATAATAATTTCTTCCACGCAAATCAACACCAAAATGAGGGGTAAATTAATAAATACCTTTCTTACTAGAGAAATGTACATAGCACCGATGAATAAAAGCGGTATGTCTGCGAATTCTAAATATCTTCGTCCATCGTGACTAGCGCGGGCAGTTCAAACGGGAAACTTAAGAAAAGTAAATAATAACAGAACAATGGTTTTTGTTGAAAGAACGGATCAACAATTATATTAATTAATGAGTTGTGGGCACAAGCCAACAACTCGTCCTACCAAGTAATATCAAGGAAAGAATAGAATTTCAAAGATGTTAAATGAGCAAAGGCTTCACACACACAAATGTTACGTGATCAAGAGACATACTTAAGCGCTGTGGCGTAGTAGAATTCATAGTCGTAACGTAACAAAGTATGTATATATATTATACCAGAAACGCTGGTCTAGAATTGATTTTGAAATATTTCAAACTAAAACATGCGCCAAGTGAGCAGCCGGCTACAGCGAACATGTGGCGCGTGACGTAGGAGTCACCAAGGCTAAGGTCATTCATTTAAACTTCCATACATTTTACCCTCAATAAATCGCATGTTAATTATGATACGAATATAAGAGTAACGTCACTCTACTGCGACCTGCGACAACGGTGTTTTTCTATTCAACTTGCCCCAAGTATGGGCGATAAATTTAAGGCAACCTTTGGTGGTATCGCAGCCCTAATTCTTATCAAGTTCCACACTGGACTGATAAAAGTATAGGTATAACCATCGCGCTGTAATTCCCTTCAACTCACCTCATGTTGTGGTACTAAATTAATATGATGTTGCCCGCGCAATATTCCCACTTAATTGGTACTAATTAACTATCCGAAATTGGGGATGGATATACAGATCAAGCGCGGTGGTTGCATGTCAATATTAAGTCAATATCTCAGGGTAAAAACTTCTATACATATTCAAAAATACTATTTACTTTCGCAAGTTCCGTTGAAGAGGGTGTATATTTCAATAAGTCACTCACTTTTCTCCAAAATCCTACCGTAGAATCAATATGAGCCTCTGAATATCATGATTTTCGAAATACCAGTCTAAATATATCCTTACAACTAATCGTCCTATCTCTACCTTTGAAAATAAATGCTTGAATAATCTTAAAACTACTTTATTAGCACGCCAATACTATAACTAACAAAATAATGACCATCTCTGGTAATAGAGGAAAATAAATTCGAATATCACATATTATCTTTCTTGACAGCTCAAATTAATGAATTAACATAATTAAAATTGGGCAGGTATCTTTAATTCATTTGGGCAATTATTATTTTGCTGCGTGACCACATTTCATCATTTTATTTCATCATGGGGACAATTAGGATTTACTCTTTATTAAAGGAGGGAGTGGTCTTTCTTTCCTTTAGGTCTATTTGCAGTATTCTTTGGGATTGGTTTGGGAATTGCGTCTTTGACTTGTTTATGGCATGAGATAAGTAACTCTTTCCAATTATGGCTTCAAAATGCCATCTTAAGTATCTAAAAGAAATTAATCCTAACCATTAATATTGATTCCAACATCCTTATATATTAAAAATATGTGCCAAAATAAAACCAAGTATCTTCATTTACGAGTGCCATCTCCATGTTCTTCAATCATCATAACCTGCCAGAATCGTACAGATCAATTAAATATTATGTGTATTTTCAATTAAAATGACTCTTCCTACTGCCTACCAATTTTACCATTTTCAGGTTAACGCGTGCTCCAATACTGTATATTCACGATGTGAGACAAATATATTACTAGGCGACTGTATCTCTTTCCCATATACATTTCAAATACATGTAAATTACGCTTAACCTATCTCCATATTTCATTTAAGTTCGACCAATTGACCATCTAACATCTTTACTACACTTAATATTCACGAATCTAGGCCTTAATTCCACTGCTTGCCTCATTTTCAATCACAACATAACTGTGGCTAAGCATAAATTCGTACCTATTTCCTTCAATCATTTACTTACACAATACCTATTCAACATCTCAAATCTCCAACAACATATTATCATTCATGCTTCTAATTACTGCGATTCCTCCGCATTCAATCAACATCTCTACTCAACTTCTTCATAATGACTACTACGTCGCAGTAAAACACTTCTTTTACCTTAATATCTTTTCATAACAGCGCAAGCTGCGACTATTTATTAGAACTCATCGTAAATATGGACGATATTGGCCTAGTTATTCAATCTGGTCATTGGGTAGCCTAGGTTTATTATTATTACACTGCACTTTCATATCTTAGCCTTGCCTAGCTTAATATACGACGTACTCTTAAACATATTGGTTCAAAAACATCCTTATTCACTTCCCGATACTGCTCACATTAACCTCAGATCAAGCTTATGAGCACGGCAGTATATTACTACTGTGACCGTTCACAACGTCACCTGTGGTATGTCATGATATCCAGGAGATGAAATATGCCGTTTTCCGCGTCATTCTACGATAAAACCTGCCCAAGTTAGAATTTTTCTGCCCGCACCAGGACTCGATTTGCAGTATCCAGAGTCGCGCGACCCAGCTCTAGTTGCTGGTAATTAGCAGCAAGGCGGTGCAAGAGCGCTTGTACTCGAAGTTTTCTCACTCCAACCACGAGCGAGATGAAAGGAGACGCGTTGTCACGTGACAGAGAATCTAGGTCACTAGCTGAGCCCAGAGAGTATATCCAACGTGAAAACTAACATTATACCCTGTTTTCCTCGCTCATCCACCACTGCCAACTTATCGCGTTCAGCTGTTTTATTTATGTTAATTTTTATAAATCGCAAAATACCCAATGGATAATTAAGCGCAAACATTCATTTGAATCAGGGAATTTTACGCATAATTATGAGACCGAGAAGTGCTCTACTTAACTGACAGAGCGGTAACTACGCTGTAAACAAGGGCGCGTCTTAATGACTAACAGTTGTTGGACCCTAACCGTGACAGCGAACACAAGGAATCCCCTGTGCTCGTCATCGTTCACCGCCAGAGACAAAAGGACGCTTTAGAGATTGCTTGAGAATCTACGAAGCTATTTCAAAAACAGTCACTCAGTGGAGATGGGAATACAGGAGCTACATTTTGATACCCTGTTCGTTACTCTAGGTTGCACATTACCGGACCGAATTCTGAGAAGAAATTGCATTTTCCCCCCCACCCTCAGCATTCGAGCCTCTCGCGTAGCTCGCTTATATATTCAAGAGCTGGGAGGCAGACACCCCAGTGCATTTTCAGTGAAATGCCAGTTCGGTAGTGGTTCGTCGTGATTAGTGCGTGAGAGTCGTCTGTGGAGAAATAATTTTTATAAAGTGAGCAGTGAAACGCAATGACTTATTAAAGCCTGTGAACATCTGCGAAAATACCCACAATCTAAGTAAGCTTTTGCGAGTACAGTGAGTCGCTAATTAATATAGTAGGAGCAGCACGAAACCGTAATGACCGCTGTCGGTGTGTCGAAGAGGTCGTGCGTCGAGCCTCACATGTGCCTAAACTAATACGGCTCAATTAACCTCAATAGCCAGGTATCTCAGTGCGTGGAGTTGCGTGTGTGTTCTCGACATAAATGAGATATACAAAGAAAGTGCGTGAACTGCTCAGTGTCGGCATAATTAAGGGTAGTGTCACGTCTATAAATCCATAATGCAGTTGAGAGCCTGACTTACGCATGACTAGGTGAAATAGAATATGCATGAAGTGCGGTCGTGTGAGACGAGAAATTTTAACCCAGTAGTGGCCTAACCAGTGACATTCATTATTCAGGACCTAGAATAGCTGTATGCTGTTTATAAAAGAATAGGTACATGAGAAGGGAGCAGTGTCGGGCTACGGAGACAATACCGGCATTGGGTTGGAATGCTCGTGCTATTGAGCAGATCCAACCATATATTCTAATTGTGATGTGTATTAGACTAACGCATTCACATGAGATAACTTCCTCTCATTTACATGTCTATGAGAACGTCGACATCCAGCTAAATGCCAGAGTTTTGCCTGTGTACCGGAGTGAACGAGTCATCTAGCTGTTTGCCGGAATTTCGCCTGGTAGCCGAGAACGTCTGGAACGTCGCTGTCATGTGTATGACCTGCCAGGAAGTCATCATGGGTCTTCACATCGCCGATGACGTGATGCAAGCAGCTTAAGCCCATGATGTGCCCTCCTGTAAAGCTGTGAACGTGGTATCCAGAAGGCTGAGTACATTTCCAAGTATTTATATCTTTGAAGGTCGTGTCCCATTGTAAATATGTAGATTTTCCACTTAGATGTAACGTAGACTGCAAGCACGCCATTTCAGAGGGATAATAATAATAATTTCATTTTTTATTTGGGTCTTTTATAGAATACTTTCATCATAGTTTTGGGACGACCATATTTTACTTTCATCCTTGTATAAGGGTTCGATAATGCATGACGTAATTATAAGGACCTTGGCTTAATTAAGTGTGAAGCGTTGTCAAGTAGAGAGGCTTAAATATTCTGTAGAAGTGACTCCAGTTATCATCTTTCCATAGCAAATACGAGTCATCAAGATTTTTCAGTAATTCATTTTTTTTGGTGCGCTTCACCTGGTAGAGATCCCTCCTAATTAGTAACTAAGGCACCTGGAACAAGGCATCGAGACAGTGGGTATCTTACATCGCTAATTAGTTCGCGAATGCGCAAGTTAATTTGGACCCGTGTGGCAGGAGTTCATCAATAAATAGCACGGTATTCGAAGTATCGAGAGGAGAAACGAAACGAGTGAGTAGGCTATAGCCGTGATATATACTGTGAGATAAAAATGTGAAGTTCCCTTGGAACTCTTTAGTAATGTACACGAAGTTGTAATATGTGTTGTGAATATGTTAATTGCGGCCGGACATAGCCGATATTGAATGTGAGGCCATTGTGGCTCGAGAAAAAGAAAGCAAGGTCGTTTACCGCGAAGTCATTGTATGAAGGCGGCCCAGCGCCCGCCCTTTAGAGATGGGTCTTGGAAGGCCATCAGCTGAATAGATTTACGAGCCTGGCTGTAGGGACGAAGAAAAGTGTTTTCTACACTGAAAGTAAACAGATACAAGTAGCTATTTCGTGCCTCTCGGTGCAACGATTACGTGCATCGATTTAAGTATTATCAACGTCGCGGTGATTCCAGATGAGCATTAAATGAAGGACCCCTCCAATGTATTTCTTTAATTATTCACAGCGTGTAGGGAATTCCAGGTCAGATATACCCTGTCTCAGAAGGTCCTGAGACCTTCATTGCAGGAGACGGTAAAGCTTACTGTCACAAGCGGCAGGTGACTAAGGCCACCTGTGATTCATTGTGTGTATGTGAAATGTATTTGTTCTTGCCCCTTTTCTTGCAGGAAGTGTTATAATGCTATGTTTATAATGTTTTGGTATTGAAGTCGCTAAGTGCTTGTCCATAGGTAGCAACGTTGTGTGGATACTGTCGTGTCATGTGTATTGATAAAAATCCTAATGAAATGAGCGTGTTTATTATATTGCCTATTCGGCAATGATTAACATAGGGAAGTGTTGTAACACGACTTTCAAAGGCTTGGGAGCGTACACACAATTAACCATCGTATATTTCAGTTCATATGTGTTCGTAGGCCTATATCACAACCTGATATAGTTTGAATATATTCATCCTCGGCAAACAAACAGAATTACAGCGGGGTATGCCTATGTTGAATAGATTTGTGTGTAAAGTGATCAGTGTAAATGTAAAGTGAAATAATTAGAGAGAAAACGCCTCTCTAAGTCTGAGGTAGTGTAATAGTTCGAGAGGGAACGCCTTCTTAAGTTTGAATATTTAAACGTATAATGAAGTGTAGAAAAAGACTACCGAACATTTAAACGTCAAGATCACCCAAATTACTGTATCAAGGTGTTTGTATGGCATACCCATGTAAATAATGTGTTTCACTAGTATAAGTAAAAATTTGTTATACGAGATATTGTCTCTCTTCTCTTTAGTAATGAAATGGTATTCCTCTCATAATTAACTTTTCCCCCTACTATAGAGACTATTACTAAAGAACTTACCGCCCCATCGGACAGTCTGCAGACCCGAAAATGCAATACCGACTCGGCTAGCGAATTATTCTAGTAGGGGAGGGTGAGGCTTCGACAAACCGGGCTGAGTTCGAGGCTCACCGATGGTGCCCCATTCTAACGTCATATTTATGAACAATGGTAACTGGTGCATGTAAATATGCCTTGGAAAGGTACACTACACATAAATAATACGTATCTGTGGTTATTTTCTCCGGCATATGCCTTAGAATTCACATATTGGCACAAACAGGTCATATCTTTGGCACTTCAGCATTCCTACAATTATACTACACTAAATGAAATACTTTATAGTTAAATTTCTTAAAATGTTACTTATCTCAAGCCATTTTAGGTCTGACGTTGCTTTCTTCTTCCTCCTCACGGCATCTCGGAACGTCTAGCCTTGCACTGGATTACGTCATGCTGGATCTCTAGGTCGCCAGGCTTGAGCTTACGATGATCTGGTCAGCCTTCCTCCATCGCTTTACGCTCGCTCCATTTCGTATCCAATTTCCATGCAACGAAAAGATATTATTAATTTAACAGAATACATCTTAATTCTCCGTATATATAGCTCTTCAAAGGACTTTGTCTAATTGTATTTATATTTCTTATCCTCTCTAGATAAAGCTCAGAATTAATTATATTCTTATAAATTGGTTCTTTCTTGGTAAAATCTGTTGCCTGAATAATGTTTTTTGAATCTTATAAATGGGTTATACGGATTATTTGAGGAAATCTGGCCGTTTACTAAATCAGTTTAGGCCTTATTTACGATTGCCGTATTCCGACACCTCTTCTTCGGCACTTTGAAATGTATTATAAGTGCTTCCCTGCCGTTTTTACGTATTTTTCAGTAGTTTGTTTCTAGATTCTTCCTTCGTATGGACTCTGATATGGTTGTATTGATTATAATAGTTGTTTTTCTGGTTAGGTAATTGCAATTCACAGTTCGTGTCTGATGAAATCTTATTGCCAAGGTAGATAATAATAGAACGTTTTTCCAATTTCTTTTACGTACAATGGTTCATTTCTCATAGAGTTTCCTTTCCATCTCGCCAGGCACTGCCTCCTAGTTGCGGTCAACTTGTCACAAAAAGTTATTCCGTGCATTCTTAACGCTTGAATCTGATCTGCGCCATTTTTCTTCCGATCTATCTTCATGTCAACTGACGTCAATTGTAACGTAATGGTACAGTACACAACATTTTATACCTCCAATATTACAAAGTTTCATTAAAATCCACTACGGATTAAGAAAGTTATTGTGAGGAATGAACCAGCTGCAGTCTCCACGACTTCAGTATAAATATATGCGAGAATGAGTCTCGTCCCACAGTCGAACCTGCACGGTTGACCGGTGGTGGTTATCAGTATTATAATACGCCGAAATTATAGAGCAGAAGGCTTCGATACTCTGCAAAAATCTCGTTATAGTTCTCTATCTACGGACTTAGCTGTGTAGTTAGCTACTGCGATACTTTGAACATTTTCAAGTGACTAAAATCGTGTGTATCAGAACTTCAAATTCTTACGTTCATAATTTGTGCATAGATACTTGAGGTTTTCACGAATGAAACTTTGAAAAACAGTAACTTTCTTAACTTGACAGTGCTAGTCTTCGTGTGAACGAAACCAATTTTCAGTATTCATAAATTGTGTTAACAATATTATTCTGCTTTTTAAAACACAATCTTGCGAGTGAACGGGACTAATATCGCTGAATAGTTTGCATTCTAACAGTTTCGTATATAAATGTAAAGATGTGTGTGAACGGGACTAATTTCACGCGTTACCGGGCGAGTTGGCCGTGCGGTTAGAGTCGCGCAGCTGTGAGGTTGCATCCGCGAGATAGTGGGTTCGAATCCACTGTCGGCAGCCCTGAAGTGGGTTTTCCGTGGTTTCCCATTTTCACACCACGCAAATGCTTGGGTTGTACCTTAATTAAGGCCACGACCGCTTCCTTCCCACTCCTAGGCCTTTCCTATCTCATCATCGCCATAAACCTATCTGTGTCAGTGCGACGTAAAGGAAATAGCAAAAAAAAAAAAAAAAAAAGAAAAGAAAAAAGAAAAATCACACGTTAGGCATTTTACTTCTAACACCCAATTGATGTGATTGTCATTTACCTCAGTGTGAATAATATTCCTGTGGCATCTAGCAGTGTTCATTTTAATGAATAAACATTCCAAATTACCGTAAATAGAATCAAAGTGATCTTGAAATCCTAGAGGTCCCGACAAGTATTTGCGTCTTCAATTCTCGAAACATTTAGAACACTTATTACTTTTGTTTTTTGTGTGTTTAATTTCACAAGTGCAAGTGATATTAGGAAGTGTGCAGATTTGATTCCATTAACATTCGACTGCAAAAATCTAGCTGAGTTCTTTAATTTTCCGTCTCAATATAGAGACTAGTACAGTTCACTTTAAAGAAGTGTCTCGTGTCTGATTCCATTGACATTCAACACGAAATATCAGCATTTCTTTAATCCCTTCATGGGAACAGTGAAAATCTATTATAAATTACACCTCCTCATTCAAGTCTAGGGGAATTATACATGTGCTTGCTCCATTATTTCATGTGAGCGAACCCTGTAACTTGAACTCTGAGACCTTCCAGAACATGTAGAACTTCAAGACCATCCAGAACAGCCCTCCAGATTTTGATGCATGGTTCCATGGTGCCGAGAGGTGATCCTTGGTGAGGACGGGAGGAGCAGCGATTAGGTGCGGGATATCGCCAGAAGCAGGACGGAAGCACATCGTGCCTAACTGATCTCCAACTGTACTGAGGTGGTATAATTTAACTTTATTTAATAAATAAGCATTTTAAAACAGACATGAACTCTCACTCTCTGTACCCGATCCAGTTTAATGTACCGTACACCCCCTGCGTCCATGTCAAGCTCTAAAGTACGGGCATTACCTGGTACAATATATTTCTGTAGTAATAATGGTATTTATTAATTTGCCCTTAATTTACGAGAAAGCAATTAATACCACCCATTCAGGACATAAAATATAATGAAATTTCATGGATAGGATTCGTCCACGTAATCCAAACTTTTAATACTGTTTATGAGAGTAAGAAAGTGGATGCAAAGCATAAGGAGAGATATGGCAGATATAATACATCTTGTAGCAGAAAGAAAAGAAGGAACGGAATAACACCTCGACAGAAGACAAACACAGTGAAATAATGAAGAACTGTTGGAAAGGAGCAGGAAACGAACTGAAATGAATGCAGTGTGTTATTTTACGTTGACCTAAGACGGCTAAAAACTATAAAAGAGGAAAGAGGAAGTATTATTGTCATCATCATCATCATCATCATTTATTATTGTTGACATAATCTGTATCCACCTGGTTGCCAGTTATTGTTAGTAAATGGCGATTTCAGATGTAACTTACGAGTGATAGGAGTTCCATTGATTTCCACTTTATACTCGACTTCAGTATAATTTCTCGGTTTATTCTGATTACTGCCATCTGTGCACCATTCGTCCAGGAGTTGGTTCCTTTCGCTCCAAATAAGCTGTCCACCTGGAACAGAATATTTTATGGTGGTAGTGATTATTGCTTTAAGAAGAAGTGCAATTGGGTAACCATTCTCTATATAACACTAATGGAAGAGAAAAATTGAAGGGATCCGAAACTTCGAAAAATGAAAATATCGGTCAAAGAAAGACAAGGGCTACGAAGGGAGTGAAAGGGAAAGACTCCATAGGCCTCGTAATACCGTCGGAGTCGGAAAGGAACAAGAGATGACCAAGGGAGGTTGGATAGAAGAGATGAAATTGAGGAACCTGGCACAAGTAAGTGGAATCCATGCCAAGACTCAGCTAAGGGCCCCGTGGTCACCACTCCACGCACCCAAGTTGAGAGCCCCGGAGGCCCTTTTAGTCGCCTTTTACGACATGTAGGAGATACCGCGTGTATTTTCGTACCACCTTCACCCATAAGTGACGGAGGTAGTGATTATTGTTTTAAGAGAAAGTACAACCAGGCGACTATCCTCTATATAACACTAATCAGAGAGAAAAATTCAAGGGATCCGATACTAAAGAATGAAGATATCGGCGAAAGAAAGACAAGGGCCACGAAGGGCGTGACATTGAAAGATTCCCTAGGCCTCCATACGTAACACAATCGGGATCGAAGAACAAAACCAGAGTTGACCAGGGGAGGTCGGAGAGGATAGATGAAAGTGAGGAGCCTGCTTAAGTTAGTAGGATCATTTCCAGGATTCTGCTAAGGGTCCCGTCGTTGCGAACTCACGCTCCCAAGTTAAGAGCTCTGGGGCCCCTTTAAGTCGCCTCTTACTACAAGCAGGGGATACAGTTAGTGTATTCCACCACCCCTATCCACGGGGGCAGAACTGAATGAGCTACAGAGCCAGTTACAAATGAGGTGATTGTTGAGGCGTTTAAAATATTCACTTAGGTTTGCAAATTGAGGGCTGAAGAAAATGTGTATACTGTACGTATTTCATGAAACCAATTTCGATGACGTCACTATAAAACTTACATTAAAAGTTACAAACCCAGAAGAAAATACAAAATTTAAGCTTCGAAAGAGAGAACTTACAACTTTTCTTAAATGTCATGAAGAAAACGTTTTATGACTGCTTCTCTACGTAAGTTTCTCATAAACTTATAATTGATAAAAGAAACATCATTATTGGAAAACTGAAACATGAATGTACTTGTAGGTATCCAAAATCCATTTTATGTAAAGTATGTGTTGTAGTTTTCCTTCAAAGTTTAAGTTACATTTTTCATGTAAATAAGTAGGACTCAGTAAAGAGGGTCAGTTTGACAGCAACCTCACAGAGGTATAACATTAATTAAGGGTTAAGTTGTTTGGTTTAATCGACTGCCTTTGAGACTACCATATCTAGGATGTTAACGAATCCCAGGCCGTATTTTACTCACCCAGTGCGACTAGGAATTCATCAATTTTGTCATAAGATGAGCGTTATTCGAAATGTAGACTCTCTGAACAATATCACTTCAGTTGCTGCCCTAAATATAGGATGAACTACGGCAAAGATAATTAGACCTATACACAATTGTGTGCATTTATTATGAGATCAAGAAGAAGTTACCTAATATACCCAGTATTTGTATTCCAGATTCTTGTTGTGGTTTGTGACATCATACGACCGCCTCTACATTTGTGTACACGTTCAATCGTAATCAGAATTCAGGAATTAGGGTTGAAAATAAACGCATAAGTTTCGATAGCTATCGACATTAATAAAGGAAAAATCAGAAGTGGGAACCTATGTTTATCAAACGGAACAACTATACAGTGCATTTTCGGATCTGATTAAATATCTGGGAGTTCACTTCGCTATTGTATTTGATCCTAAGCAATCTATCACATTAGGTACTGAAAAGAAACTAAACGCCCTTTCAACGTCTCCTTGGCAACATCATGATCAAAAGTTTAACATCATACACTCATTCTTGTATCCCACATTGATATATAAGTTCCCTCCACCCTACTGAAAAAAAAAATCCCCAAGGATTTTTAGATGATGCCGACAAAATGATTAAGAGTACTCTCAAGGAGATTTTATTACTTGCAGCTGACACACCGGATGCAATGATCTATCTGCCAAATCGGTCAAAGGTCTGTGTCTTTTCCTTGCAAGGTGACAAGCAGTTCTGCAATAAATCAATAGCTGTAACATTCTCCGCAAAGATGGCAATAATAATATTGAAGCAACGAGAAACCTCGAAATCCGCCCTTAACATCAAATGTCTCACCGAAAATGCTGCTAAAATGCACGCACGTGACGGCCTCGTGGACATCATGAAACTCAGGAGATCTCTGAGAGTTCACTAATACAAGATAGGTACCTATTAAAGCAGAAATGCAAAGGCGTATGCTTGTACCTAGAATTTACTCCAGCCAACCGGTGGATAAGGAAACAAGATGGACTCACAAGCACTGAGTGGAAAGAAAAATGACAGCGAACGTAGAGCCAGTGCAGACGATACAGTGACATTGAAACTTTGCTACATGTCTTAGGATCTTGCTTACGAAAGACCAGACACCATCACAACCAACCTTCCTTGGCCGAGTATCTATGTACATGAAGAAGTCCACGACCTCGCATTTGACGGCGGAACAAGACGAATCGACATGATCGCCTTCAAACCCGGGATCAGAGGAAGTTCCATTCTCGACCCGAAAATTAGATTTGTAATCACGTGCACAACAGTCCGTTGAAGTTGTTGAACGAAAGAAAAAAGAGGATATATTCACTAACCATTCCATATTACGTCAATAAGAACAACCTTGAGGACATCGAGGTCAGAGGGCTCATGCTGGGTGCAAGGGGTTCCGTTCCTAAACTACCTGCTTACGGCGCTTTGGTGTACCGAATGAGACCACTGTGGACTGGAGCAGGTGGTGGTGATTAATGTTTTAAGAGGAAGTACAACTACGCAACCATCCTCTATATAACAGTAATCAGAGAGGGAAAAATAGAAAGGATTCGACACTTCGGAAATTAAGATATCGGTCAAAGAAAGGAAAGGGATACGAAGGGCGTGAAAATGAAAGACTCCCTAGGCCTCGAATGCTTTATTACCGTCGAGGCCGGAAAAGAACACGAGTTGACCAAGGGAGGTCAGATATGATAGATGAAGGTGAGGAGCCTGTCACAAGTAAGTGGAAGTAATGCTAGGGCTCAGCTGAGGGATTCGTGGTCGTCAACCCACGCTCCCATGATCAGAGCCCCTGGAGACCCGTTTCGTCGCCTCTTACGACAGGCAAGGGCTACCGTGTGTGTTATTCTACCTCCCCCACTCAAAGGGGGTAATTACATCAGACTGTAACACAGAGAAAATATTGTGAACATCGGGAGGCGATATGAGAGGTTAAGGGGAAGATTACACGTGTTTATTCTGAGTCACTTAAAGACAATATCACAAGTAGAACGTCATGAAATGCAACTCATTAATTCAAAATATGAATGATTATGCACAAAAAGCAAAGTTATCGAGTAATTATATTGTAAATCCAATTGTAATTTCAGAGGAAAAAATCAGGAGGGGAGAAATATTTGATCAATATCAGGTTGAAACAGACACACACACTTACACTATAAAAATATTTCACATAAGGAACTCCAGACAGAAAATAAGATGAAGAGATGTCAACGAATAACATTACTAATCTTACATGAAATGCCATGCAACATCATTGTTAACCACAGCGCATTGTATAAAACATACAGACAAATACATTTCTCGAACAAAATTTCAACTCTTCAAAGTCCAGTGATTGTATAATAGGTTACTCTTGAACGTCTAAATTACTAATCAGAATCCTCTTGTAATTTATAAGTTTAAACATACGGTAATTCTTATTTCAACTCACAAGGAATGGGGGTAGTTTTCGTTTACATACCTCTGTTGTAAAATAATCTCATTCGTAACACCGAGTCGCTATTTTTCAGATCTTTCCTGGACTGATTTAGTTTTCTAGTTAGGTACGTTGGCTGACTGGGGAAAATGCAAGGAGAAATATCATTAGGTAACTTCGGGAGCAAGCGAACTGGATCAACACCTTCTATAGGTATAACATTTTCCGTAACAATAAATCTGATATCAAAATGCCCCAACACTAGCATCATTTTGCTCGAACTTTTTCTGTGAATGTACATCATCAATTTACGTTAATAATAGGTCTGAAGTTTTTGCTCTGCTCCTATAATTGGACTTACATCCAGGCTCAGAATAGATAGGACCATTTGATTAAGCTACGAAAAACATACTTCACAAGTACGGTAGCTGAAAATATAAAGTAAACAGGTTCTGAGAAGACCATAGGGACAATAATCCTGTCACCACCGGAACTGATCGAAGATATACGCTTTTTAAGAACAAACATCTTCTTAGGGCACTGAAAGAGGCTCTATAACCTTTTTAAGGTAATCACTAAGTCTAATTTTCGATTAATAATATTCAGATTCCCGTATATATTTTGTAACAGCACCAATTCCACTGATCAAAACAAACACAAGCTAGCACTCCAATTACCGCCATTATGGACAGAGTCAATAGGTCGGTTAAAAGCCTCGATATCGATCTTGGTTCATCGCTTCTAGCCTCTACGCCCACTCGCTCATTTAAATCAGTTAAAGTGTTTAATCTGCTTCTTCTTTGTCTGTTTTTCGTACATTATCATTAGAATTATTATTTGGCTTTTATTCTGTATTGTAATTAGATTAGAAAGTAAACTCATATTCTATGATATTCTTTGTCGGGTTAGCAGCCTCAGACAATTGGGAACGAGTATTTTTTTTAATTATCTGAAGATAAGTGACAATTTTAATGTTTTCACATCATCGGGTGAAATACTTAGCCAAGTACTTACTGGACTGAAGCCACTTCAGGATGATGAACAGCTCTATCACCTTCGCTATCATACATCTATTTATTTTATGGCACTTCTTCTTCTTCTTGAGGTGTGTGGGTACACATTCAAGGAACAAATGAGGCACTTGAACATTATTGTCTTCAGTTCAAGGTACATGGAAGAATAGATCCACCACTAACCTTTGCCTACGTAATATACAAGGCCTGGAAGAACGGACAATTTTCCGCTAGAATAGCTGGAACAGCGAGCTAGAAAGAAGACTATACAGTACCCATTGCACCGCCATATTTGAATCCACTTGAACGTTGCGTCTGCCCTATCATAGTTTAATTCACACGGGGATAGTTTACTGGAATGAAATACTTGAAACCTCTAAACTTGAAGCCAATACTTTTAAACAAACGGGGAAAGCGCACGCTAACTTCGGAAACGCGCGTCAACTTCGGTAGTTTAATATTGCAATTCACTAGTAACTGCCTGTGAATTTGCATTCAGTCTGCTGAAGTGGAGATGCCAAGTGCACAAATACAAGCATGCGTGCAGCTAATTTGCGCATTATTATTGCACGAATTACAAAATTGTCTTAAAAAGAATAAGAATAGGGAAACTTGGGTTGCAGCATGGATTAGTAGAAGGGCTCTGCATGGTGCATCAAACAATTTGTTGAAAAAACTAGCGGGAGAGGATTTGTTAGTTTATAAGTACCATAAAGTTTCGTATTGTTCATAAAATATTGTCGAGAAACTGCAACGTTTGGTTTGCATTCCACTTATTATTAGGAGCATCCATTATTATATACCAACAAATATACTAAAAACCTGGAGGAAAATGCACGTGCCCTGTTTTATGGTTGATTTGCCTACAAGTAGGGGTTCAGAAGGGGCAACTAATGGAGTCAAGTCAGTCACGTGACGGGAAAGTGGACGGCACGGTAACTCAAATTTACTTCCAAGGAAAGTTTCAATTTGACTGTCCAGGCCTAAACGTAGGCGGAAAGCTGAAGGAAAGTCGACTTGCTTCAAGTACTTGACTCCAGTAAACTATCTCCGTGTGAATTAGACGTATGCGACCAAAACAGGTAGGGTTCTTTATTAGTTTACGTGACCAGGATATCAGTTTTACATAGTTAAATTCTAAATACATTACTAGATGGAATGTGAGGAACAGACTTCAGCAATCTTGATGACCTTATTATTAGCAGAAATTAAATCGTTCATGCTGAAACTTTCAGGCAAGTTTTTGAAGATCAACAGATGTTGTGGATCCTATAAGTCACGCTCGTCTTCATTGATGTATCCCCATTTCTTCAGATTCACCTTGCATCGGGACACCACTTCTCAGCCTATTTAACTTCTTCCATGCAGCATACGCCGCGGGTATCTCCTTAACATTCTCCCAATGCTCTTCAGGTAAATAATCTCGCCCCAGTGTTGATGAAGAAAGGCACAGGCTGCAGAAATAAACATGGTTACACTGTTTTCTTAATTAGGAAATCACTCAAAGGTGTATAATGACCATTAAAATACGGGATATACGTAACTGCATACTACATGAAGAAGGAAAATCACCCCATTTCCAGTAATTACAAAACGAGTCACAATACACTGAAATAAAATACATTTAGTATTACAGTTCCGGTACGGTACGTGCACACTGTAACAGAAAACGTCGAACAAAATACAACACGCAGAAATCGTTTATTTACAAGGGGCAGTCAAATGTAAACCAAACCATAAGTAATTACCAAAAGCGTTAATAAAAGTATCCCACTGGGAGACGAGACCATCAATTCCAGTTTTGTAGAAAGAGGTAGGTCGCTGACGGATCCACAACCGAACCCACTCTTGCACTTCCTCGTCCGAATGAAACCGACGTCCACGAATGTCTTTCTTCAGGTCACCAAAAATATGAAAATCACAAGGTGAAAGATCCGGCTGCATGGAGGATGTGCAGTGTTTCCCAACCAAAGCAGCGTAGCCTTCGCCAGATTGGAAGCATTGGGGCAATGGTATGCGCCCTTGTCGGAATCTCCTATGCCACTCGTGCTCATGCAATGTTCGTCATACGCATCAGACATGCGACTACGAGTGTCACATACACCAGCACCTTCATCGACCAGAAAACAAACCACACTTGTCTGCTACTCTACGCTTTCCTCCATTTCTACAGCTGGACGAACACTCTAGATCAGTACCAGTCCACGCATCAACAAAGACATAACCCAACAACTGCGTGCACCTGTGAGTTGTCACTATGCAGTTCTACCACAGTGATGGCAGTATCGATACGTAACAACAGTGTTGCCACTTTTCGCGCGGAATGTGTGTTATGGCGGGTATTCATTTTTCATTTGACTGCCCCTTATAGCTGCCAGCTGATGTAATAAAACAATCAACTGAAATACCCCATAGTAATATAACGACAATATAGGCTTAATTACAAATATATATAATTATGAAGGTGAAGTATTACAACTCAGTCGAAAGACCTCTCTCTACTTTACGCCCCTGAGCGCCTCTTGATGAATCGAAACGGATCACTCAGGAAATTAGATCTTAAAGAGAGGAAGATCTTGAGGAGGATACTAGGACCCATAAGAGAGGAGGATGACATCTACAGGATCAGGCATAACAACGAGCTCTACGAAGATCAGGAACACATAGTCACATGTATGAGGAAAACGTAACAGGCCTTCTACGGGCACATGACCCGCCTGAAACCCTGCGGGCTCACCAACAGAATCCTCGCAGTGGCAAGAAGGAGAAAGGCTTCCAAGACTAAGTGGATCACCTCAGCAAAATCAGAACTAGAGGAACTACAGATTCCATTAGAGATCTCAGTACCGACAGGCCATCCTACAGGGAGTCTTCCCACTGTCCCTGACAAGCAAAAAGAGTACAGAGGCCATCAGACAGTCAGAAAATGAATGCGTACTGAGTCAAGAAAAAGCAGAAGACCATATGTAAGAGTTAATAGGAGTCCCGTTGTCCCTAGTAGGCTAAAACGAACCAAATAATAATAATAATAATAATAATAATAATAATAATAATAATAATAAAGTTTACCCCTCAATCATTCACCTCCTAAAGATGATGATGGCAAATTGGAACACCTCACTTCACGTTTCTCCTAGAAACAGCAGTGTTACAACAATACCCATACCAATACGACGAGGGATCTTCCAAGAGGACTCAATGAGTCCATTATGGTTCTGCATGGCATTAAATCCACTATCCTACCTACTGAACACATGTGGGCATGGATTTAGCAATAAGAACAAGCGAGAAGAGGTATTCAAAATATGGATGACATTAAGCTGTATGCGTCTACCAAACCCCATCTCCAACATCCCTTCTCAATTACCAAGACGTTTTCTTCAGACATAGGTATTTGCTTTGGACTGGACAAATGCAGAACCCAAACTGTCATCAGAGGATCCTACTTAGCACGAGGGACACTTCTAGTTTAAGAGACGAATCCATACAACAGCTAGAGGAAGAAGAAATGTAATCTACAAATATCTCGGTTTTCATCAGAACACTCTTGTGAAATATGCCGATATCAAGAGAAATGTCACATATCAATTATACATAACACGCCTCAACAAAGTACTGACAATACGTACGCCATAGCACTGCCACTCCTCACGTACTCCTTTGGGGTCATAAAATGGACCCGAACAGAACTTCAGCAGTTACAAACGAAAACAGCAGTTTCACTCGCCCGGTACCATATGCATCATCCTAAATCTGCAACCGAACGTCTTACACTCCCGAGATCAGAAGGTGGTAGGGGCGTCTTATCCATTGTCAATTTACACAACAGTCTGGTATGAAATCTAAGAGAATATTTCGATTCGAGAGCTGACACATCGTGTCTTCATCAAGCTGTTTGCAGAGCTGATATGGACTATACACCTCTCAATCTTTTGTCACTGGAAATGCTTGTTTCTACCGCACTTTAAAGGAATGGCTACGTGGAAGCTAAAACCTCTTCAAGGGAAATATCGCCACGATCTGGATCAGCCTCATATCGACAAAGTTGCGTCACACGCTTGGCTGATCTACTCTGGTCTTTTCCCAGAAATAGGATTTGTTCTGGCCACCTAAGATCAAGTAATTGTTATACGGAACTACTGTAGATTCATCATGATCCAACAGTTGTTACAGACAACTGCCGCCTCTGTTTCAGAACTACAGAAAGTATGCAGCACGTCATCTCTGGCTATCCACACTTGACCAACACTTATTATAAGCACCGACATGATCATTCACCAGAAACTTTCTGTAAAATGTGGATTTCTTCATTCGTCAACTGCATATTGGAAATACACGCCTCCACCCGTTCTCGAAAACGTTTCATACAAGCTTCTATGGGACCGAGAAGTAATTATCAATGTCATGCTCAGCAACATTAGGCCATATATTATTCTAATCGACAAAATCAAAAAGGGCCGCATCCCTTGTAGAAATTGCTTGTCCAAAGACCTCTATCTGCAAACAACAATAGCCACAAAGATATCAAAATACACAGAACTGAAAATAGAAATACTGTACAACCCCTGTGGAAACTAGAATCAGTCATCACAGTTCCAGTAGTAATATCATGTACCGGTGTTATTGCTCAGTTCTCTGGCCGCATTAAACCTGTATCATCACACCTACGTTGAACTACAGAAAGCCACCCTCCTGAGCACCTGCCACATTGTAAGAAAGTTTCTAGGAACGACCTTTCCTCTGACACACGCCAAACAGCATGAAGTTCCAAGGCGCAGTTCCAGTAATACTGAAGAACAGATTCCCAAATCGGGGGAATAAGAAGTTGTTTAGCGACATCATCGGCGCATATTTATGGTAAAATGCATATGTTCTAATAAATTTTTTTACAAGTTGCTTTACGTCGCAGCGACACAGATAGGTCTCACGGCGACGATGGAACAGGAAAGGGCTAGGAGTGGGAAGGAAGCAGCCTTGGCCTTAATTAAGTTACAGCCCCAGCATTTGACTGGTATGAAAATGCGAAACCATGGAAAAACCATCTTCAGGGCTGCCGACAGTGGGGTTCGAATTCACTATCTCCCGAATACTGGATACTGACCGCACTTAAGCGACTGCAGCTATCGAGCTCGGTGTAATAATTTCTGTTGTAAACATTTGTAGATATATGTACCTATAGTTTCATAATCAAGAGGGTGACTCCTTGCTTAGGCCGAGTCAGCCCAGTATTTATCGGCACCAGCCGAGCCTTCCTAAATAAGAGGGTAAATGGATGCGAAAAAGCTCGGAAGAACTCTATGCATTAACTGAGCGATTCACTTCAGTCGCACGCAAACGGCGTATGAAATTTTATGGACATTTAGCACGAATGGATGACTCACGACTGACTAAGAAAATATTTCTTACTATCAATGGAAACCGACAATCCAAAGCTCGCTGGCTAGTGGATGCACAGAAGGACCTCGCAGAAGTCGACGTTGATCCAATGGCAAGGAATACATACAGACAAAAGATCAACAGCCATAAATTTGCACCCAAGAATCCATCTGAGAAAAGCTTGAAACTCAAAACCTCATGGACACAAGAAAGACGGCAGGCCCATAGTGAAAGGATGAGGAAGATTTGGGAAGATAAGAAGAACAAGAAGATGAAGAATACCAGTGCTATTTAATGGTTCCACGTGCTCCTTAAGGGGCTAAACGAATCTATTTTATATATACATAAAATAATAATAATAGTCAGAACAAGTATGTCTATGTTAAACCCTTAAAATTAACAGGACGGCCCTCTCATATTTAGCTGAATATAATTCAGTTCCATGTTTTGGGGGGAAGGTCCTGGTTAGGACCGATTCTTTCTATTTGCCTTGTATCGCACCACTCAGACACATCTAATGGCTACGATGGGTCAATACAAGGCTATAGCTGCGGGTTCTGGACATTTGTGGCCATCACAAAAGCACGTACATTTGCGGTCACAGTGATAAACTTGTGCCCATTCGGAGAAATTCCCCACTTTTCACACGACATTTTCGGTCACGACAGCAGGGGTGGGCCTCATTAGCTTAATCTCGAAGTGTCCCCGCCAACCTGCCTAAACTCCTGCTCGCTCCTTGCAGATCAACATTTTTCTCTCATGGGTATTATTATATATCGAAAATTCCTGGTGTAAGTATTTACTGTGGATTTGACAGTTACTAATAAGGCACACGGTACGGTTATATGTACAGAAACTGTAGGGAAAGTCAACATGAAATCATCTCGTTCACTACGTATTTACCTTCAAAATGCCGTCAATCCGAGAAACGATACCATTTAATAATAAATTATGTTATCGGGTTTTCGTTCTACCGACAAATTCGCGGTTTTCGGAGATACCGAGGTGCCGGAATTTTGACGCGCAAGTGTTATTTTACATGCCGTAAATCTACCGACGCAAGACCGACGTATTTGAGCTCCTTGAAATACTACTCGGTCCGTATCTGTGGTGTAGTGGTTAGCATGATTAGCTGCCACCCTCGGAGGTCTGGGTTCGATTCCTGGCTCTGCCAGTAAAACGTGGTAGGATGGTTGGAACGGGGTCTACTCAGCCTCGGAAGTCAAATGAGTAGACGGGTTCGATTCCCATTCTCGAAATGGTTTCCCGTGGTTTCCCACTTCTCCTCTACCCAAATGCAGGGATGGTATCTAACTTAAGGCCACGGCTAATTTCTTCCCTCTTCCTTAACCGTCCCTTCCGATCTTTTCATCCCCTCACAAGGCCCCTGTTCAGCATAGCAGGTGAGGCCGCCTGGGCGAGGCACTGGTCCTCCATCGACCCAGGACACTGCCGTTGAGGCGGTAGCGGTGGGACCGCTTGCTGAGTCCGAGGGAAAGGCCAACCCTGGACGGTAAATGGATTAAGAAGGAAAGAAAGAAAGAAAGAAAGAAAGAAAGGAAGAAAGAAAGAAAGAAAGAAAGAAAGAAAGAAAGAAATACCACTGGACTGAGTCAGGATAGAACCTGCCAACTTGGGCTCAGAAAGCCAGTGCTCTACCTTCTGATCTACAAAGCTTCCTCAGTTCTTTATTTTTCAAAGGAAATCTGCAAGAAAAGAAAAGTATGCCTACTGTACGCATGCTTGATTCTGTTACATACAGAGAAAACTTAAATTTGTTGAACTCCAAAACTCTGTACTCTGTATTACAGTGAGGTACAGGCTATGTGATGCCACATTGGAATCCCAAATGATTAGACGAAGAACAGATTCATTTAACATGTGTTTATATTTCAAGCGAGATGCCAGTATGACACCACGAGGCCTCAAACATGGAAAGTTTATGTGAGTCCATAGCGGCCTCACGCGGCCCGAATTGCATTAAGCCCTATGAGTCAACGTTTGGTCTCACGTGGCACTCAACATGTTAATATATGGCGTCGCTTTTTCGCCTTGGCACCACCCAGAGCGCTGTAGCAGACTACATAGACTGGCTGGAAGGGCTCATACAACTCCTAGCTGAGGAAAATTGCAGCACGTCCGCCATGTTTGCTGGAGGCACTCGTCAGCGGTTAGCTGCCAACAAGGAAAGATGCATAAGTCGTGTTCTGCAATTTGTTGTACGGATAGAGAGAATACGAGAAGGAATTCATCAATTTATAAGTATTTGTTTCTTTCTGCTACCAGAGAACATGGTGGAACAGCTTTCGACTCGGCAAAAGTTCAGTTACTGCAACAATTTTTCAGCGCAGACACCTAGGCGCGATTGCAGTTTCCTCGCCGACTTCTCGCGATGGTGGTCATCGTGCGGTGCACAGGGCAGCCAACTCGTGACAAGACCATTGGTCTGGTGGTGGTGGTGGTGATTATTGTTTTAAGAGGAAGTACAACTGGGCAACCATCCTCTATATAACACTAATCAGAGAGAAAAATGGAAGGGGTCCGACACTTCGAAAAATGAAGGTATCGACCAAAGGAAGACAAGGGCCACGAAGGGCGTGAAAATGAAAGACTCCCTAGCCCTCGCAAACCGAATAGCGTCGGGGTCGGGATAGATCAAGTGTGGACCAAGAGAGGTCGGATAGGATAGGTGAAAGTGAGGAGCCTGGCACAAGTAAGTGGAAGCGATGCGAGGACTCAGCTAAGGGCCCCGTGGTCGCCAACCCATGCTCCAAAGTTCAGAGCCCCTGGGGCCCCTTTTAGTCGCCTCTTACGACAGGCAGGGGATACCATGGGTGTTATTCTACCGCCCCCACCCTCAGGGGGACCATTGGTCTGGATGATTAGATCCGGCTAGTGGCAAAAGCATGGGTCAGGGTCCCATTGGACTGGGATCAAGCAATATTCCGTACGGTGAGAAGAATCTGCTGCCTGCTAGTGACAAAGCTATTGGTCTGACTACTTTGCATTTAGTTGTGTTTTTATTGAGCGCGTTTTGGTGACGGAATGCATTTCACTTCATTACTGGGAATGACGTCATATCCGATTGTATCTCAGCCAATGGAAACTACACCGCCCTTGAGCAATGAACGATGGCGTGTGAAAAATTAGATTAGGCCTAGGTTAAAGAAGTAATTACACTTCTGGGGGACGAGGGATAGGTCCAAGGCTGTCGCAGTGAACACATCTCTCCTCTACAAGGTATTCCACATAAGATGTGTAACATTTTAAATCCCTTATGATGCTATAAAATGCTGCACAAACTGATTTTCCACCTTCAACTTTCTTCCGCCAGTCTATGCAATATAATAGGCCTATAAGTTATTGACACCGTCAAATGGCCAAACGTATTGCTTACTTATTACCCTGAAAAGCTTAAAGCTTGCCTCGGTGCGTGTCACGTTACTGACGTCACAGTAGATTTCGGAAACGGTTGTGAGGCCTTACAGAGGTGTGCAAATTATTAGACTCAAACAAAAGAATCCACATACAACCCAGTTTCTTTTGCAAAACACGTTTATTAAAACACTCTACATAATGTTTAATACTTAGTATGGTATCCCCTGTTTTTATAATCATTCTTATACGGTTTGGCATGCTGTTCATAAGTGTTTTACAATTTTCCTTGATATCTTGGTCCCTGTGCCATATCTTCACAAGCTCCTCCAAGAGCTGAATCTTGTTCGTAATCGTCTTCTTCCTCAGCTTTTTTAACTATTGCCCACAGGTTCTTGATAGGTTTTGCGTCCGGGCTGTTACCTGGCCAGGGAAGGACATTTACATTGTTTTCTTCTACGAATTTGAGCACTGATTTGGCTTAATGACAGGGTACTCTCTCCTGCATGAAGATGAAATCTCCATCCGGAAACCATTCCTTCAATTGTGGAAATAATCAAGTTTCTAGCACTTTCTTGTACTGCTCTTGTCTCATAGTACCTTCTACCAGATACAACCTGCCAGTTCCTTTCGATGACATGCAGCTCCATACCAGAACAGAGGTTGGATGCTTCACTGCCTCTGCGATGCACTGGGGATGGAACTCCTCATCCTCTGCTCGACGAACGTACTGAGCGCTTTCTTGGCTTATAGAGAATATTGATTCATCAGAGAAGACGACCTAAGAAATATAATTAAAAGAAACCATAAATATCATGCTACAGTAACTTTCGAAAACAAGACTAATATATATCCTGTTGTGAGTTATATATTCACTTCATGAACTGCAACTTCATTCCTGCTACTGGTTTAAAAAAATTATATTACTTACCCTACTGCAGTCACTACCAAATTTCTTCTGAACCTCCTTGGCCCAAATCGGCCTTTTTTGTGGCCATTGCAGGCGTGATTCTTGCCTTCTTACGGGGTCTGTGTGCTAACAAACCGGCGGCGCAAAGTCGTCTCCGAACAATAGACGGTGATATCTCCACACCATACGATTTCAGATTGTCTCAAATGTCCTTACTGGATGCCCTTCTGTTCGCTTTAGCTATCTGTATAAGTTTTCCAGCCATTCGCGGACTCATTTTAGGCTTTCGACCACAGTCATCTTTTCGTTTTGAACAAGTTCATCACCAGCCTTGATTGCCACATTGATTCGGCTCGTTGATTTCTGTGAAACATCCAATTTTCTTGAAATATCGCTTTGAGAATATACCTTTTCTTTCAAGAGCCATGCAATCAAAGCTTTTTTCCTTGGTGATAAGTCTGATGTCTTCCCCAAAACCACTTTTTAACAGAAAAGGAACTTCACAGAACAATCAGTACTGAAGTATCAAATACAACAATGATACCGCCTTTTTGAAACAATGAAGCCTTGTAAGTCACTAGAAACAATCCTACTGACCACACTTTATCACATACTCCTCAACAAAGCAAGAATGATATAGCAAATTAAATATCAAGAGGCTGGACCAACGAGCTAGAATTACACAGAGAGGCGGAAGAGCTGCCTGGGTGAAGCCGATAGAACGAACGTCGGCCATGTTTCCTGTGGTCACACAAGCAAGTGAGCATGGCTCTTGAATAGAGAAAAGTGTAGAAAATACGCATTTTAGAATCACTTAGGATGAATTAAAGACCGTTAGCCGAAAGCTTTAAAGCATTAAAAACCATAGACTGCGAATACCGCCACTTCATCACGCTGCGGCACGAGGCCAACATCACGATCAGCTGATTGTAGGGTAGTTCGAAATCGTTGCACATTGACTTACGAATAGGACCCAAAATCGGTTGGTTGTTGTGGTTAAGCGTAAATTACAATAAAACCGTGTACATAAATATTTAGACAGAAATCCTTAAAATGAAACGGACCTACAATAGGTTACAACCTTATTCTGATCATATTTTTAAAGGTACTGCTTCCCCACGAGTACTGTCTTCATTTATTTATTTCTTAATCTGTTTAACCTCCAGGATTGTTTTTCCCCCGGACTCAGCGAGGGATCCCACTTCCACAGTGACCTGGAGCGTGGGACTTTGGGTCGGGGGATACAACTGAGGGGACGACCTCTAACTCGTCCAGGAGCTCGCACCTGCTATGCTGAACAGGGGGATGGGAAGTTTGGAGGGGATAGACAAGGAAGAGGGAAGGAAGCGGCCGTGGCCTTAAGTTAGGTACCATCCCGGCATTTGCTTGGATGAGAAGTGGTAAACCATGGAAAACCATTTCGAGGACGGCTGAGGTGGGAGTCAAACCCATCTCTTTTCAGTTGCTTTCCCGAAGCTGAGTGGAGCCAGTTCCAGCCTGCGTACCACTTTTCAAACTTTGTGGCAGAGTCGGGAATCGAACCCGGGCCTCCAAGGGTGGCAGGTACTCACGCTAACACCGCAGAGGCGACCCATGAGTACTGTACCACTAAAATTGTTTAATGTAATTATTTATTACAGTATAGGGGGCATATCATTTTCCGATTACCATATCATACTGGGGTTACTAGCTGAAAGCTAACGTTGAAAGTTGTCCATTATGAAGTGTAGCCTAGTTTTAAATACCAATGCAACTGACATCTACAATAAAGGCTGCATAAATTTCACAAATAGGAGTAAAATGCTGTAATTAACATGCTTGGTGTACGTTTGACCGAAATAGGTGACTTTTCGTGGTTACGTGTCCTTGGCGGTAGGCACTCCATTTTCCATTCCGATAAATAATTACCGTGGCTATCAGTACTTCCGCTGTGTAAGCATTAAAATGGATTTAATTACAAACAGAAATTACAAAAAGTGATCTCGGCTATCATTCAGTAATTCTTACTTAAAGTACGATATATCCTTGGTTTTATTACTACGATGAGTAGAACCATACACTGAGCATACGCCTGGCGTTCTTGAAAGCGAGAATTTATCTTTTCACTTCTTCAAAACGTACGAATTTTTTTTTGCCATGCACAATTTCCCTGTCACCTGAACACATGTTCTGGCGCCAACTCGCTTTGTTTTGACAACCGTTAACATGGCTGCCGTTCATCAACTTGCTTCCGCAGGGAGCGCTGATGTCGGGCATACAGCCCCTCTATGTTATTCTAGCTCGTTGGGCTGGACAGAACAGCTTGTGTAGAGAAGTAAAACAACCATTGCTGCCACCTCCAGAAAAAATAAACTTACCTACCACATATACTTAACACCATGGCCCAATACTATGAGCAACACATAAACAAAGCTCATTGAAACGAAATCAGTCATTCCTCCCGTATTTATTAACATATACATCGTGATAAACAGAAAAAAAAGTGAAAATACGATGGTGAGTCTAATAATTTGCACACCTCTATCCGAAGTACCACGGTGACGCAATGCGCTCGGCAAGAAAAGCGTTCATCTTCTACGTCCCGCCATTATACAAAGCAGAAAGCATTGACCATTCAGTAGATTACCATCAGTCTTGCTTAGCAACGCACGTGACAGATCTCGATGTATCTGTTGATCTATTCTTAAATGTTCCTTGAACTACTAATAAAAATTCTCAAGTGCTTCATTTGTTCCTTACATGTGTATTAAGAGCGTTGCCTACGTTATAATACAAGGCCTGGAAATAGAGCCCGTAAAACGCTATGGAAGTGGTTACACTGAAGTTCAATGCCGGGCCGCTAGGATCGCTATCTTGCCCCCTGTCTACCAGGCTCACGCCTTGAAACGTGTTCATTAACTGAGTTGGTTGTGAATGTATTATGTTAAGCATTCGCAGTTCCAGTCATGGTTTATTCATGAGAAATTAAAGGTAGTGGAATTTCGTTTCACAAGTTTCCAGTGAATGTTCAATGTTCGAAACATTATACAGAGGAAGTATTACGCATGAGATACGACTTCAAGCTGATCGAAGTAGGCCTCTGTTCCTAAGTTTTGATCCGAGTTACGTCATAAGAATCGGGCGATCCCAAAATTTGTCACTGGAAATTTTTAAACTATGCTACCGTGACCGGCAATCATTTGAGAGGCATCTTCAAACTCAGAAATCTTAAATTAGGAAACCAACGAGGAAAATAATTTGCCCAACAAATTTCACGAAAATGAATGTAGCAAGAGCTAAAAATATTGTATTTTCCCCTGAAACAAACTCTAGTTGTAAAGTATGGAGGTAGTTTTGTCCCGAAAGCATAAAATACAGTTTAAAATAAGCCATTTGTTTTATGGAACATTTTATTAAATTGTTCAATGCGCATAACGTCTGCAACACCTCACATGGGACATATTCAGGAACGAGAACAAACGAGCAACTTTTAACCGGGTGAGTTGGTCGTACGGTTAGGGGCGCACGGCTGTGAGCTTGCATCCGGGAGATAGTGGGTTCGAATCCCACTGTCGGCAGCCCTGAAGATGGTTTTCCGTGGTTTCCCATTTTGACACCAGGCAAATGCTGGGGCTGTACCTAAATTAGGGCCACGGCCGCTTCCTTCCAACTCCTAGGCCTTTCCTATCCCATCGTCGCCATAATACCTACTTGTGTCGGTGCGATGTAAAGTCACTAGCAAAAAAAGCATTTTTAGTACTGAAGATGAACTCCTCAGTTGGTTAATTAATGATTTCCTGTCATATATTAAGAAACTTAAAATGCATTCAGAGAAAGTAAAAAAGAATCATGAGAGAAATGTATCAGGCATAGATCTTGACTACCCAGTCCACTGTGGCCTGCGTAAAATACTTCATAAGTATACATTTGCATTATGCATTGATGAGGAACCTAACGAGCTACGACATCGAGCTCTTCTTCAGCTACCTAAGACGCCAGGCGGAATACAATGGCATTATGGTTCGTGTGGCAAAAGAAAAAAACAGACTGTAAAGGCTGTTTAGAACATATCTGTTCTCCAGCTACTCAAAGTCCAACATTGTGTCTTATTCGTTTTCAAGATCGAGGAGCCCTCAGATACCGAAAATCGTCTGTGGCACTTCAGCAGTGAACGACGGAATTTGTCACTTACGCTACGCAGTACTTGTCCCAAAGAGAGTTACTAAAAGGTGTGCGTTTATTTTTTAGAAAGACGTGTTCAACAGTGAAATTAAGTGTGGAAAGTGTAAAGGCGACAAACCACCTCGTTTTCTACTATGAACATTTCTGAGACCTCTGTTAGACAACATTACTTTGAGCCACTCAAGTAGAAGAGAGAAAGTTTTGAAACTTGATAAGAAGCCCCTCAGAAGGAAAGTTTTGAAACTTCAGTGACATATCCAAGCCAATGCAGCACCGCTCTATAAATAAAGTACTGTCAATACTCGCAAAAACATTCAGTTCTTTTTATTTAGGATATACTTTACTTATTGACATAATTATACGGCCATGCGAATACAAGGGGGCAAGACCGCGATCCTAGCGGCTGAATGGTGAACTAGGAAGCAACCCATTTCCACGAGTGCATTTCAAGGCCTTGCATTATAGCGTAGGCAACGATTAAGAGTCATAAATGAGGAAGAAGAAGAACTAGCGATATGATAGTAAAGATGGTCGAGCTGTTCCTTGTCCTGGCGAGCCTTCAGTCCAGTAAGTATGTACTTGGCTTGTTCCTCAATCCATTGTTTAATACCGATGATGTGAAAAAATTAAGACTGACACTTTTCTTCAGGTGGAGAACAGGCATATTATAAGTGAACGTGTATACAAATGTAAAGGTTATTGTATGATGTCACACACCACAACACGAATCTCGAAAACAAATACTGGGAATTTTTTTCATTTATTTATTTATTTATTTATTTATTCATACATACATAATCATTATAAACTGTTATGCCTTTCAGCGTCCAGTCTGCAAGCCTCTGTGAATTTACTAAACGTCGCCACAATCCTCGATTTGCAACTAGTGTTGCGGCCTCATTTAGTTCTATACCTCTTATCTTTAAACCTTTAGAAACCAATTCTAACCGTCGTCGTCTTGGTCTACCTCTACTTCTCTTATCCTCCATAACAGAGTCCATGATTATCCTAGGTAACCTATCCTCCATTCGCCTCACATGACCCCACCACCAGAGCCGGTTTATGCGTACAGCTTCATCCATCGAGTTCAATCCTAAATTAGCCTTTATCTCCTCATTCAGAGTACCCTCCTGCCATTGTTTCCACCTGTTTGTACCTGCAATCATTCTTGCTACTTTCATGTCTGTTACTTCTAACTTATGAATAAGATATCCTGAGTCGACCCAGCTTTCGCTCCCGTAAAGCAAAGTTGGTCTGAAAACAGACCGATGTAAAGATAGTTTCGTCTGGGAGCTGACTTCCTTCTTACAGAAAACTGTTGATCACAACTGCAAGCTCACTGCATTAACTTAACGACACCTTGATTCAATCTCACTTACTATATTACCATCCTGGGAGAACACACAACCTAAATACTTGAAATTATCGACCTGTTCTAGCTTTGCATCACCAATCTGACATTCAATTCTGTTGAATTTCTTACCTACTGACATCAATTTAGTCTTTGAGAGGCTAATTTTCATGCCATACTCATTGCACCTATTTTCAAGTTCCAAGATAGTAGATTGCAGGCTTTCGGCACAATCTAACATTAAGACCAAGTCGTCAGCATAGGCCAGACTGCTTATTACATTTCCACCTAACTGAATTCCTCCCTGCCATTTTATACCTTTCAGCAGATGATCCATGTAAACTACGAACAGCAAAGGTGAAAGATTACAGCCTTGTCTTACCGCTGTAAGTACCCTGAACCAAGAACTCATTCTACCATCAATATTCTCACATAAGCCCAATTGTCAACATAAATGCCTTTGATTGATTTTAATAATCTACCCGTAATTCCATAGTCCCCCAGTATGGCGAACATCTTTTCCCTCGGTACCCTGTCATATGCTTTCTCTAGATCTACGAAACATAAATACAACTGCCTATTCCTCTCGTAGCATTTTTCAATTACCTGGCGCATACTGAAAATCTGATCCTGACAGCCTCTCTGTGGTCTGAAATCACACTGGTTTTCATCCAACTTCCTCTCAACGATTGACCGCACCCTCCCTTTCAAGATGGCAGTGAATACTTTGCCTAGTATACTAATCAATGAGATACCTCGATAGTTGTTGCAATCCTTCCTGTTCCCTTGCTTATAGATAGGTGCAATTACTGCTTTTGTCCAATCTCAAGGTACCTTACCAACACTCCATGCGAATTTTACTACTCTATGAAGCCATTTCATCCCTGCCTTCCCACTGTACTTCACCATTTCAGGTCTAATTTCATCTATTCCTGCTGCCTTATTATTATTATTATTATTATTATTATTATTATTATTATTATTATTATTATTATTATTATTATTATTATTATTGTCTGGTTTTATATGGCGGGACTCAGGCTATGGAGCCTGTTATTCTGTCCGACCATACGTACACCTACATGAAGAGTTTTGTGTTCACTAAATTATCTACAACTTAATATCTTAAGGTATCAATGAAATGTTTTAATTAACCTAATAACTTTGCTATGATCTAATCCTACTATGTTATAAGAAATTATTATTATTTATTAACCAGGTTTGACAGAGTTTCTTAAAGCGGAGGTGGTTTGACACGCTCCTAATTTCAGCGGGTAGGGAATTCCAAATTCGGCTGACGGCGACTACAAATGATCTACTGTAACCAGTTGAGCGGTGAATGAGAATACTTAGTACTGCGGTGGATGATGATCTGGTAGGAATACTAGAAGGTGATGCTAAGTAATGGAATTGTGTAGCAAGGTATTCAGGAGTGTTAAGGTTCAGTATACGTTGTAACAGGGAAACGGTGTGTAAGTTTCGTCGCTCTCTTAAGCGGAGCCATGAAAGCCTACCAAATGCGGGAGAAATATGGCTAAACCTTGGTATATCTGAAATAAATCGAACGCATGCGTTATGTGCCTTTTGGAGCTTGATGGAAAGTGAGGCGTTCAGGTTACTGTATACTACGTCACAGTAGTCGAATATTGGCATTACCATACTTTGGATAAGCAGTTTTCTTACATTTTGGGGGAGTAAATCTCTGAGTTTCTTAAGGAAATGTAAGGAATAAAACACTCGCTGACATATACATGTTACATGATCGTTCCAACTAAGGTTTTTATCCATTATCATCCCTAAGTTTTTAACTGTGTCTTTAAATTGTAACTAAGTGCCTCTTAATGTTACTGAGTGGGTATGGACGTCTGTACGTCGTGCGTGGGTTTTTTGGGTAGCTAAGAGTATACACTGCGATTTTGGGCATTGATTTTTAGTGCATGGTCATAGGTCCACCTACATATTCTTCCTGGGTCGTCATTCATATTATTTATTGCAGTCGGTAAGTCACGAGGATGTGCATGTGTATATATCTGTATGTCGTCCGCGTACACATGATATTGACAGTGTTTAATTACTTGTGTTAGTCCTGAAATGAAGATCGAAAATAGGAGTGGCGCTAGCACTGACCCCTGTTGTATTCCAGACTCTACAGACTGCCATGAAGAGAAATGTTCACCTGTAGATACACACTGCCGGCGATCAGAGAGATAGGAATACATCCAGCATAGTGTGCTTTGTGAGAAATTAAGAGCACGTAATTTTGCTATTAGTATGTCCGTGTCGACGCAGTCTAAGGCCTTACTAAGGTCTAGAAGAGTTAAAACAGTAACTTCTCCCTTATCCATAGCTACTCCTATGTCGTTTGTAACTTTAAGCCGAGCAGTAGTCGTCCTATGATTGCTTCTAAAACCGGACTGGTATTTGTCAAGAAGCATATTGTTATTTAAATATGCGGTTATTTGTCTGTGAACTATTTTCTTCTAAATTTTGGACAGAAATGGTAAAATGCAAATGGATTGAAAGTCTTTGGGTTCCACAGGATTGTTGGTCTTTGGGAGTGGGCGAACAATTGTACATTTCCAAAGGGAAGGGAATATGCCGGTTATCAGTGAGGTATTAATGATGTTTGTTAGAGTTGATAGGATTACGTCTAGAGTTTTTAACAGTAACTGTGGAACAATCTCGTCACATCCTGTCGCAGTTGTCTTTATTGATAGTGCAATTTGTCTCACTTCTGCAGGAGTTACGAGGGAAAAATATAACTGGTCTCCTCGATTGTTAGTATTGTCATTGTGCAGAATTTTGTTAATCGTCTGTTCTTTTGTTGTCTCGTCAATGTTAACGGGTCTTGTAATAAAGTACTGGTTTAAATCATCCAGTGATAGTTCAATGTCAGCAGTATGTATTTTATTTCCACTTATGCCCATTTTGTTAATGGTTTTCCAGATTGTTGTGTTCCGGGTTAGCAAAATGTTCTGTGAGTGTCTTATTTTAGCATTCCTTACGGCCTGTGTGGTCCTGTTACGAATGGTCTTGTACAGGTCAAAATCGTTTGGTATTTGGCTAGTTTTAAATTTTCTGAAAGCTTTGTCTCTCTCTGTCATTATGTTTCGTACTTCCTGAGTCATCCGTGGAGCCGCAGGGCGTGTTACGCGAGCAGTGCGTTTTGGCGCGTGTTTGTTAAGAAGAGTTAGCAGTTGTGTGTTTAGGAACTCCACTTTATCATCTTATATTATCTAAAATATGGACATTATGCCAAGGTATGCTTGCTGCGTCTTCTAATAGTTTTTCGTTATTTATACTTTTTAGGACTCGGAATGTAATTAATTTAGATCTGTACTTGGGGCATTTAAGTGAATAAGCTAAATAAATTAAGTCGTGATTGGATAGTCCGCAAGCAGACATTTGCCCGTTGGTCGGTACCCTGTCAGGGTTATTCGTCATAATTAAGTCCAGTAATGTATGTGATGTGGCTGTGTGATGTGTTGCGTTAAGTGGCAAAATCGTCATGTTACAAGATTTAAATATGTTGATTAGTTGTTTAGTCTCAGTCATTGTGTCGTTAAGGATGTCAGTATTGAGGTCTCCTAGTAATAAAACATGCTCATACCTGGGTAAGAGATCAAGTAAGATGTCTTCAAGGTCGGTGATGTATCCAATCTTTGGTGGGCGATACACTATACTCAGTAAGCACTTTTCACCTAAAGTCTCAATTTCTATGAACATGAGCTCAGGCCTTGCGCAGTATTCACTAATTGTTTTGTAGATTATTTTATATTTTAGGTCATTCCTAATATACATAGCTATTCCTCCGCCGGCTTTACCTGTGCGATCATTTCGTATCAAAGTATAATTTTCGAGGTGGACAAGAAAATCTGACAACTAAAGTTTCATCCAGGTTTCCCCGTTCATGACGATGTGAGGGTTGACATTAGAAATTATGTTACGGAGTTCGTGGAAGTGAGGAATTAGACTTTGAACGTTAGCAAGTATGACAATGGAGTTTATTACCATCCTTTCCACTTCCTCAAGCATAATTTCACCAACATCATTTTCCTCCTCCCCATGAGCTTGGCTGTTCGCAACGCCACCAGGATGATATCCTTTTACATTGAGAAGATGTTCAAAATATTCCCTCCACCTCTCCAGTGATTCCCTGGGATCTATTATGAGTTCACCTGAATTACTCAAAACACTGTTCATTTCCTTTTTCCCTCCCTTCCTAAGATTCTTTATTAATGTCCAGAAAGGTTTCCCTGCTGCTTGACCTAGCCGTTCCAGGTTGTTACCAAAATCTTCCCATGACTTCTTTTTGGATTCAACAACTACTTGTTTCGCTCTGTTTCTTTCATCTACGTACAAATCTCTGTCTGCCTCGGCCCTTGTTTGGAGCCATTTCGGATAAGCCTTTCTTTTACGTTTACAAGCTGCTCTCACTTCATCATTCCACCAAGATGTTCGCCTTTTCCCATCTTTACACACAGTTGTTCCTAGGCATTCCCTTGCTGTTTCTACTACAGCATCCCTGTATGCCACCCATTCACTTTCTATATCGTGAACATGTTTACTGTCTACTGTTCGAAACTTCTCACTAATCATGTCCATGTACTTCTGTCTAATTTCCTCGTCCTGGAGATTTTCTACCCTTATTCGTTTGCAGACAGATTTCACTTTCTCTACCCTAGGCCTAGAGATACTTAGTTCACTACAGATCAGATAGTGGTCTGTATCATCGAAAAATCCGCAGAAAACTCATACATTCCTAACAGATTTCCTGAGGTGGTGGTGGTGGTGATTATTGTTTTAAGAGGAAGTACAACTAGGCAACCATCCTCACAGCTTTCCTGAATTCGAAGTCTGTTAAGATATAGTCTATTATGGATCTGGTACCCCTAGCCTCCCATGTGTAGCGGTGAATAGCCTTATGCTTGATGAATGTATTCGTAACAGCTGAACACATACTAGCACAGAAGTCCAGCAAACGCTTCCCATTCCCATTAGCTTCCATATCTTCCCCACATTTACCAATCACCCTTTCGTATCCTTCAGTTCTATTTCCAACTCTCGCAGTGAAATCGCCCATTAGCACGATTCTATCACTGCTGTTGACCCTGACAACGATGTCACTCAATGCTTCATAAAACTTGTCAACATCCCCATCTGCACCCTCACATGGTGAATACACGGACACAATTCTAGTCCTAATGCCTCCAACTGACAAATCTACCCACATCATTCGCTCATTTACGTGCCTAACAGAAACTATGTTGCGTGCAATGATATTCCTGATAAAGAGCCCTACCCCAGACTCTGCCCTTCCCTTTCTAACACCCGTCAAGTACACTTTATAATCTCCTATCTCTTTCTCGTTATCTCTCCTTACCGGAATATCACTTACCCCTAGCACATCCAGATGCATCCTCTTTGCTGACTCAGGCAGTTATACTTTCTTTCTTCCATAAGCCCCATTAATAGTGATAGCTCCCCATCGAATTACATTTCGTTCGCCAAGTTGTTTCCAAGGAGTCCATCGCCTGTCAAATGGGAGTGGGACTCCGTTACTCTCATAGGTCCTAGGCTTACTTAAAATGTTCTGAGCTCGGTAAATTCATGAAGGAGGATGCTACCCTACTTGCACATAGTCCAAGTGAGGATCTCTCCTCTAACGGGTTATGGACCACCGGTGGATTGTATAGTCCTAGCCGCCTGAGCACAAGGAGGGCCATGACTCAGAATATGTCCGAGATGCCCCCTCCCATTCCATAGCAACTGGTATCCCGACTCTCAGGACCACCTACTAGGCCACTCAGCCGTTGCCCATGGTTCACGAACTAGGATGTGACTACAGTAACCCAAAAGCATGAACCATTTATTTATTTATTTATTTATTTATTTATTTATTTATTTATTTATTTATTTATTTATTTATTTATTTATTTATTTATTTATTTATTTATTTATTTCGTTAGGGCCATCTATGGACCACGGTGCTTGTGTTTTAGCTGTTTCTTGATGTCATTGTCGTTGTTTGGCACAATTGGTGTTCTTAGCGATTGGTTTGGCAGCTGTTTTCTTGTTGGTACCTCGAGCTTTTCTGATGGCCCAGTAGTCCTTCATTTTCCGGCTAAATTCAATCTTACGTTCCTCAGACCATTTCCTGGTCTCGTCTTTTGGTCTGAGGGTAACTTCAGTGAGGGATGTTACAAAGGATTTAGTTTTAAGAGTTGTATGATAGTTACTCCGATCAGCTATGTCATTTTGATTTATATGGAGTTCCGAAAGGTCCTTCACCACTTGCTTCATCCACACGAATCCAGTAGCTTTGCCCTTGTTAGCAGCCTTGAAGATCCTATGGGATAACCTATTTGAGTCCATTCTGGGTAGGTGTCCGTAGAAAGCCATTCGCCTTCTTCTATGGCATCTATGAGATTTTCTTGGTGTTTACATAGCTCACGATTTGGTTGATACCATCGTCTTCCATCTGGTAAAATTCTTGGTCCCACTATCTGTCTCAGGAACTTTCTTTCTTGTGCCTCGAGGGCCCTTAATGGTGTCTTCTTAGTTAAATATTTATTTATTTATTTATTTATTTATTTATTTATTTATTTATTTATTTATTTATTTATTTATTTATTTATTTATTTATTTATTTATTTATTTATTTATTTATTTATTTATTTATTTATTTATTTATTTATTTATTGGTTGCAGAATATGACAATGTCATATCAACGGTGTTGTAAATAATACTGAACATGGTTGTTAAGCTGGGTTGTAGCCTATAGCGAATAATTTGAAGTGACCCCCTCAGTTGCTAATATTGATACTGGTGTTTGACACAACATTTAGGCAGTGTTCCTCTGTCCTAGATTAACAGTGCAATAACTTTAACATTATAAATTAAAGCAAACATCACTGATCTTCCTAGGTGTCAGATTCCCCATCTGTTGTATACCTAGACTTTTCTTAAATAATTGCAAAGAATTTGGAAATTTATTCAGCACCTCACTGGGTGAATTATTCAAGTCCCTAATTCCTCTTCCTATAAATGAATATTTGCCCCAATTTGTCCTTTTGAATTCCAACTTTATCTTCATATTGTGATTTTCCTACTAAAAGTAGGAAACTTGTTTGTCTACTAATGTCATTCCATGCCATCTCTCCGCTGACAGCTCGGAAGATAAAAGTTCGGCCGTGTTCAGGCAAGTTTTATAAGGAGGTGATGTAGAATAAAGCCTGCAAAACTTACGTGGAATTCCTTTTAGAGGAGAGATATGTCCATTGCCATGGCCAGGGATCCACCAGCCCACCCCAAAAAGTACATTTACTTTTATAACCTAACGAAGAGTAGTGCACGCCATTTCCCATTGCTGGAATGGCTACGAGCATTGCTATTGGCTGTAGTAAAATGCGTTTTTACGTCATTGCCATCAGTTATTAGAAGGTCATAGCGTTGCTAACGCTCGAAGTAAAAAAGCACGGTCTTGTCCAGACCCTACGCTAACCAGTGCAGACCAATGGCGTTTCCTTAGGTAACTAGAAGCCTAAGGCCGCTTCGCGGCTTTAACCTGGGGGCTTACGTCCCCAGACACCTGTTCCTTGTCCTCACATCACTGGTTTTGTCCAGAACCTACCCTAACCTATCCAGACCAATGGTCTTGTTCAGCTCCTACCCTAACCAGTGGAGACCAATAGTGTTTCGTCAGGCAACTAGAGGCCTAAGGCATCTTTGCTTCTCCTCATATCACTGGTCTTGTCCAGCTCCTACCCTAACCAATCCACACCAGTAGTGTTTCCTCGGGTAACTAGAGGCCTAAGGCCGCTTTGCGGCTCCAACATGGGGCTTAAGCCCCCAGAACCCCTTTGCTCACTGATGGTCTAGTTCCTAAGAGTGGTTGGTAGCATTGTGCTTCGCTTGATCACGTTGTCTGCGAGAAACAAATAGGACAGTCATACCGAGAGTAGAATTTGGCGATGTAATCGATAACCATGGTACTAATGTTGTGTGAACACCACTGAACTTATAATGCTCGGAACATACCACTCAGTCATCAGCTCGTCTCCTTCCTCCCAGGTTTTCTCAGCCCAAACTTTGCAACATTTTCGTACTGCTACTCTTTTGTCGGAAATCACCCAGAACAAATCGAGCAGCTTTTCTTTAGAGTTTTTCCAGTTCGCGAATCGAGTATGGGTGGTGAGTGTTTGTAGGAATGTTTGAAATACTCTGTTGTTGCTCGAGCATTCTCCTTTTCCTGGTCTACTTGTTCATGTGAGCTGGAGCTTAGGTCAAATCAGAGAGTTGGATACAATATCACAGCTCTGTCCTTTCTTCGGTCGACCCTCTGTGGGTGGGGTTGGTAGAATAATACCCACGGTATCCGCTACATGTCGTAAGAGGTGACTAAATGGGGCCCCAGGGGCTCTGAATTTGGAGTGTGGTTTGGCGACCACGGGGCCCTTAGTTGAGTGATGACGTTGCTTCCACTTACATGTAACAACTCCTCACTTTCATCTATCCTATCCGACCTCGCTTGGCCAACTATTTTTTTCGATCCTGACGGTATTAGAGCATTCGAAGCTTAGGGGGTCTTTCATTTTCACGCTCTTCGAGGCCTCTGTCTTTGTTTGACCGAACCTTCATTTTTCGAAGTGTCGGATTCCTTCAATTCAGTATTCAAACTTTTTGTTTTACCGTCGTACCCACGAAGTACGAACTTATTGCGATTACACCAGAAATAGCAAATCATTGTTGATGGATCATCATCATCATCCGCAGACCGGGCTGACCTTTGGTTACAGGGATCCAGGGTGCGATTCCGGCAGGCTCGGGAATTTTCACCACAATTGATTAATTTCGCTGGCGCGGGGCTGGGTTTATATGTCGTCTTCATCATCATTTCATCCTCATCACGACAGGTAGGTCGCCTACTGGCGAACTTTTCCTCGGACACTCCCGGCACTAAAAGCCATTTCATTTTTTTCATCATCATCCGCAACTTATTCCGCTTGGTCAAGGAACGGAAGGTACTGAGCCATGAATGTGTTGTGGTTGGGGATTTAAGGTCGCTTGCCCTTGCTAACACTACGGGATTTTCAACTGAAAATTCTTCCCCATTAGCACCAGCAATCAAACCACGGTCGCCGAGATGACAGTCAAGCAGTTAAGCCACTACACCACCCTGTTCACTAATTACAACAACAATGTGTTGTCACTGGGAATAGGAAACCTCGTAACTCCTTCGGAGTACAGTTTACAGAAGAAGTCCAACACTGAGCTGTCAGCAATGGCAGAACTCTTCTTGGTATTTTCATTGCTTAATGACAGACCAATTATCGATCATTTGAGTCTTCCCTTCCCAAGCATAGCGACATGTCTCGACAAGACAGATAGAGAATGTGGTTTTCTCGTGAGTGAAATTACGAGGTTCCATTGCCTAACAACGATATGTATACGAGTATGATAATAAATTAATGCAACAATTATATTTAAGTGGAATCACTTCAAAAAATACTATACAATATTGCTTTATGATTTAAATGCAGCCCCCCCCCCTGGTGCCTAACGTCCATAACGACCTGCTGCGTCTTAAGGGGCCTGGGAAGTGTGCAACCCTCATAAATGTATACCTTTGTTCAATACTACATTTCTATGGAATTTAAGAATGTATTAGATTAAAAATTTAACCTATTATTTATCATAAACTGACAGATTAGCGCGCAATGTATCAATGATCTAGTTCAATTTTCTTCTTAGCTATTAAGGTACAAATCTTAGTCGGATTTAAAAATTCTCAGAAATAAGTCTGAAATTCATGTTCCTTTTTTCTCAGAAGTATACACTTTCTTAATTTTTTACTTAATTGTGGCAGTATTATTTAGCTATGGAAGTAGAATAATTGCTCTAATTGTAACGGATGTTTTTAAGTTTGTATATTTGTTCTTGGTATTTTATGACCAAAAATATGCCTCAAATTTGATAAGAAAGAAATAATATTTTCCAAACTACTTAACTTACATTCTCAATTCAGTACATAAAGTAGTATGTATGCAGTATGTGAGTTAAGTTTCAGTGTGTTATCTTTAACAGGTTCTGAGAAAAAGGAACATACTGTATATTGATATAAATATTATACTGAGAAAAAAGCATTTCAAGAAAACTCTTTCATTTTACAACTTACATCAGTGCATTCCAGGAGAACATTCATCATCATCTGCTTCTAGTGCCTCCTGGGTCTTGATTCTCTTCCTTTTTTCCCCTCTATTTTCTTTAGATGCCAGACTGGCAGCTTTTTCTGCATTTGACACACGTTCCTTGTCAACTTTTCAGAAAGCAGTTGTGGTGTTGAAACCAGATTTTATGCCCACCCCTTTCAATTTCTTACAGCCTACTCAAGGCAACATTACATCCAAGTCTTACACTCTTTGGCCTCACAAGGCGCGATTTACAAATGGAAATAGTTTTACACAGGGTTATCTAGTACGCAACCTACTGGGCCTTTGCGAAAAAAAAACAGGTTAAATAAATGGCCCGAACACAAACTGAATGGAGGCGTACACTTGCGGGGCTAGTCCCGAGCTACTGATGTGACTCCATTGGAAACAGTTACGAAATCGTAGTCACCTGAAACCAAGATGAAGAGGAGCTCGAGAGGGTAACTCACTCTCTATCCCCGATTTACAGTTAAAGACTTTATGAAGTTTTATATTAGCCAAAAGAAAATTTACATTTCAGAAAATTTTTGTTACATAGTTAAGAATTCGGACCTTCCCCTCGGATAAGTCTGCGGAGGTAGCTACAGAAAAGAGGATTTAGGTGGCCATTACCTGGCTGATGTACTGCCTGCCGAAGAATGAAGCGTCCTTACTCCTGCCTTAACACACACACTCAGAAAGACGACGATCAAGAGGCAAGGAAACTTGAAAAGCCGCAACATATACACCCTCAGGGAAGGTTCGAGAGGATTCTGGGCTAATCCGGACACACCCTCTCATTTTTATTGGCTGTACCCAAAAGTTACATTCAAAACCGAACAAGAAGCCTGTGATAGGCTGAAAATTAATTACAGAAAAGTTTCATTGGCCAGATTCAAAACTGGAGGAATGAGACAGAAGTGTTGCAAACCTAGAATTATATTAAAACACTAGCTGATGTACCCGCTTCGCTACGGAATTCTACATTGTATACGAAATTCTAGTGTACACGTTCTGAGCAAGATTGTATTAAATTGCAAAGCTCTTAACCTTACCCTAGAAACGCGACGGGGAAGTCACCAAACATCTTTTCTCATATGAAGACTGAGTTAAGGAATTTTCGCTGTAATGGTAGACCCGCTTGTATAAACTACCATCAGTCACAATCAGTTTGGGTAGTTTTTATTATAATGGTATACACTCACTCTCCACCTGCCTTTTAACATCCTCAGAAAGACTGTCTTAGTGGTTTTCCCAACTTAAATGAACATACATTGCAATGGTGTCAGTAGGAATGGTGCGATTAAAAGCAATGCTTTCATATGAAATGCTCGATCAAATGAAACATCACACATTTTCTTACTTTTAACGAACAGGACTACACTGCCGATCTAACAGTCCAAAGTTCCAGAGCTGGAATGACCAAGCCGCAGACAGGCGTGATTCGTGAACACTCTTCGTCTTTTTTCGGCGGGGAGAGGGTCGAATAGTGGAGACTCCCAGGGCAGAAACTATGCCCTTTTACTAACCTGTTTCTTAGGAGAACCTGACGAATCGGAAAATATCAATTCATTACACTGGCGGCGGGAAAATCTATCTGACTTGGAGGCAAATTTTTCCTTCATGCCAGGGGAAAAACCACCTCTTCACTGATAATTTGGATTATAATGAATGTAATATATAATATAATCCAAGCTTTTCTTAAGAAACGGCTCTTTTCAGGGTTGAATTGTGATTTATTTAGTGCATTGTGGTGCTATAATTTGGAATAGTTCCAAATTTTTTTTCTAGACCAGGCCATATTACTATTACTACTACTACTACTACTACTATTATGTCAGCCTCTGCCCTAATTATGCACACTGCTCATTCAAAACAGCGCGTCAGCGTAGGGATCGAATAACTAGAATACTATGAAGAACCAGTGTGTTACGTACCAGCTGTATCAGAAAATGTAGGTATGTACCAGAGGAATGGCATGCTAAAGAAGAAAGTTTTCTGACTTCCCGGATATTTCCCGCCAATATTCAGTCAGGCTGTTATACTCGGTACGCAGCAGTAATCCCATCTATCGGAGTTGAGAGGCAGCATAAGACACAAAGAATATCACAACAAACAATGATCAATGTTATATTATTGTTGATCAATGTTATGCGCTTTCGATATTGTAGGCCTGCATATTTAGTTTTCTTCCGACTCTGAAATACCACTCTTATAGTCGGTACGGTAAAACTTAATAAAACATAAATAATCGGAAATTGTATTCTCTGTAACTTTTGTTATGTAGTACATTCGAATAGGACCAGAAACATAGGTATGTAAAAATTTAATTTTAGGTACCTTCCCCTAAACTACAATGTCATCCAGGGTGAATAAAATTGTTTATGGCTTAGACTGTAGTTCATTATTCAACGACTCTATATACCAATTTTCATTAAATTCTGTTTACCCATTTTCTCGTGGCTGGGCGTCGATGTGGACTTAGTAACAAAAATACAAATTCATGAATATTTGTGTTATAGCCGGTACCGTAAAACGTATAAGACATAAATGGTAGGAAATTTAATTTTATATAACTTTGTTTATGTAGTATTTATCGATACGACCACTAATAACATAAATATTTGAGAATTACATTTTAGGCCTTCCCCTAAACTACCATTTTGTTCAGCGTGAATAAAATGATTTATAGCCTAGATTGTAGTGGCTCATTCTCCAACTTTGTAGACCAGTTTTCAATGAGATAGTACCACTAATGACGTAAATATTTAAAAATTAAATTTTAGGCTTCTATACTACCATTTGATTCAGTGTGAATAAAATTACTTATAGCCTAGATTGTAGCGACTTATTCCCCGACTTTGCATACCAATTTTTATTAAGATAGCACCACTAATAACATAAAAATTTGAAAATTAAATTTTAGGCCTTCCCCTAAACTACCATTTCTATCCGCGTGAAAAAAATGATGTATGGCTTAGATTGTAGCGACTTATTTCCCGACTTTGCATACCCATTTTCATTAAATTCTCTTTAGCCGTTTTCTAGTGATGCGTGTACATACATACAGACACACAGATAGATAGATAGACAGAAATTACGGAAAAGTAAAAAGTGCATTTCCTTGTTACTGTGGACATGACCGATACAGAAATACCATTCTTTTCAAATTCCGAGCAATGTACAGACAAAACTCTTATATTTTATATATATAGAAGATATGAAAGTGGAGAAAACCTATAAACACAAAATTTCTTTCAATAACAACTTCCTTTGCCTTGCACTATAGTGCATGGCTATAGCTTTTTGGTAGTGACATCTGTGGAAAAACGTCCAAACTTCTTAATGTACAGCAAAAACAAAACCATTAGAAATCCAATCAGTTTAGGAAACTTCATAATAACACAATTACTTAATGTTTCAGTAGTGACATCTTCTGATTAAAGTCTCAACTTTATGTAGTAACAGTTTCACATTTTGGTCGATAGAGGTTCTCATCAAGGCGCTTATTTTGAAAGTGCGGATTTGAGGTGCACCTCCCGGTACAATTATTATTATTATTATTATTATTATTATTATTATTATTATTATTATTATTATTATTATTATTATTATTATTATTATTATTATTATTACCGTGGTTGGTTGATCAGCAGAGGTGAAAGAAGGTGCCGGGGTGAATGGGTCTAACTACTATGTCAAGAAAGAATTTAAACTGAACAGGAAGGTTATATTTTCAAAAAGAAACAAGTTAACAAGTTCTCACTTAGTGAGATAACAATGAAATAGCAATTTAAAAAACAGGACTTAGAAAAAATCCAAGATTTCAAAACTTTAACACTCTTGGGCTACACGCCCCCAGTTTTACAATGCTGATGTTCAAGATCAACCTTTACAGATGGGCATAAATTTACAAAAGGGCAGAAATCCCCTAATACCTGGAGCACGTGCTCTCTATTTTACAATAACAAGCCTCCTAGAGGCACTTTTCTAACACTTGAAAAGAGCAGACCTGCTCTCAGTTTTTCAAGCCTATTAAAGGCAATACCAGACTTTACAATTAATTGCCATCAAGGCACAACTTACAAAAATGAAACGGGGGTATCTTGTACCCAACCTACTGGGCCTTAGCAGAAAAAGAACAGGTTAAGTAAATGGCCCGAAATACCAAATTGAATGGAGGTGTGTACTTGCCCTCCTAAATACTCATTCTAAAACCTAAAAGGCACTAGGCCGATGATACAGGGGCTAATCCCAAACTATGGAGGTGACTCGTACAAGAATAATTTAAGACATTATGGAAAGGAAGAAAATCAGTTACCAAAACATCGTCACCTCAAACCAATATGAAGGGGAGCTCGAGAGGGTAAATCACTCTCTATCCCCGAATTACAGTTACAGATTTTTTTAAAGTTTTTACATAAGCCGGCAGAAAATTATATGTTTAGAAAACTAGGCTACATGGTACAGGTTTCAGGCCTTTCCCGCGGGTTAAACTGCTGAGCTAGCAAGAAATAAAGAAGTTAAACGGCCATTACCTTGCTGAAGACCTGCTGCCTGGTGAAAGAGGCGCCACCCGCCTCCTGCTTCACCTCCACACACTTAGTCAGATATTGATCAAATGGCCAAGAGACTTTACGTTTATAAACCCTTGGGGAAAGTTCGAGACCTTTCAAGAATGATCAAGACACACCCACGGTGTTTATTGGTTAACTTCAAAAGTTACGCTCAAATTCGAAGAGGAAATACATGATTGGTCGGAAATTAATTACAGAAATTAGGGATTGGCTGAGTTCAAAACTGGCGGAAAGAAAAGATCAATATTGCCAACCCAAAAATGAATGAACGTAATTTAGTAGAGAACAAACTTATGAATACAAAATTTCTTCAAAAAAGTTCCTTCACTTCGCACCAGGGTGCATGATCATAGTTTTTTAGCAGAGACATCTATGAGAGAATGTCCACACTTCTTGAAGAACGGAAAACAAAACAAGTTAAAATTCACACAGTACTGGCAACTTCATAATCACAAAATGAAGGTAGTGACATCTTCTGAGCAAAAGTTTAAGGAGGTCTAGTTTTAAGTTCAGAGATTCTCCTGTAGAGGAGGTTTTATTGGCGCAAGATTTAAAAGTGCGGCGTAGGGGTGTACCTGCCGGTACAATTATTATTATTATTATTATTATTATTATTATTATTATTATTATTATTATTATTATTATTATTATTTATATTTATTATTATTGCACTTTCACGGCCACATTGGACCACTGTGGTCAATTTTTGTCCGGTCTTCTGTGGTGTTTTATGTTCTTTCCTTTTTATTCTTCCTGCCGGGCTGAGTGGCTCAGACGGTAGAGGCGCTGGCCTTCTGAACCCAACTTGGCAGGTTTGATCCTGGCTCAGTCCAGTGGTATTCGAAGGTGCTTAAATACGACAGCCTCGTGTCGGTAGATTTACTGGCACTTAAAGGAACTCCTGAGGTATTAAATTCCGGCACCTCGGCGTCTCCGAAAACCGTAAAAAGTAGTTAGTGGGACGTGAAGCCAATAACATTAATTATTATTATTACTTTTTATTCTTCCAGTATTTCTTTACTCTGTCTCATCTTCGTTGTCGTTCTTCTTCTGAAAGTACCCTTCTAGTTGTTTCTTTTTTATCAATTCTTGGTACGAATGTAATTTTTCTATTATTGAATTGATTTACTTTGTTTGATTTATTCTTTATATCCTCCAATACTTTGTCTAAATCTTTCATGTCTTCTTTTATTTCTTTTATTTCAGACAGGTTGTTTTATTTGTTTCCAAAGTTTCTCCAAAATTCTGCGTATTAATCTGTTCTCAACAGATGACCAAAGAATGATACTCTCTTCTTTCTCATGAAATCCGCTATAGGTTCTATTTCCTGATATACTGGTGCATTTGGGATGATACGCCATTGTCCTTCAATCAATCAATCAATCAATCAATCAATCAATCAATCAATCAATCAATCAATCAATCAATCAATCAATCAATCAATCAATCAATCAATCAATCAATCAATCAATCAATCAATCAATCAATCAATCAATCAATCAATCAATCAATCAATCAATCAATCAATCAATCAATCAATCAATCAATCAATCAATCAATCAATCAATCAATCAATCAATCAATCAATCAATCAATCAATCAATCAATCAATCAATCAATCAATCAATCAATCAATCAATCAATCAATCAATCAATCAATCAATCAATACTGATCTGCATTTAAGGCAGTCGCCCAGGTGGCAGATTCCCTATCTGTTGTTTTCCTAGCCTTTTCCTAAATGATTTCAAAGAAATTGGAAATTTATTGAACGTCTCCCTTGGTAAGTTATTCCAATCCCTAACTCCCCTTCCTATAAATGAATATTTGCCCCAATTTGTCCTCTTGAATTCCAACTTTATCTTCATATTGTGATCTTTCCTACTTTTATAAACGCCACTTCAACTTATTCGTCTACTAATGTCATTCCACGCCATCTCTCCGCTCACAGCTGGGAACATAACACTTAGTCGTACAGCTCTTCTTCTTTCTCTCATTTCCTCCCAACCCAAACTTTTCAATATTTTTGTAACGCTACTCTTTTGTCGAAAATCATCCAGAACAAATCGAGCTGCTTTTCTTTGGATTTTTTCCAGTTCTTGAATCAGGTAATCCTGGTGAGGGTTCCATTCACTGGAACCATTCTCTAGTTGGGGTCTTACCAGAGACTTACATGCCCTCCCCTTTACATCCTTTCTACAACCCCTAAACACCCTCACAACAATGTGCTTCTTATTAATGCATGTTCTTGATATTCTTCTTTCTCTTTTTAAAATTCTGTCTGTTATTCTTTTGCCTTAGTTTAAATAATGTTTCACTTCCACAAGTTATTTCAGGTTCGACTACTGTCTTATAATGTTTCAGTTTTGTATGCATTGACGAACATTTCTACTTGTATGTATTTCTGGTTACTTCTTGGGCTCTGCGTAATTTATTCGTTCCCTCTGCCCAATCATTTTTTCATTTAAATTGTTTGTTATACTTTCTCCAGGGTATTTAAATTGTTTTACCATTTCTATTCCATTCCCACATAACAGAACACTGCTTACTAAAAGGCGATCTATTGCTATTATTTTAGTTTTCAAATGAAATTGTTAATCCCATTTTTCCAGCAAAAGTTTGGAGACTTGCAATTTGAATCCGAGCTTCATTAGGGTTATAAGCTAGTAGTGCCAAATCATCTACAAATCCTAAGCAATTTAGGCTAATTTCATCTTTATTGTGTCCAATGTTAATTTTTTTGTTATTCTCTTTATATCATTCTCTCAGCAACTATTCCAGGGTAGAAATTAAGCAAAAGTGGTGATAATACATCACCTTTTCTTAGTCCTGTTCTGATTGTGAGTGCTTTGGATAATTCCCCCTCTAAACTTACCTTTGATTTAGTATTTGTTAACGTAAAGCTCACCATTTTAACTAAGTTAGGATGTAATCCAAAATGTCGTAATACTTTTAATACAATCTAACGGCCTTACATAATTAAATGATCTGTTCCAGGTAGACAGTTTACTTGGAGCGAAAGCAACCAACTACAGGACGAGTGGTACACAAACTTCAACAACCACAATGGACCGAGAAATTATGCTGAAGTCAAGAATGAAGTGGAATTCTACGAAACTCCTATCAAGCGTAAGTTATATCTGAAATAAATAATGACAGTAGCAACGTAATGACATCATATTCACCGACTATAACCAAATACAGTATAGAGAATACGTGCGAGCTGTCGCAAGACAATTGATTGCCAGCGCACCTAGCGGGACGGCCTTGGGACAGAGTGTAGTAGTACACTATGCACTATGAATTATGCCGAAAATGTCAGGTTCCAAGTCGTCTTTAATTAAACAGTAGTTACAAGAGTTTCCACAAATCACATCGGATGTTAAATTATATTCTCTGACGTTTGCAGCAAAGAGTTGAGTGATTTCTTTTTTTACCCTAACGAGTTATTATAAATTTAGCAAAATAAACATCGATTTTAATTGATTCCTATTAAAATATCTAATATTAAAGCTACCTGAAACTATTTTAGAACTTATTTTAGGCAGCTAAATAACATTTAGGCACCTAAATATCCGAGATCTAGTAATCACTATTGCAAGTTTAAGTGTGTTGTATGTTGTCTGAATATGGAGATAACGCGTTGGAAAAAACAAAAATACCCAGTCCTTGGCCAGACGTATTTTTAGATGCGATTAAAATCCCTGATTCAACTGGGGATTGAACCCGAAACCTTCTGAACCGAAGGCCTCAACAGCCAAGGATGCGGACAAAACGAAATCATAATTCAGTTTCATTATATCTGTCAATTTTGACATGCAACTTTTGTAGTTTCAAACTTGCCGCCTGATGTTTAAGGTCAGGCCACCAGGTGCGCCACTGTCAACTTGCCTCTCAGTTTAGTTCGGGAGAATACGGAAGTGTCCAGTGTTGTCTATAGCGTGTTTGTTATAATTGGCAACCTGGTGCAAACGGGTTTCTTTTTCGTAACGATTTTCTTTACGTCGCACCGACGCAAATAATTCATATGGCGACGATGGGATAGGAAAGGGGTAGGAGAGGGAAGGAAGCGGCCGTGGTCTTAATTAAGGTATAGCCCCTGCAAACCATGAAAAACCACCTCAGGACGCGCGTCACGAGAAAATCGCTGAAGAGAATTTAATCAAAATCCGTATTTAAATTCGGGGAATGAGGCACTACAATCTAGGGTATACATAATTTTATTCATGCTGAGTATGGTATGGTTCATGGTGTGGGTTACTGTAGTCACGTCCTAGTTCGTAAACCATGGGCAACCGCTGAGTGGCCTAGTAAGTGGTCCTGAGAGTCGGGATACCAGTTGCTATGGAATCTCGGACATATTCTGAGTCGTGGCCCTCCTTGTGCTCAGGCGGCTAGGACTATACAATTCACCGGTGGTCCATAACCCGTTAGAGGAGAGATCCTCACTTGGACTATGTGCAAGTAGGGTAGCATCCTGCTTCATGAATTTACCGAGCTCAGAACACTTTAAGCAAGCCTCGGACCTATGGGAGTAACGGAGTCCCACTCCCATTTGACAGGCGAGGGACTCCTTGGAAACAACTTGGCGAACGAAATGGAATTCGATGGGGAGCTACCCCTTCCCTCACAAGACCATTTGGGGAACTCTGAAAAGGACTTAAATGTCCTTATGGTACAAATCCCCATTGCATAAGCGCTATTTCAGATTATTTTAAGGATGAAATGGACGAGAACAAAAGGTACGGATAGTTATTTTCGATGAGGTTAAACTAAGAGAAGAGATTCAGTTTAAATGAGGGGGGGGGGGTATCTTTTTCGAGTGTCTTGACTCGATTGAGGCGATTTCAGTATTGCCATTACGAGCTGGCTGTTGTATTGAACACACATTGGACATTATTCCAAAACTGGTCTTCCGCTATTAAAAGTGCCTATTCTTCTTCAGAGCGAGAGAAATCCGCAGAGAACTGCAAGCTCGACAATCTCCTAAGTCTACTCGTAAACTATCGAAAGTGGCCTCAAACTAGTTTGGTGAGTAATTTACTTCATTTAATTTATTTGAGAAAAGTGTCAGTGTTATTTACAATGTTTAATGTGTTCTGTTTAAAGAGTATTCTTTAATTGTGTAAAGCACAATATTGCTTTCGCTTTTCGTAATGTTTTGTTTCATTCCGTGTGTTCTGTTATTAAATTTCGAAGATATTCCTTAGTGGGAACCATTCTTTAGGTATCCTATTCGTCATGGTAGTCTTTTTTCTCTCTGGAGTGTTTAACGCTGTGCCATCTGTTGAATATATTTAAAAGCTGAGAAAGGGTAGAGAATCGAAGCGTATCCATCAGGGCATAGCATTCTTCCGTGATCAGACGAAGTGGCTTGACAGGCAGTAATCAAACATTACTGCTTGCAGTGACATTATTACGGATGAAAATCGCATACATCAGAATATTAATGAAAGTATTAGTCGCTTAGCAACCCACTAAGTACATAATGTATTGTAGGTTACATAATAGGGCTAACGGTTTTCATTAATTTCTGCTCAGCCATCTTCTCGTGGCTCGGCGCCAATTAGGCATAAGCAAGAAAAATCTAAATTCATGAATATCTCTGTTGTCATAGCTGATACCATACAAGTGTATGAGACCTAAGTAATCGTAAATTATATTATCTATAACATCTGTCATGTAGTATTTATCGATAGGACCGATAATAAAACAGATATTTGAGAATTGCATTTTAGGCCTTCCCCTAAACTACCTTTTCACTGAGCGTAAATAAAATGATTTATTGCCTAGGTTGTAGTGTCTCATTCCACGACGTTGCATTCCGATTTGTATTAAATTGTGTTCATCCATTTTCTCGTCATGCGTGCTCATACAGACAGACTTTATATATCATCTCTATCTGTCTGTCTGTCTGTCTGTCTGTCTGTCTGTCTGTCTGTCTGTCTGTCTGTCTGTAATAGAGCATCACGAGAAAATGGCTGAAAAGAATTTAATAAAAGTTGGGGAATGAGGCACTACAGTCTAGGCTATAAATAATTTTGTTCATGCTGAGTGAAATTAAATTGCAGATAGCTTTTATTGCCTGCAGTATCCGAGGACATCTTCGGCTCACCAAGGGAAGGTCTTTCGATTTGACACCCCTAGGCAACCTGCGCGCCATGATAAGGATGAAGTGATGATGAAGACGACACATACACCCAGCCCTCGTACCAGAGAAGTTAACCAATGAAGGTTAAAATTTCCGTCCCTGCCGGGAATCGAACCGGAGACACCTGTGATAATAGGTCAGCACGTTAACCATTTAGCCATGGAGCCGGGCTCATACTGAGTGAAATATTGGGGGGGACCTAAAATGTAATTCTCAAATATCTATGTTATTAGTGGTCCTATCCATAAATATTACGTGATTAAACTGATATAGAATTACATTGGCCGCCTCTGTGGTGTAGTGGTTAGCGTGATTAGCTGCCACCCCCGGAGGTCCGGGTTCGATTCCCGGCTCTGCCACGAAATTTGAAAAGTGGTACGAGGGCTGGAACGGGGTCCACTCAGCCTCGGGAGGTCAACTGAGTAGAGGTGGGTTCGATTCCCACCTCAGCCATCCTGGAAGTGGTTTTCCGTGGTTTCCCACTTCTCCTCCAGGCGAATGCCGGGATGGTACCTAACTTAAGGCCACGGCCGCTTCCTTCCCTCTTCCTTGCCTATCCCTTCCAATCTTCCCATCCCTCCACAAGGCCCCTGTTCAGCATAGCAGGTGAGGCCGCCTGGGCGAGGTACTGGTCATACTCCCCAGTTGTATCCCCCGACCAAGAGTCTGAAGCTCCAGGACACTGCCCTTGAGGCGGTAGAGGTGGGATCCCTCGCTAAGTCCGAGGGAAAAACCGAACCTGGAGGGTAAACAGATGATGATGATGATGATGATAGAATTACATTTCCGATCATTTATGCTGATACATTTTTACCGTACCGGCTATGATAACGAGATATTCATGAATTTCGATTTTTTGTTGCTACGTCCATATCAACGCCGGATCCCGAGAAAATGTGTGAACAGAATTCAAGAAAATCGGTATGTAAACTCAGAGAATAAGGTACTACAATTTAGATTATAAATAATTTTATTCACGTTGGATGAAATGGTAGTTTAGGGGATTTACATTAGATGCCCTAATATCACAAAGTCGAAGGAAAACTAAATATAGAGCTCTACAATATGGAAACCTCAACAAACTGATTAACAGTAACATTACATTGACCACTGTTGTGATGTGCTTTTTCTCTTCTGCTGCCACTCATTTCCGATAGATGGGATTACTATTGTGCCCCGAGTAAAACAGTTTGCCCGTATATTGGTGAAAAGTAATTGCGGAGTTAGATGACTTTGCACGGCTACTGCAGGTAGTGCCAAAGATATTTGAGAATTCTATTTTAGGACTTCTCCCAAACGACCGTTTCACCCAGTGGGATTAAAATCATTTATAGTCTAGATTGTAGTGCCTTATTCCACGACTTTTCACACCGATTTTCATTAAATTCTGTTTTCTCGTGATGCGGGTAATACATGCATACATACGTACACACATGTAGACAGACAGACAGACAGACAGACAGACAGACAGACAGACAGACAGACAGACAGACAGACAGACAGACAGACAGATAGACAGACAGACAGACAGACAGACAGAAAATTGAAAAATAATTTCCCTCTTACTGTGGACACGACCGATACAAATATATGATTGTTTTTAACCCTGAGCAATGTGCAGACAGATCTCTTATTTTATATACAGGGTGATCAGAAACAACGTGAGCCGATTATACCAGCGCTACAGCGTTGGTCATACTGATAAGTAATTTGAAAAATATTACGTCAATATCTCACGCCGTTGTCATTTTATTAGTTAGCCAATCAGATCGCTTTACGAGGCGGTGTTGCTCGGTCGGGCTTGAGGGCCACGCCCAGAATGAGCATCAAACACGAACACACCGTAGCCTGCTTGCTTGTTCAGGTCCCTCCCCTGGAAAAGTTTATTTCTCAAGCCGCTGTTAAGTCACATACAGCTTAGCCCACGAAGTGATCTGCTTGGCTAACTTCAGCAGCTGATAAAATTATAACGGCACTAGATACATAATTATTGTTTTTCAATTATTTTTCAGCATGGTCAACCCTCTAGCGCTCACGTTGTTTTCGACCACCCTATATATAGATAGCTGTAAACCAGTTTCTTAATGTACTTGCATATTCTCTCCTCAGTCGCTCGTCATTTGGAAGGTGTTTCTTGTCATGTGGTAGATCATTAGTAACAAGGGAATGTTCTGTTTCATGTGAAGGACCCAGTCCGCACCGGTGTGAGCAGAGACTGAACGAAACCGAAAAGGCAAGAAAGTGTGGAGAATTCCATGACAGGAATAAAAGACAGGGAGACACGGCAGTAAAATGTAAGTAAAGAAGTTTTCCAGAAGCCGTGAAAAAACAAGGAATTCTCAAATTCTGATGAATCCTAATTTAAAACTGGCGTGGCTTTCATAACAACTGAGAATTTGACGGAATCTCTTGATATCATCACCATATGCAGTTTCCAGCTGTTGGCCAGGACTTGTCTTCCCATCACTTCCTCCTCATCACTCTCACCCAGTCATCTCCTCTTCTCTTCCACTCCTTTCATCCACCTGTCTCTTGGTCTTCCTCGTGATCGTTTACCTGTTATCTCCATTTCATACATCCTCCTCGTTATCCTTTCCTCTATCATTCTCTTCATGTGCCCATACCAACTAAGTCTAGATGCCTCTGTCCTGTTCTGTAGTGGCTTTTTATTTACTATATCTCTAACACCATTTCTCACCCATTCTTGACACTCCTATCCTGCTTCTCAGAAATTTAATTTCACTTGTCTCTATCCTACTCACGCCTCTCTGCCTCGTTACCCAAGTTTCTGCTGAATACGTCAAAATAAGTACGTAGTACGTCCTATATATCACGCTTTTGCTTCTCTGAGGGACATCCTTGCTCCAAAGCAGGCTTCTGACACTCGTTAGGAACGCTCCTGCATGTCTTACACGCTCGATTATTCGTTTCTCATTTCTTCCACTTTTCTCCAAGATCTTCTCACGTACTTGAAACTCTCTACCATCTTAAGCTGTGCACCTCCACGCATTGTCCCTCTCGTAGGTCTCTCCTTTGTTCTAGTTGTGATCACTATCTCGCTCCTTTTGATATTAATTTTCATTCCAAATTGTTCTCCCTCTTCTTCCAATGCATCTAACTGTTCCTAGGTGCCAATAATAATGACAGCTTAATATTGTCCAGTATTTCTAATTATATGTAGCAGGCAAGTGTACAGTAGTAATCCAGATAATTAAGAGGCACAGGCTTCAAATTATACAGGTATACGCTTCTATTTGTAGTCACTGTGATGGCGAAATCGAATTATTATATTAGAATATATCTCACTTTACATTATTAATGGGTTAATTTAATGCTAAAGTGGGATCAAAATTAATTAGTGACTAAATGGTAGGGAAGTTTATTTATGACGGCTGAAATGGGAGAGGATTAAGTTTGGTAGAATTTCAAGAGATTAACAATTGGTCTTGTTAAATACGGAGGTTGGAGCCTTGACAATGGCAACACTGCTGTAGAGGTGCCATGCACCAGAGCCTAATAATGTCGCTGATAGCACATCTTACCTCAAAGCACACGAACTCGTCCTTCCCACATCACGCACATGCGAACTGGCGATAGGAACACAGCCTCGTATTAGTTGCGGTTTAAGGTAGCGTTGTCACGATGTTTCCGAAACAGGAGCAATGTTTGTATGTGCCAGAGGTCGTACAGCACGACCGCGTCATCAAGGTCTTCAATAAGGTTGCGGAGAATCTGCATTGCCTTACGCAACTGTGGCACAGTGGGTAAAAGCCTTCAATGAGGGACGCCAAAATGTGGCAGACATTCTGAATGAACGCTAGGACATAAGAAAATTGTATTATTATTAATTTTTGGAACACAGCCTGCGACCAGCTTTGAGAAAGAAGCGGCGACACTTTCTGCAGGATCAACGCAAACTTTTGCACGACAACGCTCAGTTGCATACAGCGCAAGCTGTGTCTGATTTGTTCGGTAAATGGGGCTTGGAATTGCGGTGCCATCAACGGCAACTCCCAGGACCTAAGTCCTTGTGACTTTGACTAGATTCCTAAGACGAAGGAACCACTTTATGGCATTCGCTTCCGAACTCTTCCAGAGATTCGTCAGGCAGTAGACCACCATTCGAACTATCAACACAATAGGTGCCGCTAAAGGTATCCTACGCTATCCACATCGCTGGTAATGGGTTGTACACAATACTCGTCACTACTTTGAAGGGCAGTAAAACTTGGTGACATAATAGTTGTCACAATTAAAGTTCGAGCTCTTGTACATTCTTCAAGAAGCAAGGGGAAGGTCCTGATGATGTGACGAACGAAACTGATTACTTGAAGTAGAGCAGTAATGAAATAGTGGATCTGGTACGATGTACAGCAAAATTAACTCGAAACTATAAATTGTAAACCTCATTCAAGAAAATTTCAACATTTTGACACGAAGGGTTTTCGAAAGTAATAAATCAGAGTTTTAAATAAAATTGACATCTTTCAGAACATTTCGGGAACTTTGATGATATCTACGGACGGAATGAAGCTTTGACTGATCCACAGACGTTCCATCCACGTACAGTTGATCCCTTATCACGTTCGTCCGTTAGCGTTTCTATCCATACACCTAATTCGTCCACACATTTTTCATACAATTGAAATGCTTTGGTGCATATTTTCCACTCTCTAACCGTGTATTCTTCTCATAACTGTAATTAAAATAATATTAACGGGCTGCAGTGGTCTAGTCTACATACATTTTTACATACGTACTCATATTTCAATTAAATATTGTAGTGTGTTAAAAAAACTAAATTTGTACAAAGTTTAAAATGGACTAGGCTGCACCTATTACATTTTCAACAAGTGGTCGGTAATTACTAGGAAAAGGAATATATATTCCCTGTTGTTCGTTCTACTCAGGTGCAGAGTTTTGTAGCTTAGGGCTCAAAGGTATATGTACACATTTATATTTTGTAAGTATTCTTCGTATTATGCAACAATTACTTCAAATTTTAGTTCAGATCTCCATAATACTAATACCGTTTATGAATTTTTAATATTGTTATTCTAAAGTAAAAAGAAATGGATGAATAATGGTGTAGGAGAAAGTGCATAAATCTCGAGTGGACTGAATGTCAGCATGCAAGAATATTTGAATTGTCCTGTTCTGGACGAGCTCATAAGAACGAATGCCAAATATTATTGTTGACTAAAAGAACGTAGACATAATAATCTTGGACGTAACAAATAGGACTGTATGTCGAGGATGTGCTTTGTTTAACACCAGGGAAGAAGTTTTGGGAAACGTACAGAAAGGAGAAACTGAATTATCGCTTAAATTCCATCAGTGTATGAAGAAAAGAAAGGTATCTTTTGTCTGCAGTAAGAGGTGACACGGGGTCGTCAGCTGAGTCCTGGCATTGCGTTCACTTATCTGCGCCAGGCACCTCACTTTCATCATTCCTATCCGACCTCCCTTGGTCAACGCATGTTCTTTTCTAACCCCGACGGTATTGGAGTTGAAAGGCCTAGAGAGTCTTTCATCATAATGACTGTCATGTCCCTTGCCTTCCTTTTTGCCGATACCTTCAATTTTCGAATTGTCTGATCCCTTCTCTTTTTAACGGAGGCTTACATTCCTCGACAACGTGTGCATGGAGAGAAAAATCTCAAAACGCTTTACTGTTTCGTTAGAACGCGTATATCGCCACGAGTGTTTAACTTCTCAAATAACAGATAAAAGAGGAGGCTACATGTTGCAAGAAAGAAAATTAAAATCTGAAATATAGTTTTATTGAAATAGTACTTCAAAGTGAGGGAACATTTGTGCTAATTATGTGATGTTATAAGATGGCGTTGTGTTGACTCGCGTGCCCAATTGGAGGTAAGCTGTCGTAGTGAATACATCGTGGCCAGTGTATTATTTTTTTGAATAACATTGAGTATCCATGTAGCATTTGTCTTTTATTTCTAATAAGTATAGGAAACACTTGATATCCTGTGGACGGTACAATAGTGACCGCACATTTGTTTTCTCTCTGATTAGTGTTATGGTTGCCTGGTTGTACTTCCTCTTAAAACAATAATCACAACCACCACTACGTATTTAGGAATTGTACACCATTTGACAGTAGCTTGGTGGGAGGCTAAGATACATTTGAAGTACGAGGCTAGCTTACAATTGAAACATATCTCCAGAAAATTATCCCTATTTCTTATAAATATATTCCCCACCAGTCTGAAGTTACTGATATTATGACAAAGGGTTCTGCATTACTACTGCAGATATAAGCTCACCGGACAACAAATTAGTTAGCCGTGGTGAAATCATTACTATGCCATGTAGCTCCGCCTCTGGACTTTATAACCGCCTGGATTCCGTTAGAGAGTGAGTCCACAAAGTTGTGCAGGTACATCGCATCAAGGTTAAGCCACTCTCTGAAGATTTGATCGCGCAATACCACCAAATTGCGGGAATGCTGATGTCGCGTTTTACCCGTTGTTCCATTATGTCCAACATGGGGCTCAAGCCAGATGATTTTGCAGGCCAGTCGAGTTTTAATAGCGTGGGGGAGTGTTCAGAAAAATACGGGTCTAGGACGATGAATTTTGTTGTTGTCATCTTGACAAATCTGGGTATCAATAGCATACTCATCATGAAGCTGTTGACAAAGTCAACACCTGATCATCCAGAATTGCTGGTTCATGTTAGTGGTCATCTCAGTGAGCAGAACCAATGGATGATACCTAAAACACTATCAAACATCAGAGACTCACCGCCGGCTTAAAGCTCACCTTGTACACATCCAGGATGAAATGCTTTATTTGACCTTCAGCGCATTCGACGACTTGTTTCATTAGAATACAGGTAAATGCGCGATTCGTCAGACCACATTACGTTCCGCCAGTCAGCTACTGTCCACGTTCGATGTTTTCCAGCCCATTGAAGACGCCAGCTTTATGTGCCTGTGTGAGCAACGACCTCTTACGAGGAGACCGACTTCAAATGCTCAATGTATGCAATTCACGTCGTTAACAGGTTGGGATGGCCCTTCATTCACTGACTGCAGCAATTCCTGTCGGGTTTGGAGGCGATTTTGATTCACAAGCCCGGAAACGCGTCTTCGTTCCCACTCAGTCAGGATCTTTTCCGACCGCAATTCTGACGTGTTTCGTGACCACGTGTAGTACACCACTGCTTATACACACGTTGAACAGTCCACTACGAAACACCAACACATCCAGCAACTTCACGCACCGTGTGGCCATGGGCACGGACAAACACGATTGACCCATTTTGCCACTCTATCACATCCTTACATCTACAAATGGTGACGTACACTGTCCGCTTGAAACATCAATGTCTCACCGATCGCTACAGCCTTATGCTCATGTAGAGGCTTAATGACTAATGTTTTGTCCGGTGAACTTATATGTTAATAATTGTAATGTTCTTTCTGACGTTTCGTTAGTTTTTCTAATATTGTAAACAACTAACCGCACGTGTTATTATTGATTACAATGTGTGAATATTCCCTCCGCAGTTGCTGGTCATTCGTGATTGGGACAGAATAGTATTCAGTTATTACCTAATGTTACCTCGCATGGCCCTTTCATGTTGCGTATCAATACTAACTAACGAATGTTCTGTTCCATGTGAAGATTATCATTGTCGGGAGTGTCGGATCTTGGAGAAGATGGGGAAGCATATCAGATGCGAGAAGATTTGTGGTGAGTACCTCAACGAAACAGAGCAATTAAAGTCGTTTTTCAGTAGCTGTGGTAGGAATAGCCTTTGCAGAAATTCTAATAGGCAGTAAATTATATATCATGGTATTAAAAAACAAACCCCCTCCCCAATTTTACGGACTTTTCCAGGTTATTATTATTTATCATCATGTACTAAAGGTACGGCCTTGTCACTCCAAACATCCTTCTGTCTTGAAGTCATTTTCATTTCACCACTTCTCCCTCAAAAATGTCCGGTTTTGACTTAACGCTTTTAAAATATGGAGGGTTGAATTCGTGTGAGTCCAGCTGGTTCTGGTGATCCTTCTCTGTACCCATCTCCATCTCCACTGCCTCTAACCGAGTTCCCTTTTTATCCAATTATCGAGATTTCACACCCGTCCAATAACAGAGCCCAAATGAAAGACATGCAAATACCCCTGTGGGTGAGGAAGGTGGAATAATACTCCTGCCTGTCGCAAGAAGCGACTAAAAAGGAGTTCTGAATTTAGGAACGTTGGTTGGTGACCACGAGGGCCTTAGCTGAGTCTTAGTATTGATTCCACTTACTTGTGCCAGGCTCCTCACTTTCACTATCCTATCCGACGTCCCTTGGCCAACTCTTGTTCTTTTCCGACCACAACAGTATTAGGTATCGAGGCCTAGGCAGTCTTTTATTTTCACACCCTCTGTGGCCCTTGTTTTTGTTTGGCCGACACCTTCATTTTTGGAAGTGTCGGAACCTTTCCAGTTTTTCTCTCTGATTTGTGTAGGACGGTTGCCTGGTTTTACTTCTTAAAACAATAATCACCACCACCATAAATAAAACAACTAACGTGTGCCGGTCTTCATAACGGCGTTCACGGAGAGAGGCCATAGTGTTGTGTAGGCTGAGGATAGGACACGGACGATCTACGCACTCTTATCTACTAAAGAGGGAAGACCCCCGTAGTGTGTTCTTTTGGTGCCGACTTCACCGTGGCCAACATCCTCACAGAGTGCGCCGATCTCTCTGGCCTAAGACGGAGTCTCCGCCTGTAGGAAATACTCGAACGCATACTGGCCTATGACATGACTACTGGTGATCTCGTCATCCTCTTTATGTGCGACAGTAGACTAATCAAGGGTTGTTGTTGTGGTTGTTGTTGTTGTTGTTGTTGTTGTTGTTAGTCGTTTAGTCGCTTTCGACTCTCCGTGACCCCATAGACCAAAGTGCGCCATTTCTTCCTGTCGTATACTATTTTCCGAAGTCTTTCTAAATTGAGAGCCGTGGCTTCCTTGATGTCTTCAATCCACCTCATCCGTTGTCGCCCTCTTCTCCTGTTACCATCAGTCTTCCCCAGCATTAAGGTATTTTCCAATGAATCATGTTTTCTCATGATATGGCCGAAGTACTTTAGTTTTTGCCTGAGTATTTGACCTTCCAGTGAACAGCCTGGGTTGATTTCCTGTAATATGGACTTATTAGATCTCTTCGCAGTCCACGGAACTCTAAGGAGTTTTCTCCAACACCATAGTTCAAATGCATCTATTCTTCGGCGCTCAGCCTTTCTTACTGTCCAGGTTTCGCTTCCGTACATTGCTACTGGGAAGACCATAGCCTTCACTATACGAATCTTCGTTCTTAAAGTTACATCTCTACTCTTGAAAACCTTATCAAGGTTGGCCATTGCCTTCCTCCCAAGGAGCAAGCGTCTCTTAATTTCATGGTTCCAATCGCCGTCAGCAGTTATTTTGGAGCCCAAGTAGATGAAATAGGAACAACCTCCATTGTTTCACCATTTATATGCCAGGAGGTGATAGGTTTAGTTGCCATGATCTTTGTTTTCTTGACATTCAACCTTAGTCCAGCTTTTGCACTTTCTTCTTTCACCTTCATTAGTAGATACTTAAGTTGTTCTTCACTTTCTGCCAACAGGGTGGTGTCATCAGCATATCTAAGGTTATTTATATGTATCCCACCAATTTTAGCTCCAGTTTCTGTTTCATCTAATTTGGCATTCCTCATCACATACACTGCATATAAGTTGAATAAGTAAGGTGACAATATGCAGCCTTGACGTACACCTTTCTCAATCTTGACCCATTCAGTTGTTCCATATAGGGTTCTCACCGTAGCTTCCTGATCAGAGTAGAGATTTCTCATAAGGCAAATAAGATGATCTGGTACTCCCATAGTCTTGAGTACTTGCCACAATTTATTGTGGTCGACACAATCAAAGGCTTGAGCATAGTCAATAAAGCATAAGTATAGGTCTTTCTGGAATTCTCTTGCTTTCTCCATAATCCAGCGAATATTAACAGTTTGATCTCTGGTTCCTCTGCCTTTGCGGAAACCGGCTTGTTCTTCAGGTAGTTCTCGATCTACATACTGCCGAAGCCTATTTTGCAGGACCTTACCAGCATACGATATAAGTGCGATTGTTCGGTAGTTTGAACATTCTTTAGCGCTGCCCTTCTTTGGAATTGGGATGAACACTAAGTGTTCTCTTGTTCGTGGATCTTACGTTCCCTTTTGATTTATTAGTGGCTTTTTAGGTTTAATAAAATAATTTTTGTTTTATTTTGTATTCCCCCGTCGAATAAATAATTTTAATTAATGAATTTATTTCTTCACTTACTTTGTTCAGAGAGGACGATTACCTCGTTGTACTTCCTCTTAAAACAAAAACCACCACTAATAACGAATTGTTACATGTTCCTAGCTTTACATTTGCCGTAATTCTCGGAGAATCCTTCTTAACTATTATATTTTCTACTTTCTGATCAATGATCTTTAGTCTGCACGGTACGAGTGCAACTGCAGAATTTTCAGTATACTCATTACAACTTTTACTGTATGCGTAGCCCGTTTCAACATCATCAGCGAACCTCATGCATTTCGCCACTTCCTTTCATTCTTTTAGTCTTTTCCTTCAAAATACAAATCCCTTCCTCAATAAACATGTCTCGCACCTTCTCTATTCTTGCAATTATTTCGTTTCCATTCACAGTTATCCTTATATAACTTCCAGGTCAGTCGCCTGTATATCCAGTCAGTTCCTACATTCTTCATACAATCAAACACTATATTTCCAATTTACCACATCAAAGTCCGTACCTAAGTCAATGAGTGCCAGAACTATTATCCAGTTCTTTTCCAACCTTCTTTCGAGAAAGCCAGGATTTACTGTATGTTCCCTCTGTCTGATTTAAAACCAACGTTTATTCACATACTGGTAAATTTCGTTTTTAATCCTTTCCTATATTACGTTCAGTAATACTTCTAAAGCGTAAGATATGATCGAAAATTTCTGTAGTTTCTGCAGTACACGGCAATCCTTCCATTGGTAAGTTAATTATTTAAGACTCTTCAGAGCCTGTTTAAATTCGTCCTTGGAGATTGAGATATCTTCTGATACATCTCTTTTATTTGACAAGGAATTTACCAGTGTACAGTTAAGCGACGCACTCTCTTCATCGTTTACGTACGTCCTCAGGGTCAGCTAACATGTTACATATTTTCTTTCAATATTGCGGATTTTGTTTCTACCTGATTTGAAGAGATTTCAGTTTAAAAATTTAGCAGCTTTCTTCCCTTTCTTTGTGTCCTTTTTAATCTCCTCTGAAACTTCTCTTGCCCAATTTATTTCTCTTCTCTAATCCTATTCATGGGATGTGTCTTTCATATTATTTGTTCGTCTATGTTTATTCTGGTCCTGTATGGTCCTGTATCTGCTCTGTCATCCAAAGTTTTCTTGGTTATAGTTTTTCCTTGCCTAAAGCCACATCTGCAGCCTTAACAACTTTAATTTACACCACTCCAAGTAATCGACACTTTTCTTCTTTGTCATCTAATTATTTGTGAAGATTTGTTCAATTTCTGTACCTCCCACACCATCCGCATTCCATTTCCTTGTTATGCTTCAAGTTTCTTCTTGAAACTGATGTTCCATTTATCCATGACTAACAACACCTGGTTCTGGGCAACTGTGACTTCATCAAATCTGAATTCTGCATTGTTGCTTAAATAATATGTATTAAATCTGTAACCTTCTGATATTATCAGGTGCCTTCGATATGTAGATATTTCTGTTAGGCACTTCAAGGATTGTATTAGTAATCACCATCTAATGCTGGCTTCTAGCAATATTTGACCTCTGACATTCATCTCTCAAAGTCCAAATCTACCTAGAGTTTTTTAGTCTGAATGGGAATCCGACAACCGCATTGAAATCATTCATGATTATCACATTGTCCTTAGCAGTGGTTAACTTCAAGAGTTCCTCAATTTGGTCGTAGTACAGTTCCAACACTTTTTCTCACGACCTGAAATTGGAAAGTACATTTGGAAAACGACCAAGTTTGTTGGTTTGCTTCAGATCTTCATCATCAGCAACCTGACATCAATATGCTAGGTGTTTAATACGTAGTTGACCAGTTTGTAAGATATAAGTACTGCAGCTCCATGTCTTCAACGCTTTTCCCCTCCACTGTAGTTAATTCTGAATACATCTGAGTAAAAAGTAAAAATCTCCGTTATCTTACCACCTTATTTCACATGACTGTTCCACATCTCCTGTTTCAACTCCTCTAATTTATTCATCTTCATCAAGGTTTTCACATTCCAAGTTCCATTTTAATACTACACCTGAAATAAGTTAGGCAATATAAGCTTGTAATATTTACGCACGAATGATTTCCGAAGTTCGCATAAAGCGATGTTGGTGAGGCATATTTGGTCGAATCCACCCTGCATTATGGTAACTATTTTCTGTTGAAAAGTAGACTGTAACAATTGTACACCTGCCGTTTTGGTGAAACTGTTAGAAACAGCTGCCACCACACTATTAGGTCATGTATTACGCAGTCCCTCCGAGACAAAGGCTTTCAAGTACACGAGGAGGTTCATGGCCTTGCAACAAACGGCAGCACCAGGACAATTGATATGATGCCCATTAAGGGAAACAGAGGTTCTATTCTAGACCCCACGATAAGGTACGGGTCGCATCTGAATCAGCAACCAGCCTAAGTTGTCGAAGAAATGGAGGATATTCAGGTGTTGCGTGTTATGACTGGTGACAGGGGGAGAAAGTTGTGAGAGTGTTCGGGTTCAGCACTGATGAAATCGTGGACAGGGGGCTAAAAGCTATCAGAAGGTCTATCTTCTCTTTGAGACATCATCTATACTCATCGGAAAAAATCAACTGTCCTCAAATCCGAATCATAAATTTTGTAGGAATTGTTTCTAAAGTTGTTCATATAACACTTTTTGTGCATTCGTCGCTTTTAACTACAAGAATTGTTTACATTTGGATCTACGAAGTAATTGCACAATCATTATTAATTTTGGACTTTTTACGAACTATTTTTATTCACTGTGTTGTGTACGCTTTGCCTTGGGACAGCCTCTTGGTGGAATAAGAGCTTATAATAAAAAATAGATCTAAAATCTCTGTTCCGTCCCTTGTCTAGAGATCATGTGAGCTTGAGATCTATCAAACAGATATTTGTGTCTGGAAACGACAGTTCAGACATAAAATCTGGCCTTATTCGAACGGTGCGTATATCTCTGGAATTTCCGTAGAAAGGCGGTTCATGGAATCTCGAAAAGAGAATCTTAAAAAAATTGTCGGCAGTCAGTTTAGGGGTGTCGACGACATTTTGCAATCCCATTAAATTTATCTAAACGACATCTTTCAATGGATTAGGCCTCTGCTGTTCCGCGCACTTGGCGACGACGTAAAGAATACCTGTTCACCTCATCACTTGGGTGAAAAAATGGAATACACCAGCAAGGCAAAGTGTCCGATTATCACAGACTTGGAAGGTGCCATAACTGTTTAACTCAGATGTACGGTATCGTCCCAAATGATGTGGGAAATATTCCACATTACAAACCCCAAAACAACAAAACTTCCCCCATGATCATATTTCCTATGGTCGACCATGTCTGTTTACATCAGAGCATATTTTGTATTAGATTTACAGCCTGCAATTCTTGCTTGACGTCTCATATTATTCCGTTTACCATCTAAAATTTACTACTACAATGATGTCTGTTTTCCTCTATGGTAGAAATACAATGAGATTGTTTCATTGACATCACCGTCGATGAGTCCCGAAAACTCTTCACTATACGCTGTTCAGTAGCCAAAAAGTCACTTAATTTGTGACATATTCTGAGCACTTACTGTACACAGCTAGTGGATGTGGGCGTATCATGTATGACATTTACCAATAAATCCAGTACAAAACTTCTATAGGCCTATCTGTTCATGCAAATGATCAAACATATGATGCATGTCATGTTTTGAGGTGTGCTATCAACGCAATGAATACAGTACTTGGCATTTCTTGGTTCACCCTACATAGGAATGTCGACTGTTGTAAATGAATGGCAGGCTACGATACGGCTAATATAGTTATCGTTCGCCAATTACTGATTTCATAATGGGGTTTATAACGGAATGGGTTTCCGATAATTATTATCGCAAATTGTATACAGTGGCATAATGAAGAAAATACCAGTTTCATTGGCATAATCATCATAATCATCATCATCATCATCATCATCGTACACCATCTCCAGTTGCCTGGGTGTGGTGTACGAGCCCCCTCCATCTTTGTCCGTCCATGAACCACTGTTCTCTCGTGATCTTCTCCAAATCTTGTCCTCTCTCCTCAACATTTTTTCACCAGATCTGTCTATTTTCCTCTGGGTCTGTCCACTGGTATTTCTCCTTTTTCTTCTCTTTCATATTCTCTTCTTGCAGCCCTGTTTGCACTCGTCCTTCTTACATGGCCAAACCAGTCCAGTCTTGCTTTCTGGATCCTCTCGGAATGTTTCATTTCTGAACATTGGTATAATGATCCGCCTAATATCACACATATATATCAGTAAACTGTAGTTTAAATATACTTTTCAGACATTTCCCTCCTCAGTTGCTGTCATCCATGACTGAGGGAGAAAACTGTTCCCTTCCATGTTGTATACCATCTCTAAGTAAGGAATGTTCTGTTCTGTTCCATGTGAAGGAGACCTATGCCGCAAATGTGAAGAGAATAGGGTGAAAACAGGGGCACCAAAAGACTGCGGATACCTCTGTGGCGAATGGAGTAAGTAAAAAAGTTCTATAAAAGCCATTAAAGAGAAAATGTTCTGAAATTCTGATAACCAATAACTTATATCTGGCGTGGAACTCAACGACAAGATTTGCGAATTTGATGGAGTATCTGGACATGGACTACATCAACAATAATTAATTCGAAAATTTCCAACCTTTTTTATTACTATTATATTCAGTAAGAATGATTTATGGCATACCCACGTTATAAGATTAACAGGAGGGCTCCTGGAATGAGAAGGTTAACTTGATATGAGGAGTTGTACGTTAGTACATATAAATCGACTTCGGTGATGTAAATTTGTGAGGTGAATCGAAGGGTATAGATTAATGGATTCGGGCACGGAGGGTAAGAGAAATAGAGGATGACACGTCGATTGTGACCTTGAAAGCGAAGCGGACGTATATGTGTAAACAAAAAGGGAATAGCGCTTCAGCTGTAGACGGCGGTCATCAGCCGATGAAATAATTCCTTAAAATACCAGGCACATGGAATGAAAAATGATATTCATCACCTGGAAATGGTACTACAACCATGACTGATCGTATTCTTTTGCGGAGACCCCTTTTTATAGGTAAAGTGTGTTCCGCGTGTAAAGAAATTAGCACAGGCGTCAGCCGCAGCAGAGTTAGGGGCACTGCGGACAAATCGTTCCCCAATGCTTTATTATAAAGATACAGTTTGTTGCCCCAAAAAGGTGGATATATAGAGGCATGTAAACATACATATGATTATAGACTTCCATTGGTTCGAAGAATTCAGATCAATGCGAGAACCGAAATAAATATTGAGAAGGCTGTCCAACCAAACATAAACTTAGTCAAAAGATATTTATCACCTTGTAATGGTGTTGTTATCCATTAATATCGCGGTTCTGTGAGCTCTAACCATGACTGATCCTGTGCTTTGCGGAGAAACCTTTTTATAGGTGTTTGTTGGATCCGGAGGCAGCTTGGATGGGCTTGATGAAGAGCTGGCCGCCCCGGATCGCGCGTTAACTACCTGATGGATTAACCTGCTGCTGCTGCTGCTGCTGATGATGATGATGATGATGACGAGCCTGAACCTCTTCGAGCGGGGTACGTTAATTGAAATTCCCGTCCTATTTAGTATCTAATTTCATTTTGACGTGGGGATCTTGGGGCGTGGACATTTAGTGTAGATTGCTATTGAGGGGGACTGGATTGTTCTATATCACCTATTTTAAGGTGTGTTCAAAGGGTTTTTTGTTGTTTGGTAATTACTGCCGTTCTTGACGAGGTTCGAAGAAGGGTCTTTTAGATAGGTAAGTTTGAGAGCGTAACATTGGGTTTGGAAGATGTGGTACTTGGTGCAGAGAGTGGGGGAGGGTGTTTTCTGTTAGGCTTGCATTATTTAGAGGGTGGGAGGGCTAAAAGCTTGGCTTGTGACGAGGTTTTCCTTGGTTGCCAGTCGCTTCGCTACGCCATCCACCAAGCCGTTCTGGCTCCGGTTTCTGGCTGGTTTTAGCACTGTCTTGGGGTGTGGGCAGGGGGATTGGATTGCTGGCCGTGTTTGGTTTGTGGTGACTTGGTTAGTGGCGGTACGAGTGAACTTAGCTATCAATTCTAGTGAAATTGCTTGTAAGAGTTTTGGGATTATAAGGGACTGTAAGGGATTTTTTCTTGTGTCGTCTTTGTCGATTTGAATTCTGTGTTTTTTGGCAACTCAGTAAGGGGTGTTTTGGTAGGGTTTTTTGTTTCTGGATTTGGATTCCGTGTTTCCTGGAACCTCAGCGAGGGTTCCTTTTGACAGGACATTTTTTGTTTGGGTGTGTTTTGAGAATTTTATTCGGGGTCCTGAGTGTGAGTACTTTTGGAAAGTCTAGTGTCTTGATAGTTTTTCGGTAGGTTGGAGGTCGTGGGTTCAATGGTGTTTGTAGCATGATAAGTGCTGGGGCTGACTGGTGGAGAGGGGTATTATGTTGGTTGTAAGAACTGCTGCTTTTATCGGGAAATTATCACCTTCCTTATATAGGGGCAGACAGGGAAGGAGGCAGCGTGGTACCCACGACAGTTTGCGCTCTGCCTGATCCAGAGGTAGGGTGCATTCAGTATAGCGGTATCTGTTGCATCTGGTGGAAAATTGACACTAAGCAGCTGAGTGGTTCAGTTTTAAGCAGTAGAAGTATTGTATGGTTAGGGTATTTATCCGACGTGGGCTTGAGGGTTGTTTGGATGGAGTTTGGGGTATGGGAGTTACTGTTTGGGTGGTGTTTGTAGTTATACGGGAAGCCTGAGCGTTTAATATCTCAGGTTCCGTTTGTATCGATGCGTTGTTCATGGAGGTCTTAGCTCGGGATGACTGTGGTTCGTTTGGGGCATTTTCTTCTATTGTTTGTGTGTTTATTTGGATTCTGTGGTTTTTGGAAATCAATAAAAGAAGAAGGTGTGCAAATATATGGTTTATGATTTTGTGCAGTAGAAGAGTAGGAATTCAATTTGTGACACGTTTCAACCTCTCCTCGAAATGGGTACCCCACTAATTACTAATAATTCCCCTACAACATTGCAACATCTCTAACACTTAAAAAATGACGTAGTTCGCACACGCGTAGCCTCACCCCGTTGTCTTGTCGTGAAAGTTGGTTGAGTGCACCACGTTTAGTTTTCTTGTACAAGGAGGATTCATTTTTCATGCTGAGCTGAGATAGTGCAGGATTCAAATTAAGGGCCTGTTACTCCTAGACTGAGCACTGATATGTATATGAAATACTGGACTGCATTTCAGTCGTGTGGTGTAGTTTCTGACGTTTAATTGCAATAGTGATGTGTTTGGCATGAGTTACTCTAACGGCCATTATAATAAATCAGTAAATGTTCGTAATTTCGTCCCCCTTCATTTTATTTTTTATTAATGACATTTATTATTTTCATATGAGAAAATGCAAGCAGTGGGATTAGGAGGCTATGAAAAACCCTATCAAGGCAGTGAGGGACAAGATAATGGGTTACACTCGTCCACGTAAAAGGTTTTCATCCCATGAGCAACACTGCAAGCGTATACTAAAAGAATAGCAAGAAAACATTTTTATAAATGGCCTTCAAGTATTTCATTATAGGGAAAGTGCTTGGCAAGGTTAGAAAGGAAAAATATATAATTAAATTAATAGTACTGTAATAGATTTTGTGGGAGACGAAGTTACAAGCACATTTTTGGTATTTCAATTTTTCAATGTTTATGTCTATGTAAAATATTGACCACCTTTCGTTATCACACTTTCATTGTAAGTTGCCCGTAAGTAGAGAATATATTCAGTAATATATATAGCAATTTGTAGCTTTGTCAAAGATGTTCCTGATTTTCTACAAGTCCAAATCTGCTAAGCAGACGAAATATGGGCTCCCTGTCTTACCGTAGTCAATTACACTGTATTAGTTAAATTTACTTGTGTTACTTTCAATTGTAAATAATTAACTGCATGTATTAGTATTGTTTATAGTAAATTAATATCCTCTTCCCAATTTCTGGTCATTGGAGGAGAATATTTCCTGGCATGGCATTTTTTCAAGTTTCCTGTATTAATAACTAACGAATGTTCTGTTCCATGTGAAGTAATGCCTTGCGATCAGTGTAGGCTGAAGGAGAAGGCAAAGGAGCCTGTGGACTGCGAGTTGTCCTGTGGTGAGTACCAAGCAGAAGCAGAGGAAGAACCGTGTAATTAAAGCAGTTAATTCTGATAAACCTTATCTTATATCTGACATGACATTCAAGGAGAAAGGCATCCAATGTGAAAGAATTGTGCTCTGGATGTGGATTGTATACATACCAATAATTGTTTCTTAAAACTTAAAGTTTTCCCTTTGTAATTATTATGACAGTAGAGGGAATGATTTATGGTTAAAAAACAAGCATTAACGAAAGTAAGGGAGGATAAGAGACATGTTGAACAAAGAACATGTAACACTATATTACATCTATTGCAGAAAGAAAAAGGGGGTGTAACAGATGAAGTGAACATAATTGCCAGGAGGTTTACATATAATATTAAATGTAGCAATAGATACATTGTTGTACTGTAGTGTCGGTTATTCTTTTTTTCTTAAGTAGATTATTAAATTCCAAGAGAACTGTATGAGAATATTCATTCGTTCATTCATTCATGAAACTCGCTCCTCAGTTGGTGGCTATCCGTGACTGGTGAGAAGAGGGTTATGCAATAACACGATTCAGTCATGAAATACTTCACTCACCAATTTATTTGGGTACTCAGTTATCTTTTCAATCATTCAAAATATATATTGTAATTGTAAGATACTCTATAAAGACTAATGAGACAAAAGTGAGCACTGGTACAACTTAGGGAGGGTGAGATACATGTTCGTCCCAGACAAACTCTGTTAACGTCTAGGACCTAAGAAATAAACATTAAAGAAGAAACTACAATTTAAAAATGGGATTGAAATAGTTTACAAGTTTAAATGTAATGATTAATGTTGTGATAGAAAAAACAATGTACGTATCAAAACACATTTTGAATTACAATAAATGATTACTCCCTCCCCAGTTTCGGGTGATCCAAAACTGCAGGAAGGGAGTATTCTATTCTATTCTATTCTATTCTATTCTATTCTATTCTATTCTATTCTATTCTATTCTATTCTATTCTATTCTATTTCATGTATTCTATTCTATTCTATTCTATTCTATTCTATTCTATTCTATTTCATGTATTCTATTCTATTCTATTCTATTCTATTCTATTCTATTCTATTCTATTCTATTCTATTCTATTCTATTCTATTCTATTTCATGTATTCTATTCTATTCTATTCTATTCTATTCTATTCTATTCTATTCTATTCTATTCTATTCTATTCTATTCTATTCTACTTCATGTATTCTGTTCTATTCTATTCTATTCTATTCTATTCTATTCTATTCTATTCTATTTCATGTATTCTAATCTATTCTATTCTATTTCATGTATTCTATTCTATTCTATTCTATTCAATTCTATTCTATTTCATGTATTCTATTCTATTCTATTCTATTCTATTCTATTCTATTCTATTCTATTCTATTCTATTCTATTCTATTCTATTCTATTCTATTTCATGTATTCTATTCTATTCTATTCTATTCTATTCTATTCTATTCTACTTCATGTATTCTGTTCTATTCTATTCTATTCTATTCTATTCTATTCTATTCTATTCTATTCTATTCTATTCTATTTTATTCTATTTCATGTATTCTAATCTATTCTATTCTATTTCATGTATTCTATTCTATTCTATTCTATTCTATTCTATTCTATTCTATTCTATTTCATGTATTCTATTCTATTGTATTTCATGTTTTCTATTCCATTCTATTCTAATCTATTTCATGTATTCTATTCTATTTTATTCGACTTGTGGTTAGGAACAGTGGAACGCGGGTACCAGAAGTTAGGAGATTATGGCTAAGCAATGTAGGTTATGAACATTGGAGGTGTATGAATGAGCCGGCTCAGGAGTTGGTCTCATCTGAGGCAAAAGATGAGAGAAATTTACCTAGGAGAGCGCAGAGCGGGTCCGTGCAGGAAGGGAGAAAAAGATAGAGATAAATGCAGCGGTGGCCGGACACAGTTTTCCATTATATAAAAGAAGGGATGTGGAGCTAAACGGGGCAACACGGTTACCTTGAAATACGGAGCAGTGGAAACGATTACCCTGGCCTGAATGATAATAGCAGTCTCTTGTAGATGTATCTGTGTGTTATAAATACAACATATATAATCACTTTCTTTTTACAACTACCTTCAATAAAAAACAATCATTCTGCTTCTTGTTCCTCACCTTATACCCGACCCCGTAGACAAACGGGACAAGGTTTGGAAAAACATACACTTGATTACTATTATTATTATTATTATTATTATTATTATTATTATTATTATTATTATTATTATTATTATTATTATTATTATTATTATCACAGTATCTGCTATGGACCCTAGGGAGTAAAATATTCCCTGTAATTTCTGCAAAGTATCCATTGGCCAAACGTTCTGATCCATCGGGACTAGCATCAAGGAACACCAAAGAAATATTCGTCTCAACCAGCCACACAAGTCAGCAATAAAAGAGCACGCCCGATCGTCATGTTCAAGCTCTTACCCACACTAAACACCACAGGTCTAGAATTATAGGTAAAGCTGTGGAAGTACGTAAAATACCTAACAATTTAACGGGGGCACTGGCTATCAGTTAAGTAATACGTGGTTACCACCCTGTCCTTTCTCCATTGTTACTTCGTTTCGGTGTTTTCCAAATTCGTACTTTCGTCATCACCAGATAGTTCATTGCCGGCTGTGGGTTATGCGTGTCATAACGTATGTACACCGGTTACCCTCCCCCCTTCCCACACCGTCTCACATTATTATTATTCTCTGGTTTTCTGCACATACTTTACTTCCATTCTTCAGCTCTGTTCTATTCTATCCTGATGTCCTTCGTTGCATTTTATTATGTTTTATTATTATATTATTTTATTAGTTTCTATTTATTTCTGCTACCACATTCATCCCTGGTTCGTCTAATGTACTCCCCGTTACTCCTCACGCACACGCAGTGTTATAGAAGATCTTAGTTGGAGCATGGCCGACTTGATCCCCCGCTGCGAGTGAGCTAGCCAGAGCGACGCGTCAAGTCGGCCGTGACTGGAGCTTCATGTTGTCGTCAGCTCCCGCTTGGAGCGCTGTGCCAGCATACAGCGAGCCACCTGATGACGAATGAGCGTACCACTCCAGCTCCAACCGCATCTCTTTCTTAAATTCAAACCCTTATAATTGTAGAAGTCTTCCTCGTGAACAGTCGAGATTTTCTTCTGAAGACGCGGAGCAAAGCCTAATGCAAAACGTTAAGAGTTTCACGTTCATTTCTTGACACGGCATAAGCGCAAAAGTCCACATCATATCTTCTACTTTATCTCTCATGTTTGCCCTTATTTATTTAGCGCATGTCTAGAGATACAGTATCTGTATCTATACTTCCAAATAAGTATATTTTAATTTTGGATGTAGTCTATCATTTCCGGAGTCGCGAGAACAAAGTCACTAGCACTGTCGTGTTCGCCCTATCACTGCCGCAGTCTTCTTAAAATTGAATTTGATTTATTATTATTATTATTATTATTATTATTTTTTACATTTTATATTTGGTCATTATCATTATTTACTTTCAAAAATAAAAAATTATTGTATTTCAGTATTAGATGTAAATAGTTTCAACTTGGATACAAATCCTACGAAGCTGTTTAGGTTACCAGCTGGAATGGAGGGATTATTTGGTATTAGATTTGGAGTCTGTAATCTTTCTTAAGGTCTTGTATAATTAATTTTTCCATCCAAGACTTTTTATGAGGTAATGTCGTTTCTTCCTCCCTGCGGAAAATAAGAAGTAAATTAGAACCAAAACAGTGAGCCACATAAAATCTTCATTTGCATGGTTGCTACAGTTAATCACAAGTTCTAAGCTTCAAAATCCGCCCCCCTCTGCGTACCTCGGCTGTTGTAAAAGGACGTCTGATATATGTAGTTTGTTAACGACTCGTGTTCTAATTCTGCACTGCACTAGTTATTCTGTATTTTTAGGGCCTATTACGGCATTGCATTGTATATTAAATAACATCTGTATTCCTTAAATTTATAATACTGCACTGTACATGTTCTTTTTACTGAACAAGGGCCGATGACCTTCGATGTTAGGCCCCTTAAAACAACAAGAATAATTTACTGAACAGAGTACATATTTATATCCCTTGACTCTTTAACCACACTTGACACGCTTACTGGTTTGAAGAAACTGCTGATCTTTTGTTGTCTTCCTTTGACGTTAATTTCAAATGTTCGCAATATTCAGGTATGTTTTTATCCTTGTTTTCTTCAACGTATGTAATGACATTGTTTAGATGGGGTTTAATTTTACTAAGTTTTGGTTTAGGCTTAATAATATCTCCTGTTGTAACGTTTTACTATAATACTTTAGCATTTTGTGTTATTACAAACATCTGTTTACATGTCTCATCATCATCTGGAGCAGTTTCCAACCACAGGTTGGAACATAAGCCTTTTCATCCTTTACTGTCCATCCACCACTTCTCTTCTGTCATTGTCGTCCAGTTCCCTCTTCTTGCCTCGATGCTCTTCTTTACACCTTTGAGCCATCTGTCCCTCGGTTTTTCGCTAGGTCTCTTTCCCTTCAAATAATTAATATAATATAACATTCTCTCCCCAGTTGGTGGTCACTCGTGACTAGTGGTAGTTATTATCGCTCCTTCCTGTTGTTCACCAATACTAATTAAAGTTTGTTCTGTTCCATGTGAAGTACAACGTTGCCATGCATGTGAGACCAGAAGAAAAACTACCGGGAGAGGGTCCTGCTTAAAAGTCTGTGGAATGCCACGTAAGTAATGTTATTTGACAGACTCGCGGAAAGACACTGAATTTCCTGATATTCTCATAAACCGTATTTTGCATCTGGCATGGCTTTGAAGACAAGAATTTGATGGAATCCATGGATTTGGACTGTGTCAATAATAATGATTGCTTAAAATTCCAAGCATTTATTATTATTGTTTCTATTACTCACAATATTTCAGTAATTGTACTGAGTTCCTCTTCAGTATCAGATATTAGGACGAGACACTGGATGCAATTATATTGTACGCATTTTTTACTTTGTAGCGTTTCAGAGGGGCAGAACTGAGTTCACTGTTTACTGTATGGAGTAAAAAATAAGATGGGATGGGCAGCAGACAGTCGTGTTATGGTGAACGGGGTGAAAAGTCAGGTTGTAAGTTCCACAAAGAAGAGAAGTTCTCTCACTTTTAATTAGTGTCTTGATGTGATGACAGCAACTCATGCACTGCACGAGTTGTTCTATGGGATTTCCGGCAAAAGAGTAGTGTCAAGAAAATGTTGCAGACTTTGCGCTGAGAAGACTTAAATGTAAGCAGACGAACAGCTTGGCTTGGAATGGCGTTATGAATAAGCTTCAGTGGTATTTTTAATTTTAGGAAAGACCAAAAAATGAAGATAAAGTTGGGGCAAGCACTCGTTTATAGCAAGAGGAATTAGGGACTGGAGTGATTTACCAAGAAAATTGTTTTGACAAATTTTTAACCACTTCCGTGACTAATTGATTGATTGGAAGGGATATTTCACATTAGTTTCGGACTTTTCATTTCACTCTTGTCGTCCTGTAATATTTAAATTATCTTCTACGATAATTTCTTCCTTCATGACAAAACTAACGTAAGATTCTCTCACAGAGATTGTCTTTCGCGAATCCCACTACACTGGAATTTTAGCTGTTCAGTAAAAACTCGCTATGGAGACCCATCCCCGAATCAGGAACAGGAAAGCAATAAAAATTTGAGACACATTTCGATCATTGTTCTGCCCACAGTTACTCGAAGTCGGCGTGCGAGACATGCTTGATACTAATAATTCAATTACAAGAGTCGAATGTCTGTACCTCGTAACTGATCGACCAACGACGTATGTCCCTAGTGACTGTTGCAATTGATTTGGGATTCCCGATTATATGCCTTTAATTTGAGAACACCCTGTGGTGAAACTGACCGTAGCTTAGTTATTACAAAAGAAGGGATCTAACGTCAAACAGTGATTGCTTTTCTACGATTGATTTCACAACAGGAAACATGCCGGAACTTGCTTTCCGGTAATTGGATATTCTAGAGGCAGCGGCAACATATGACACTTTGTCATGAAAACTTTCGCCCCAGTCTGTACATATTCGCAAAGGGGATTATTTAAATGGATTATTTAGTAACCCAGGTACATTAGTAAATTGCATGTTTCTAATTTTATTTTTGAACCACTTAGTTGAAATATTTTTAGCATTTGGAATTGCAAACAACTAATCTCTTGTCTTGTTCACACGGACTCGTGAACTGGTCGAGGACTCTACTTGTTTTGAGCGTGCGCTACAATAGGGACTCACGACTTTCCCCAGTTCGCACGGAACAAGTTCTCTCGCTGGTCGTACGTTCGTTGTTCAGTCATGGCAGTACGTGAAGCTGAGAAATCATTTGAAATACCCAAACAAATAAAGGGTTCGTGACTGGGTTAAGAGGCGGAAGGATGCCACCAATAGTATTTGCAGGGATGGAGCCAAATGTGATAGCAACGATACAGAAAAAAACCAGCAGTACGGCTCTCTACTCCCACCGACCAGCCGAGCAGAGGAGGGGTTGCCACGGCTGGTCCGTGTTTATACGGCTCGGCTCTCTACTCCCACCGACCAGCCGAGCACAGGAGGGGTTGCCACGGCTGGTCCGTGTTTATACGGCTCGGCTCTCTACTCCCACCGACCAGCCGAGCACAGGAGGGGTTGCCACGGCTGGTCCGTGTTTCTACGGCTCTGCATTCCGACCGACCAGTCGAGCAGAGGCTGGTCCGTGTTTCTACGGCTCTCTACTCCAACCGACCAGCCGAGCAGAGGAGGGGCGGGCGAGGCACTAAACCCCTAACCTTCAGAAGACGGGGGGGGGGGGGCCTGGTCCGCACCGTCGGCTGTTCTGAAAACGGTTTTACATATCTTTCCATTCTCCATGCCGGGACAGTTCCTAGTGTAGGCCTAGTGTAGTTTCATCTGTCCCCTTTTCATTCGACGAGCTTCCTGCACGGGGGTCATCAATACTAGAAATGTATGTTTCTTCTAGCAGCTTTGAACTTCTGAGTGCAGATTAATTCATTTGGTTTTGTTTTAAACCAACGCACTATTGAAATATATAAGACTCAATGTACAGTACACATCATCAGCGCAAGCCCAGAATTTCAGTTTTTTCAAAAAAATCTACTGATAATGGATGATCTAATTTTATTTTTCGTGCCACTTCACGAATCACGGAACGACCAATGTGCATTTTACTGCACAGTGCTTCGTCCCTTGCATCTCGGTTTTTTCACACTTCGTAGTTTATTTTCCACAAACATTCCTTTCGACGATTTAACTTGACAAACTTCATCACCTGCGCGCAGCCCATGTTGTCGCTCCTTCGGCAGGAATGCGGCTGAAGCGGTCGGTCGTGCTCACTGTAACCAGTCAGAGATCCCATACGAGGTAGTAATCACCATGGATAGTGCTCTCACCCAGTTCACGACTCCGTAAGAACCTGGCTTTGGAGGTGGTCCTTGTAAACCCTGCTTTAGTATTGATTACAGTAAATTAATATTCTATCCCCAATTTCTCTTCATTAAGGATTACAGTAGAATTGTATTTATACCAGACATTTCCTCTCATACCTCTGTCATGTTCTATATCATTCGTAACTAACAACTGTGCTGTTCCATGTGAAGGAATGCCTTGTGAGGAGTGCAGGAAGATACAGAGGGTGAACAAGACAATCAACTGCGATTGGCCATGTGGTAAGTACCAAACAAAATCAGAGAAAGTAGAGCTTACTTAAAACAGATTTACAAAACAGATGTTAGTAGTATAAGTCAGGGATTCTGCCGCCTCCGCCTCCACAGGGCTCCCACGGGCCTCCTCCTCCGCCGCCACCCGGGAGGCCTTCCCAGGGGCCCGCTCCTACGCAGCCAGGAGCCTCTTCCAGTGCTGCCAACTTAACCTCACTAGCGTGAAATTGAATTAGTAAACAAAGCCACGTGCTTTTTAGATAGCTACGTGCTTTTTGACAGACAACAACGCATCGCTAACGTCAGTGCTGCTATATTGACGGGCTTAAACATCAGTGCTGCCAACTTAACCTCACTAGCGCGAGATTTGAATCGGGAAACAAAGCCACATGCTTTTTTGACAGCTCTCATCCACCATCTTTAATCAACAGAGCACCGTGCTGCCATCTTTAGCTACTACCTTATGAAATGTGGTGGCGGCAAATTCCACTTGCTCTTGTTTGGAAACAAACTCACGTGCTTTTTTGACAATTGTCATCCGCCATCTTGCATCACAAAGCTCAGTGCTGTACTCTTTAGCTACATACCTTTGAAATGTGGTGGCGGATAATTTGAAAAATGCTTTTTTTGACAGCAGCCATCTTTAATCGACAGAGCGCAGTGCTGCACTCTTTAGTTGAATTGTGGTGGCGGCAAATTCCACGTAACAGCAGCCATCTTTGATCAAGAGAGCACCGTGGTGCCCTCTTTAGCTACCATTTTCGAGATATTTAACATTTTGCATTTAAGCCCCAAATTTAATGAATCGAACTAGCACGACACGTTAGCCTCTAAGCTAGCTTTCTTCATAAGAGCAGCAGCCAGATGACTGCTGTTACGTGGAATTTGCCGCCACCACAATTCAACTAATGAGTGCAGCACGGCGCTCTGTCGATTAAAGATGGCTGCTGTCAAAAAGCATTTTTCAAATTATCCGCCACCATATTTCAAAGGTATGTAGCTAAAGAGGGCAGCACGGTGCTCTGTTGATTAAAGATGGTGGATGAGAGCTGTCAAAAAAGCATGTGGCTTTGTTTACCGATTCAAATCTCGCGCTAGTGAGGTTAAGTTGGCAGCACTGATGTTTAGGCCCGTCAAGATGGCAGCAGTGAGCTTAGCGAGGCGTTGTTGTCTGTCAAAAAGCACGTGGCTGTCAAGAAAAGCACGTGGTTTTGTTTACCTATTCCAATTTCGCGTTAGTAAGTTTAAGTTGGCAGCACTGGAAGAGCCCCCTGGCTGCGGAGGAGCGGGCCCCTGGCAAGACCTCCCGTTCGGCGGCGGAGGAGGAGGCCTCTGGGAGCCCTGTGGAGCCGGAGGCGGCAGAATCCCTGACTTATACTACTGATGTTGTCTTGATATAGATTGTTTGAACAATAAGATGTTTCTTAAGTAGGAAGTCTTACTTTCCAGGGTCGACTCAGACTTCAGTCTGTCAAACATACAGCTTAAACACAATATTATACTACAACATACCTGTAAGAAACGTATTAAAGAAGGGACAAAATACACATTATTAAACAAAGAACATCATCAGATTCTGTCTAGTCACACTCAAATTCTGGAGTGGAGACGAAGAAGAATATCATTAAGATAATTTCTGGAATTTAAGTTCAATATTAAAGAGAGATGAGTACAAATATTGTTCCTAAATATGTGATTGTGTCTTGATAGAATCTGATGATATTCTTTGTTTAATAATGTGTTATTTTACAGGCATGTTGCAGTATAATATTTATATTTAGGCTGTGTGTTCGAAAGATTGAAGAGCGTTTAAATTGCAAATAATAATAATAATAATAATAATAATAATAATAATAATAATAATAATAATAATAATAATAATAATAATAATAATAATAATTATAATAATAAATTATTGCTACGAATTTAGAGGTAGAGTGATCGCAGATATAAAGAGATAGGACCTACGAAATGGCTGAGTAAAGGAAACATTTTCTGGGTGAAGTTGTACCGTGAACCAATTCTGGAGGGGCGGTCATGCGAGGCGAGTGGATTACATAAGAGGTGAAATTAAAGGAGACAGCAGAGCTCCCTGGAAATAGAGCACTGTGGAAACGATTATTTAATTAATACTTTTTACACCTAAATCAACATTTTTTTCAATTCTTCCTCTTATTATTATTATTTCCTGTTGGTTTTATATTACATATACTCTGGCCAAATATTAAAGTATGTGCGTGCATTATGAACATTTTCAGTGTAAATTGCAACTCTGTACAATGTGCATTATAAATGCTTTACATTCCTGAATTACAAAGCGTCAAAATGTATTTTATTTCAAAGGAATTGTCCTCCTACTCTTCCCATGTATTCTGTGGTGATGCAGCCACCACGTCCCGAACGGACGACTTAAAATTAGAAATATTATAATATTTCTTTGATATTATTTAAGAAAAGTATCTGACAGGGTAATATGATAGAATATCTGCCACCTAAATGTGACTGATTGAGGTATACTTTCAACGTGGCCATTTTTGTGCAGGAATTAATCAAATGCTGGACGTTTCAAATGGATAGCAGACACTGATGCGTCTGATGTGATATCTGCTTTGCCCATGAATGTTTTCAAAATAAGGAAATATCAGAACTGGATTTGCAGTAATTGTAATTTCTGGGGATAACAGAAACATATCGAGTTCTATTCAGTCTATGCATACCGGTATTATGAAGTGAATGTCGATTCCTTTGACATCGGATTCCACCTCGGCAGTAGAGATCATCATCATCATCATCATCATCATCGTGAATTACTTCCAGCGAGCCGGCTAGGTTGTTTAAGAACGATGTTCCTCCATTTATTACGGTCCTGCTATGCTTCTTTCCTCTCCAGGAGATCCTTTGTTTCTCTTCTCTAGGTCTTCTCTTATCTGATCTAAGCACTTTCTTCTAGGGCGTCCAATTGATTTTCGTCCCGGAACGACGTTTTCAAGATACTTCCTTGGTGTTCGAGTCACCTGCATGCGCTTAACGTGTCCTAACCATTTCAGCCTTTCTTCCATTGTCAGTTTGACCTGCAGGTCTCTTTGTATATCATCATTACTAATTCTGTCCTTCCTTGTTTTCTGTACAGCTGATCTAAGGAAGTACATTTCAACATTTCACTTCTCCTTTATGTATGACGAAACTCTCCAGACTATACATCGTGGTGGGCAGGCGATACGTATTAAACAGGGTCTGTTTATCCCTCTGAGGTACTACTTGTCCCATACTATGTTCCGTATTTGATGGAAGAAGTTGTATAGTTTTAGCACCCTGTTCAACACTTCGTTCTTGTCACTTCCGTCATTTGATATTGAACTTCCCAGATATTTCAAGGTATTCACAAATTCCATCTTCTCTCCCTCGAGGGTGAGGTTACAAGGTTTACAAATATATTAGTAAATTCAATAACATTTTATTTATTATTTTGTAACAGTTCGTTAGAAGAAATTTCTTTATTATTTTGAGTATTAGTATTATATGCATGTATATGTTACAGCAAAGGAATATTTTGTCCCCACTTGCTGGTCATCCGCGATTGGGAAAATTTCCTCTCACGGCTCTTTCATGTTCTATGTCATTAGTAACCAAGGAATTTTCTGTTCCATGTACAGAGAGCAGTTGTCTATGGTGTGAGAAGTTGCAGACGAGACTAGCTGCAGATTTTAATTGCAAAAGATACTGTGGCGAACCACGTAAGTAAAGCAGTTTTACAAAATCCGTAGAGACGTATTTAGGATTTCGTTAATTTCCGATACCGTAAACTATATCTGGCATGTAATTCAGGGACAAGAACTGCGAATTTTACGGAATCCCTGCTTATTGACTTCATCCATGATAATGAATGCTTAAAATGCCAAGAATTTCTTCTTCTTCCTATCATTATTATTATTATTATTATTATTATTATTATTATTATTATTCATATACTGAAAAACTGAAGAACGTACGGTGGATACAAGATGTTAAAAATGATCTGGAAAAGGCCCAGATAGAACCATCAGAAATACTGGACAGAAACATTGACCGTCACGTGGACCATTTCTATTAACTGTGCTGAGGTTAGAGGTAAACAGGTTTTGCAAGATTCATTCTACTGCACAAACATGCCCGGCCGACGAGTGCATACCCCTGTTGAATAACTGCAGTCATTTGATCGGGGTCGCATTGTGGGCCTACGGGAAGCTGGATGGATTGTTGCACATGTTGGGCGCAATGTATCGGTGGTGTGTCTCTGCTTTCAGCAGTGGTCTCCGGAACATTCCTACACTCTTAGACCAGGCTCCGGACATTCGCGTAGACAGACGCATTGTGCGATCAGCGGTAGCCGACCAAACGCTATCCAGGAACGAAATCCGGTAACATGATGCACCTGCTGTGTCACCAAGGACCATTGGGAACCGTCTGCTTGCAGCAGGATTACGATCACACATGCCTCTGCCCAGACTACCATTGACACCACGTCGCCGCCAAGCACGCCTACTGTGGTGTCGTGAAAGAGTCTATTGAAGAGGGAAATGGCACTTGTTGTCTTCAGTGACGAGAGTAGGTTCTGTCTGTATGCAAGTGTTGGACGTACACGTGTACGGCGTATTCCAGAGTGCATCCGCCCAAGACACCCATGTCCATCCCCAGGCTCGCGGACACAGTTGGTGTTTCAGCAGAGTAACCCAACCAGTGCCCGCTACATTGCGCAGGTTGTTGTCCCCGTGGTACTGTCATTTCTTCGACAGGAAGGAATGTTATTTTTCGCCAGGACAATGCACGTCCATATCCAGCTCCTATGAAGCAACGTGCTCTACGTGGTGTACAAAACTTGCCCTGGCCAGCAAGATCACCGGATCTCTCGCCGGTTGAACACGTATGGGACATGATGAAGAGGAAACTTACGCGTTCTCCATAGCCTGCAGGAATCGTTTCCGAATTGCATCAAAATGTGCAGGATGCTTGGGAAAGTCTATTGCAAGATTTTATTCGACACTTTTATTTATGATCGTTTGCATGCGCGAATACAAGCCTGAATTGCCGCCAGAGGTGAGGTGGGATGTACACTGTGCGTTGATGCGACTGTTTGGAGCACCTTTTACCGTGACATGTGTGTTTCATTTGTTCCGAATTTGTAATCGTATACTCCTGCAATGGTGAACTATCTGTCATATCGCTTGTGAACACAATTACCTTGTCTTTGAGGATGTTGCATGTTTCTTCGGCAGTGAGTGTGTTCTCGTAATACTTCAGTTTGGATGAAAATCTACCTACTTATTTGCTGGGTTTCTTATTTTGGTAGTGTCGGTAACGAACGGTTTCACTGTAGAAGGAAAGGAGACGTTCGTAACAATTGGCAGTCAGGGCGAGTGGTGTCGGAGAAGTTTTACCAAAACTCTCGCGGTTCAACCTAACATACTGCACGTACCAAACGGCATTTTCAGGAGATTTACTGCCCCTGGAGTTTCTATGCATTTTTAGCAACGGAAATACACCCTACTCGCCGCATCACCTTCAGAAAACCATTGCGCCCAGGAAGCAGAGTACAGAGAAACTGAGCAGTTGCCTTAACCGCTTAACTCAGATATACAGACTGTTTCCAAAATATTTGGTAAGTAATCGGGCCCCAAAACAGAAAACATTCCTATGTCGCTTGGTTCATTGTTACAAGCTATAGCTGTTGATGTTATCAGCTGGAAATGAGGAGATATCTCTTCTTAGTTTTGGAGTTTAATATCATTCAATTTACCTTTATCTGTACGAGTACGATGATGTCTGTTCTTCCTCTTTGGCAGGAATAACGCCAAATTTTCTCATTGATATCGTCTTGCACGCGTTTCAAGTACACTAAAGTATACGTTGATCAGTAGCAATGGACTTGTGACTCATACTGATCAGGTACACGGAGTGTGTGTGTGTACCAAGGATGCCTATAACCAATAATTACATCGTAATATTGAAAAGTCTGTAATTTGTGAAGGATTCCCAAATTACTCGTCACTTATTTGATCGTAACTTGGCTGTTGCAGACGTATGGGCGGCTACGATACGTCTGAAATACATGGCTTGTCTAGGATGAAGCTCAAATTAGGAAACAAATTCCTGTAATAGTACAATCTAGGGCACCAGAAAGCATATCGCGTTTTGTCATCCAAACTTTCAACCTAATTTGTACAGTAGAATATATCTCTACAGATTTCTCCTTCTAGATTTTAATAGAAGAGATATATAACAAGAAACAGAAAAATGTATATAAATATAAAGTCTACTGTCTCTGGGCCTGAGTTGAGTCAGCATGTCTGGTCACCCAACTCTCGCCTCGGAAGCCAAGACGTAGGACATCCCGTCCTTGAATCATATTTCTTTCGCAGCAAAGACTCAGCCGACGCTCCCCCTCCCAACGGCTCCCCTGTTGTTAAGTGGGCAGACACCCACCCCGCCGCAGCTCCCTTCCTTTCCCTTCTCCCCCACGGCATCCAGTGGTGAACAAGGAGAACTATTGCACGCTTCCCACACAGATCTCCACTTAGTTTGTACAGATTGGCATTAGGAAGAAATATTGATCTTTTTGACGTCGGGTTCTGCCTTGGCCCACAGGTATGTACACTGATCAGCCAGAACATTACGACCACTTAACTAACAGAAGTTATAGAGGGTATATATGTCCACCTCTGGCACGGATAACAGTGGCGACGCGTCTTGGCGTGGAAGCAATGAGGTCTTGGTAGGTCGCTGGAAGGAGCTGGCACCACATCTGCACACACGTCACCTAATTTCCGTAAATTCTGGGCAGGGCGCGATGAAATCTGACACCACGTTCAATCACTTCCCAGATGTGTTCGATCGAGTTAAAGTCTGGCGAGTTGGGAGGCCATCACATCAATTGCAACTCGCCACTGTGTTCCTCGAACCATTCCATCACACTCTTGGCCTTGTGACATGGCGCATTTTCTTGTTGAAATATGCCAGTGCTGTTGCGAGACGTGACTGTCATGAAGGGGTGTACGTGGTCTGCAACCAGTGTACGATACTTCTCGGCCGTCATCGTGCCTTGTACGAACTCCACTGGACCCATGCATGCCCACGTGAATGTTCCCCAGAGCATAATTGAACCACCGCCAGCTTGTCTAGATGTTCCCCTGGAAGACGACGGATTTGCACCATTTTATCGGCACTATGAAGAAGGTATCGGAATTCATCAAACAATGCAACGCTCTGCCACTGCATCAACGTTCAGTGGGGATGCTCACGTGCCCATTTCAGTCGTAGTTGCCGATGTCGTGTTGTTAACATTGGCACACGCATGGGTCGCCGGCTGCGGAGGTTCATCCTTACGAGTGTTCGGTGCACTGTGTGTTCAGACACACTTGTACTCTGCCCAGCATTACAGTTCGATGTTAGTTCCGCCACAGTTCACCGCCTGTCCTCTTTTACCAGTCTGCCCAGCCTACAACGTCCGATATCTGTAATGAGGGGTAACCTCACAACCGCTTGACGTTTGGACGTAGTTTCACTTTGATTTCGCACTTATTGAAGACACTCATCACCGCACTCCTCGAACACCCGAAAAGTCGTGCAGTTTCCGAAATGCTCGTGCCAAGTCTCCGGACCATCACAAACTTCCCTCGGTTAAACTCAGATAGATCGCGCGCCTTCCTCATTCTACACGCGGATAGCACGCTCACTAATACTGCATGCACCGTGCGTGTATCTGACTAAGTCATTTTTCCTCAGGTGACGCTGCTATAGCTTGGACGGGTTTATATCGATAGTAGGTAGGTGGTCATAATGTTTTGACTGATCAGTGTAGGCATATTATAATAACTGTTGTGTCATGTTGTAATGTTCTAAATCATGTTGTAATGTTGTAAATAACTAACAGCATAGAATATATTACGATTTTTAACAGCGTTTTCTGGGCTTGTAGGCCGTGGTCCAGGAGCGAGTGAATGTCCCGACGTTTCACCGAAGACCGCATTCGAATTGTCATGGGTTTCGACTGACTTCGATAGCAGCGAAACTCTCAGTGGAATGAAGTGCTGTTGTAATTCCACCTCATTATATAGGGTTGGATAGGGTACGCTGCTCGCCTATTGATCCGATATGCTGGGGGGAGGAGTGGGCGGTCTCTAATTGGCTGTTCTTCGGCCAATGGTTGAAACGTTAGGGAGCCCGATGTACATCGACCTGTCTTGGCGGAGACAGGTAACTGATCACCCGTTGCTTTTTTTCTGCTCTCTCGCTACTATCGTGTCGCCCAGGATTTAAAGCTTTCAGGATTGGAAACCAGGCTTTGTTTACCCGTTCAGATTCCTCCTTACGGTTGAAGCTGTTGGTGTGCTTCGGGATTTCAATTGCTTCCCTCTGTAGCCGGGCGTGATAAGACACAGTAATTGACAGTACTTCGGTGTCGCTGTACTGTATGTCATGGCCTGCTAGCAGCGAGTGTTCAGCGACTGATGACCTATCTGCTTGTCCCAGCTGGCTATGTCTGTTATGTTCCTTCAATCGTGTGGCATGCTGCGTTTGGTAGTGCCTATGTATACCTGGCCGCAGGTGCACGGCATCTTGTTCACACCTGCTGTGGAGTGAGGATGGCGCTTGTCTTTGGCAGACCTAAGCAATTCCTGGATTTTATTCGTCGGCCTGAATATCGTTTTAACCGTTATTTTCTCAATGTACGGCAGAAAGGTTTTAGCTGCCGGCCGCTCCTCTTCTTCATCTTAGGTCGTTCGACGTCTGGGATGACCGATGAAGGAAAGTTTGTAGTGTGGTGGCATCCTGCGTGTGTGCTGGCTATCCGCGCACGTGTGGGATGATACAGAGTAGATGTAGAGGTAGTTAATCTAGTTAAGTAGTTTTATGAGAGATATAGTGGTAATTTTTTATCTTTCTGTCTTTATTAACTGTAAGCCGATGGTGTATACTAGGGTGGGCAATAACGGTACGTATGTATGTATGTATGTATGTATGTATGTATGTATGTATGTATGTATGTATGTATGTATGTATGTATGTATGTATGTATGTATGTATGTATGTATGTATGTATGTAATAAATACTAAGACAGTAACGAATGTTCTGTTCCATGTGGTGAAGGATTACCTTGTCTCACGTGTAGAGAGAAACTGGAATTGGGGGAGCCCTTCGACTGCGCGGAAAAATGCGGTGAGTACCAAATAGAAAAAAGCGTAAAAACCATGTAATTAAAGCAGTTTTAAAAATTCGAGAAAAATAAACTTTCCTGATATTCTCATAAGCCGTAACATATTGTTAAGTTAAGTTTCAAAAATTAGATGTAAGGAATTTCAGGCGTTCACTGTATAAACCAGCGTTTTTTGTTAGGCTTGACACACCCCAGCGTCTTGGCGTGGCATATCCCACTCTGAAGAGTCTACGTGCCATTTCCGTACAATGCCACTTTCCAGACGAAAGTGTTCAAAAAAAATCTTTTTGATTTCTATGATGTTCAAAGTGAACTAATGTATTTTCTTAGGAAAGTCCTCCCTTGCTAACCCACATTTTATGTTCCCCCTACTTCAGCCATTGATAGTTACACTACCACCCAAGTAACAATATTCACCTATTTCCTTTAAGACTTCATTTCCTAATCTATTTACTCCTGCATTACCTGACGTCGTTCGACTGCACTCGATTATTTTGTTTTAGATTAATTTATTTTCATCTTTCACTCCTTCTCCGAGACTGTGCCCATATCACTTAGCAATGTCTCAAGATCCTCTGCAAACTTACTGTAGATTAAATAACAACACTATCGGCAAATCTCAGAGTTCTGTCCTGGAAAGTGACTCCCTTTCAAAATTCCTCTTTGATTTCCTTTCCCACATGTTTTGAAAACAGAGGGGAAATACTGCAGCCTTGCCTCACCCCCTTCTGGATTGCTCTTTATTTCCCAGAGCCCCCGATTTCTACCACTGCAGTCCGACTTTTACACAGAGTGTAGAAAATCCTTCTTTGTCGGTGTCTGACCACAAATAGCTTTTTTCAATCAAGTAACTTTTCAAGATCAACGAATGATATATACGTGGGCTTGTCCTTCTTAATTCGATCATCTAAGAAAAGACGTACAATCAGGATTGCTTCGCGTGTTCCTAAACTTTTTCTGAAACTAAACTGATCTTCTCCCAACTCAGTTTCAATTTGTCTTCACCGAGTGTGACGGAATGTGTTACAATTTGGTGACGAAGGGTGACTGACTCAGGGGAGAGTATATTAAAATCTCACTGTACATAACACTAACAAATAGTAACGATGTGATGTGTATGTGGGGTATCGAGGTGGTAAAGTGTGCTGCAGCCCAGTTATCAAGCGATAAACAAACACATCAGTGCCAAGTATACCAAGTTCTCCAATTTTTAATTTGAAGCATAGTGCAGTGGAAACCAAGCAGGGAGGTACACGGCCCAGAAGGCAAGACATGGATGACGAGGTCAAAGATTCAGGTACAGAAATTTCTAACACAAATAGAGATTTTAAAATCCAGGTTACACCTGCAAATAGAAGGACAAAGACCCAATGGCTAAGTTTAATCAAATAATATATTTACATTCACTTCCCATCTTAAATAAAAATTGAAAGGATTTAACATAAGTACTGTTCAATAGGAACAGCAAACAAAAATAAAGATACTAAGAATGAAGGAAAATAACCAATTTCCAGACACACACAGGTGCCATACAAGACAAGATTTCACGACCAGCATTTTCAGAGTAAGGTTATAAATTTGGATAGCGTACACACCAATAAATAATAATATTTAAAGTAAAAGATGAAAAAAGATTAGAAGGGGAGGGATTTTAAAAATATCCTGTCAGTTGGGGCAAACCTTAGAAAAGTGATAAGATTCAAGAGTGAAATATGCAAACAATAAAAATAGTGAAATTGCAAAAAATAGTAAGGAATTCCAAACGACTTAAAAATTTCCTCTACCAAGGCAAGGATTAGTATAATATTATTAAAAAACTGAGACTAGGTTATGTTCAGGTACACTCAGAGGTTACAAATGTTCAGAAAGAACCAGACAGAAGGACTAGCTTGATGATACATTAAGAAATGAGGTTAACACTGAAGATAATTATTTGCAAAACACTTGTGTTTTATAATAGTGTACCATAGTAAGCCGTAGTAGAGACAGTAATAACCAAATATAATAATGACTTTATGCGCACATTTCCACATAAATTCTGAAGCAATTTACACTGTTCTTTTGATATAGGAGTCCAGTCCACAAAAAATTCACACCTTCACAAAATTAACAAATGAAGGGCGTCCAGTCCACAAAAAATTCACACCTTCACAAAATTAACAAATGAAGGACGCAGGAACTCGTCGCATGCCCACAGATCGTAGCATAAAGTACAAAACAAACGAACCGAAACATCAAATGGTGCGATTATTGTGTCAGCAACGTCCCGCAGTATTGCGCTATCCCGTCCGCATTAAGGGAAAATACGCCTAGAAAACCTGGGAAGGCAAAGAGTGCTACGCTATCGGAATCGAAAGAATCAGCAGAGCTGATAGAAATACAACGAGCCGAAGAATCCACAGTGACCTGCTACTGACAAAGTCCCCAAGGAAAATGGTAAAAAGCAGTCGGACAGTGTACTATGACGATGATGATGATGATGAGGAGGAGGCGGAGGCAGATGATCGTAGTTTATCTCCATGTTACACTCTCAGAATGAACAATAAGCCACATTCGAGGTCCAACTTATATAAGAATGAGTACGCTTCGTCAGCCGAAGCGAGACACATGAGAGCGAATCAGGAGTAGTTGCGTCATTGAAAACATCGAGAGAAACTTGTCGGGTAACTAGCGCCGCGCACAAGCACAAAACAGATCTAGAACTTTCCATAGGTGAAAAGCGAGGTTAGAGAAATTTTAAGCCGTAGGTGTGGGTGGGAATAGCAAGATCACAGTTCGCGATGGAGCACATGCTGAGGCAAACACCATCGTTTAGTGTTTGCAGTAGATTGCGGAAGTTTTAAGTTGTCGGTAAGACAGGTGAGTCATTTACAATATCTGCCATCCTCTGCATTTTTTGTGTGTAGCTATGTAGAAGCCAATACAGTAGAGGGCATGTGAAGAGGGGAAGACCAAGCTTCGAAAAGTCCCACATGTAGTAAGTGAAGTGTCACAATGAGCACTTCCAGCTGGCGGCGCCAATCCAGCGGAGGGGGTGAAGATGGAACATCCAAGGAGATGTGGCAGATGGATGCGAAGGTCTAGTACGAGTATGCAACTGTGAAAAGAAACCAATAGAATATGTACGAAAAAGCAGAACAAAGAACAAGAGGGCATAAGGGTTGGGTAGAGAGGAAAGGGACGGGGAATTGGTACACATCACGAGGAAAAAAGGGTGGGGGGGAAATAAATCAAGTTTAAGGTACACATAAATCGAAATAATCAGGCAGGCACAATAGGTCTCAAAGACTTAAAATAAAAAACAAAATATATGGCCAAGGGAAATACAGAATGAATTAATTGAGTCTGTAACTACCATAATTCAGAAGACAATCATGGTTAGGTTCTTGTGATTTCATTGGTATTCAGGCAGGTGAGACCTTAGATGTATTAAATAGATCTCAAGTCATTGTAATATTCCGATTCTACTCAAAACTGCGTCCCACAGAAATATTTATAGGCTTTTATGATGTTTCGATCGATAAAACTGCATCAGACTTATGAAAATTAACTGTCGATATTCTGCGAAAGTGGGGAGTAATTATCGAAAAAGCCGTATGCCAAACGTATGACGGGTGCTCCTCAATGGCTGGAAAACATGGGGATGTTAAGCATTACGTTAAACAGGTTTGCCCAAGGGAAATATTTCTACACTGTTATGCCCACAAGTTAAACCTTGTTACACCATTGCTCCAAAACAATAAAATCAGTCTGGCTCTTCAGTCATAATCTGACAGCGTTTCATTCATTTCTAGTTGATCCTCAAAAAGAGCTCATCTTCTGGAATCCAAAGGATTCAGACTTCTGCAAGCATGTACTATCCGTTGGAGCTTTCATTCGACAGCAGTCCACAGAATACGTTCACACTATGATGATCTAAGACAGGTTTTTGAAGACAGTGCACAGAATGATTGAATCGTACAATTCCGCTGCTGGGTTGCTTAACATACTTAAGAACCGGGCAAGTTGGCTGTGAGGTGGGCTTGTATCCGGGAGATAGTGAGTTCGAACCCCACTTCCCGCAGCCCTAAAGATGGTTTTCCGTTGTTTTCCATTTTCACATCAGGCAATTGTTGGGGCTGTGCCACTGTCACTTCTGTCCCACTCCTAGCCCTTTCCGTTCCCATTGTCGCCATAAGAACTATCTGTGTCGGCGCGACGTAAAGCAAAATTGTAAAAAGAAACATACTCAAGAAGGCCCAGTTCATTTATTTGCTGTCTCTATAGATGCATTTTAATTTACACTGACCATTTCCTTGCTTTACTGCAACAAAAACCACATCTGATGTATTTCTATGCAATACTGAAATTAGAAAAAGCACTGATATCCTTAAAGACATGCGATCAGAAAACACGGTATCCTCTTGCGTTGAAAAATGTCGCAAAATAAATAGTGAGATAAATGTAGATGATAGGACGTTTCAAACGCTCAAAATGTTAACATAATATGAAATTCTTGACATCTCAATATATTATGCAAATGGAAATACGGTTTGGCAATTTTGAAATCATCCTGTTTGTTGAATTGTTGGATCCAACTCCCTTCATAGTTTACAAAGTGAGCCACCCTGCTATTAAACTCATCACTCTCACGAACATTTACCCCTGTTCTAATAAAGAAAGATTGGGAAATGAATTGTTAAACATTCATTCCGAAATTGAAAAGCACTTGTCTCCTCGAACGCTTTTACATTATATTGCCTTCAATGACCTCGGACTAGTGTATGTGGAAGTGTCAAAACTGATTCGTTTAATATTAACATTTCCTAAAACCACGCCTTCCTCTGAAAGGAGTTTGAGCACTCTGAAGAGGATAAAAACATGCAATGAACAATGAAAGACTCAGCAGTCTTAGTTCCATTAGTACAGAGAAAAAGCTTGTGAAGGGATTGATGAGTGATCAACTATTGAAAGACCGTGTGATTGACCATTTTGTAACCAAGAAATTTTGACGTTTGGGACTACTCTACAAGAAACTTTAAGGTAAGTTTTCCTGCCTACCCATTGATTAACTAATAGCTTCGCCACGGAATTTTTCCTCCACACACTTTTCTTCATTGTTCTTCATATCTAGCCACTCTCCTGAATGTTTGAAAGCTTCTATCTTTTGAACATCGCCTTTGTTGTTTCGCTTGATGTGCCTTTAAAGCTCGATGTGGACTGGAGATGATCTCGAATATACTGTTCCTGTTTTTAAAGAAGATCTAACAACTCTACGTGAGTGTCCCTGTTGATCGAGACTTCCCCTCCAAAATGACCTTGAAATCCAAGCTCCCGTCTCCCAAGAAAACACACAATTTCGACAAGTCTCTCAACACAAGCCGATTTTGTTCCATGATTTCGTTATGTTTAACGGCTTGAATTCTTGCACCTTCAGATAAAGAATGTTATATAATCCAGCGCCCCAGGAAATGGAACTTCTCTTCATTATGAATACGTTTATTTGAATTTCAATGCTTCTCTGCTTTTCTAACAATTTCCCCACTTAAATTCCATTCCTTTTCACCACCAAGTAAAGCGCACGTTGTGGCATGCTGTAGTTCGTAGTTATAATTCATCCATTTTGACGTCATCATAACATCTGTTTGGTAAAATCTATAAATATATTCGCTTTTTTATTCTACAGTTCTTGGTGTAAAGCTTGGAATTGTGTAGTATAAGGCAATATTCCTTTTTATCCCAGTTCTTCTACATAGAACGGTTGTCTTGTGAGCTCATAAGTTAGTCTTTTTTTATTTTATTTTTGCCAGGCGGAGAACTTTCTAGCGTAGCTAGCTTATCCGTCGATAGGAGTTCCCAGAAAATATCTAAGGCATATGACATGATGGGGTCTGTTTGTACATAGATTTTATCCCTTAGCAGTATGTAAGTTATCAGAAACGCTCTGCAATCTGTTGAATACATTTGGAAGCTGGGAAAGGTTACAGAATCCAAGAGCATCTAGCGAGATTAGTATTATCCCGCGATCAGATGAAGTGCATACTCTCTGTCTTGACAGGCAGTAATGGCTGCATGCAATGGCATTACTAAGGATGAAAATCACACATACCCGAATATTAATGAAGGTGTTAGTCGCTTAGCAGCCTAATAAGTGCAGAATATTTTGGGGGTTAGGGTAAGCCCTCGCCTGCAATTACTGGAGTGATCTTTTAATGATCTGACTTTATGATTACTCAAAGTTGGCTGATATTAGAGACGTATCAATGTCTCATGACTCACTGGCAGGTAATAAAGCGAAAATGAAGCCAATCAGTCCTGTAGAACGGACGAATTTGCCAAAGCTATGTTTAGTAAACCCTTTTAATATATAGATGTTGGAGGAAATTTTCCGTAAAGGGTGGAGAATTAAGAATTTGAAAGAACCATCCATCGAGATGAAAATGTGGGTGTAGCCTTTGGATGAGCGAATTATCCGTCCTACCAAATCAACGAAAACGTTTTGAACAGGGTAAGTTGGTGGAAGAGCAGAATGAAGTCCAGATGACACAGTATTTAGGGGTTTTTGCTTTATAGCATGATTCACAATATTGAACGAAGCTGCGCATGCACCTGCTCATGTGAGGCCAAAAATAGAGGTAACTTGTAGATGGCGTGCAGCAAAAAGAGTAACAAGGCTTGACTAAACACAGAGAAGGTCGTACATAATGTTGCATGTATTTCATGTATTTCCTCTAATAGCTCTTGTATGTTCTGTGTAATTAATAAGTAATGAATGGTCTGTTCCATGTGAAGAAACACCTTGTCTACAGTGTAGAGAAGCTCAGCGGGGCGGCAGGATTGTCAACTGCACGAATATTTGTGGTGAGTACCGAGGAGAATTTTTAAATTAAAGTAGTTTTACAAAAGCCATGAAAACCATAAACCATAACAAATATCTAGAGAGACTTTCAAGGACGAAAATCATCTAGAGAGACTTTCAAGGACGAAAAGCACATATTTGAAGGAATTTTGATGCGGATAAGTATGAAATGAAAAATTATAAATCCTGCTTAAACTTTCAAGATGTTGTTTTTATTATTATCATACTGGTGAATATTTCTCGTACAAAATAGAATTTACGGTGGAAGGAGGGTATCAGAATTCGGGTGGTTATGGCTAAGCTAAGAATAAACTCGCTGTATCATGAACCGGCTCTGGAGTTGCAGTCATGCCATGCGAATGGATGAGGCGACGTTACGTAGGAGAGCTCTTAACGGAGCCATGGATTGTAAAAGAATGAGAGGAACTAAACGATGCCACACGTATACTGCAAATACTGAATTATGGAGAGGATTATTTTTTAAAAACAGCATTTAACCTGTACGTTCAAAGTTCATATGGATCTATGTTTTACAAACGTAATACCGATACATATTTTTTTTTACTATTATCGCCAGGGGGCCCGGCCCAAAAGTAAATTAAAAATAAAATGTAAAGTTTAAATAGTTTAAATGTAAATAAGAATACAAACGTTTGTTGCTTAAATAGTTGAAAAAATCTTTTTTTTCTTTGCTAGTTGCTTTACGTCGCACCGACACAGATAGGTCTTATGGCGACGATGGGACAGGGAAGGGCTAGGAGTGGGAAGGAAGCGGCCGTGGCCTTAATTAAGGTACAGCCCCAGTATTTGCCTGGTGTGAAAATGGGAAATCACGGAAAACCATTTTCAGGGCTGCCGACAGTGGGGTTCGAACCTACTATCTCCCGAATACTGGATACTGGCCACACTTAAGCGACTGCAGCTATCGAGCTCGGTAAAAAGAAATGAAGGTAGAGCGTGTGCAGTAGAGAGGTTGTTGTTGTGGCGCTGGTGATGGGGGCGATAGAGCGAGCATGGTGTAATTAACCAGGTGTCGTATTCTCAGCGTTGCGCAGTGACTAGCTAATCAGCACCTTGTACCTAAATCTCAAAACACGGGGTAGAAAAAAATGAAGGCATATTCTATAAGATGTTTAGATCGTAACGTGGAAATGTGTTACTCATAAATTATTGTATTTAATAATTTATATTGTCTTTATTTAATTTATGTAATTATATTTTAGTAATAAATAAATGAATTTAGGCAAACACTTTTTAAAATGCAGATGTTCTTATCGTTTGAGTCATCAGTCCATAGACTGGTTTGATGCAGTGCTCCATGCCACCCTATCCTGCGCTAAACTTTTCATTTCTACATAACTGCTGCATCCTACACCTGCTCTAATCTGTTGGTCGTATTCATACTTTGGTCTAACCTAACGTTCTTACCGCCTACTCTTCCCTCATAAACCAACTGAACAAGTCCTGGGTGTCTTAAGATGTGTCCTATCATTGTGTCTCTTCTTCTGGTCAAATTTAGCCAAATAGATCTTCTCTTGCGAATTCGATTCTGTATCTTTTCGTTCGTAATTCTATCTATCCACCTCACCTTCAGCATTCTTCTGTAACAGCACATTTCAAAAGCTTCTATTCTCTTTCTTTCTGAGCTAGTTATCGTTCATGTTTCACTTCCTTTCCTTTAAGACTTCATTTCCTAATAAAATATTTGCTACATCGCCTGACTTCGTTAGACTGTAATCAATTACTTATTTATTTTCATCTTGTACTCCTCCAAGAGTCTGTCCATACCATTCAGCGATTTCTCCAGATTTTTTCAGTCTCAGATAAGATAACAATATCATCAGCAAATATCAGGGTTTCGATTTCCTCTCCTTGTATCATGATTCCCTTCCAAAATTCCTTTTTGATTTCCTATACTGTCTGTTCTATATAAACATTGAAAAGGAGCGGGGAAAGTGCAACCTTGCCTCACTTCTTTCTGGATTGCTGCAACTTTTCCAAATCCCTTGATTCTTATCCCTAGAGACTGATTTTTATACAGATTGTAGATTGTAGATAATTCTCGGTACCTGATCTCAAATAGCTTGGTCTAATCAACATTATCAAATGTCTTTTCAAGATCTACGAACGCCATGTACGTGGGCTTGTCCATCTTAACTAGATCCTCTAAGGTCAGACGTAAAGTCAGGATTGCTTCACGTGTTAATACATTTCTTCCGTCCATTTCAACTTGTCCATTATTCTGTAAGGAATACGTATTAAAATTATGCAGGCGTGAGATATTAAACTATTGATGCGTTCCATTTCACACTTGTCAACATCGGCTTTCTTGGGAGTAGGCATAATGACATTTTGTCGAAAATCAGGTGGCACTTCTCCTGTCTCATAGATCTTGTGCACTAAATGGAATAACCTCACCATGCTGGTTTCTTCTAACGCAGTCAGTAATTCAGAGGGAATGTCATCAGGTCCAGGTGCCTTATTGCTATTTAGCTCTCTCAAAGCTCTGTCAAATTCTGAGCTCAAAACTGGGTCTACCATTTCGTCAGCATCAACAGCCTCTTCTTGTTCGAGAACCACATCATCTACGTTTTTACTTTGGTGCAAGTGTTGTATATGCTCCTGCCATCTTCCCGCATTGCCTTCTTTCCCTATATGGGTTATTCCATTTGAGCTCTTAATATCCATACACCTAGTTTTCCTTTCTCCAAAGTTTTCGTTGATTTTCCTGTATGCAGTATCTGCCTTTCCTAGGACCATACAACCTTCAACTTCCTTGCACTTTTCTTTCCGCCATTATTCTTTAGCTATGCTACACTTTCTATCCACTTCGCTTGTTGTTTTAAGGGCCTAACATCGAGGTCATCGGCCCTCTATTCACTTCATTCATTAATCGGCTGTATTCCATTCTGTCCTCTTCACTTTTGCATTCTTGTATTTTCGTCGTTCATCAATCAGGTCTAGTATCTCCTGAAGTATCCGTTGATTCTTAGGTGGACTTTCCTTTCCTGCTATCATTTCTTCAGCAACCCTAGAGACATCATTCTTCACGACTATCCATTCTTCCTCTGTTGTGTTTCCTTCAGCCTTTACATTTGGTCCTTGTGCAACATGTTCCTTGAAAAGAAAACTTTAAATATATGGTAATGTCCACCAAAAAGGTATTAGTAAACTCTTAAAAATATGTTCGAAATTACATTGTCTGTAAGAGATCTAATAGGAATTTTTTCTGGAAACGTTTTAAAATATTCTGAGTACATTAAAATACGGTGTAAAATGCCACCTCTCTTGCGCCAACTTTGTTGGAGAAAAAGGTGTAAATGAATGTGAAAACATATGTGGTGCAATTATGGTACAGTTTTGGTGATTTTTTTCATTGGTGTTAAATCCGGGCATCCATTGTCACTTTTGCACCGAATTAGCATCACAAATACACCAAGTTTTCACCGATAAAATGTTCACCAATTTTACAACATTATTATACATACTGTATTTCTGGTGCAAAATCCACCGCCAGGGGCTGATAATTAGGTAAGTCTTTTTTATAAAATAACCTGCAAGTTCGCAGTTCTGGTCTAAATGTCAATTGAGGGGCCGGGAATCCTGCTAGTACTTCCTTTTAGTATTTGCTAACAGTTCTACGTCATACAGACTAAGACAGGTTTTATGGAGATGAAGTATAGAAAATAAAGGGGACTACGACGGAAGCAACCGTTGCAATTTTTACCACTTTTTAATTACCAAATTCAAGTTTTACAATAAGAATTTATAAAAAAACAACGTTGAGATACATTGTCTTAAAGTTCATCGTCCTACTTCAGCATCATTGTCATCATTTTCATTTCCCCTTGTCCAGCTCCTGCCAGGTCGGGATGTTGATGGCACTGCTGCATAGTTGCATCTCCTTCCATCACTCCTCTTCAGTAGTTGTATTCCAGTCCGGTCTTCTTTTTCTTATACCGTTCTTGGCAGAGGCTATCCATCTTGCCCTCTTTCCTTCTATCTTAGCATCCAACACTTGTTTTAGTATCCTTACCTCATTCATCCTCGTAACGTGTCCAAACCATCTCAATTTACTCTTCTCCATCCTGCCACTCAGTTTTCTATCCCTTCCTTTGACCTCAACATTTCTTACTCTGTCCCTCCTTCTATTCCCTACTATACTCCGCAGGAACTCCATCTCCCTTGCCCGAATTTTACTCTCCTTTCTTGCTGTCAAAGGTGCATACGTTAATATAGGGATATAATACATCTTGTACATTACCTCTTTACATTTCATAGTAGCTTCTCTGTTCCACACCAAGTTCCTTACATTCTGGTAGAATGTACCTCTCGCTTGTATTCTTCTGATGATATCCTTATCCATTACGCATTATTTAATTATTTATTTAATTATTTAATTTCTCAAATATTTGAAATATTCAACAACCTCAAGGTTTTGTCCCCCTGATATTAACGATTCCTTTCCCTTCTCTTTCTTCTCTCGTAATCACCACTGTTTTGTCCGTCTCCACACTGATTTTCTTCCATATGATAGCAAAAAGATCACAAGCACTGACCACATTTTAGATATTGTGAGTTCATTAAGCAGTCCTTGTCACATTAGCACCTTATAGTAATTCAATAATTACTATATTCAAACACTGTTAAAGCCATGAATTAAAACTGATATAAGAATGAACCAAAACCTGTGACATTTTCTGATTACACTTATCTCTCCATCCGAATGTATTGCTGAAAGGTTCTTTAAGTTCAATTCTTTAGGTTTCCGTCAGTGTTCCAAAATGGAGCAATTAGTTCCTGCAGTTAGCCTGAGATCCGCATTGTTGACAGCGGCCGGGATGAATGCATGTTCTTTGTTGCTGAGTCGATATTCTAAGATTATATTTCGAGTCATTTGAGGTATTTTTCACATTTTTTCGAACGACCAAGCCCATATGTCTTAAGCCAAAATGACTTAATTCCATATGCATAGGATGCTAATGAAATGTATACACACTTTAACATGAGATATCTATTTAATATACTACAAACCTGGACCTAAAAACAACAGTAATATGTAGTATGATGTTCTTTAAATAGATATACTGTATTCTTAGGTAGGTATATGTATAAAATTAGGCATTTACTTCATGTCAAGGAGATTATTGTGAAATGCAACTTGAGCGGAGGTACAGTATTTCCTCTGCTCCGTGCTGTGCTACTGCATTGCATTGCATTCAGACAGAAGACTGTGTTACGTTGTTGTGCAGTTATTCTACAGTACGAGGTGTATGCATAAGTTTTTGCTGGTTTTTGTGGTAAAGAAAACACGTAATATTCTACAGAAATTAATTTTTTGTTCATTCAAAATATTGGCCATCGGCTTCTACGCACTTCGCCCATCTTTCAGGTAAGTTATGAATACCATGCCAGAAAAACTGCTTGTCTTTTGCGGCAAACCATTCTTCGAGCCATTTTCCAACGTCCTTGAAATTGCTGAAGTGCTGCTCTGCGAGCGCGTGCCCCATTGATGCGAAGAGGTGATAGATGGCGCCAGGTCGGGGCAGTACTGTGGAAGGATGTCCCATCCAAGTGATTTCAACGTGTCTTTCACTGGTTTTGCTGCGTGAGACGGCGCTTCGTCGTGTAACAAAATCACTTTGCTATGTCTTCTGGCTCATTCCGGTCGTCTTTCGATCAATGCGTGATTTAAATTAATCATTTGTTGGCGATAGCGTTGTGCGTTAACGGTTTCGCCGGCCTTCAACAGTTAATGATACATAACACCGCTCCGGTCCCACCAGGCACAAAGTGTGGTCTTCTTGCCGGAGCGATTAGGATTTTTTATTGAAGGACCGGCTTCGCCAGGTGACAGCCACGAAATTCATTTTTCGTCATCCATCACAATTTGGTACAGAAATGATTTTCTTTCGTGGCGTTGAAACAACATTTCACAAGAGACTTCGCGATTTTCCATTTTCCGTTCATTCAAATCGAGTTTATTGATCTTCCCTATTGCTCGTAAACGTCTGCTGATTGTTTCTTGTGACACATTTAATGCTAGTGCCAATTGCTGTTGAGTTTGAGTCCATAGCGCGCACTGTCTTTCACATTGAAATCACCATATCTCACATGTTCTAATCGATGGAACGTGATCACCATATGTTTCTACCAGAAAACGATGACTTTCCATAGTCTTTTTCTTTTGATTAAATAAGAAAAGCAATGCGTGCCGCAAATGTTCTTTTTCAGGCACGAATATCGACATAATCAATGAACGGTACAACACAGACGCTAGTGTTTTGCGTACTCAAATTTTGTGTGTTGGTAGGTTAATGTCAAACGAACATACTGACGTATGTGTCAAATTCATACGCTGCGTACTGTTCGCTGGCGCCATCTCTTAGTGAAACCGGATAAGACTTACGAATACACCCGGTAGTAGCCGCGAGGAGCGTCAGTAGTAGAAGATTGAGCAATATGCTAGCGTTGCTATGCGACAGACAAACATGAACAAATGAACATGATTCGCACATCCGTCTTAACCACCCTTCGCAGACTCTATGGAAATGAGGAATTTTACTTCCAACGGGATAGTGCACCACAACATTACCACCGAGATACAGGTGCGTACATTGATGGCAATCTTTCAGCGCACTAGATAGGGCGAAGAGGTCCGATTGAGTTTCCTCCGTGTTCTCCCGATCTAACTCCGTTGGACTTACGGTTTTGGGACTTATGGTTTTGAGAAACTCTTAAGGATGTTGTATACCGTAGAAAACCAGTTACACTGACAACACTTCGGAAATAAATTGAAACTTTATGTGCTGTGATTGCTGAGAACACTTTAGCAAATGTTACTCGATCTGTAGTTAAACGTACTCAGAATTGTGTCGACACCCATGATGGGCATTTTGAGCAACTGTTGTAACTGAAAAACAGGAAAAGTCGAAGGTGATTAGTTGCTCATCATTTTCTGTTTGTGTGAATTCAGCTTCTTTATGTTAATACAATTTATCTTTGCTTGAAGTGTGTATACATTTTGTTGGTGCCCTTTGTATTAATGTATTACGTTATTGACAATAATGTTCACATACGGTACCATTAAAGTCAGACAGTCCATGTAGGATTATCTTCATCTTTTGACGGTATAGTTTCATTTATTGTTAGACATAAAGTCGCTGTCCACTGACGAGGAATCCATTTATTATCCACATTATTCCAAATTAGTTTCAGTGTCTCTAAGGATACTTTTCCTATATAGTAGGTGGTTTACTATTCCGATTCAATATGTTGGAAAATATGTGTTTTGTTCTTAGAAGTTGGATCTATGAAGGTTCGTGAAAGGTTATCTATAAAGCTAAAAAAGCTTTTGAAATGCAGTGGAAAATTATGATCGGAAGTGAGATAGGCCACATTTTGTATAATATTTTTCAGTACCTTTTAGAATAATCGTAATCTGTTCTGCGCTCACAATTAATAATATTTTGCTCGATGAGGGATTTAGACGTGGCTATCGGTGGTTGTCTTGAGCGGACTTCTGGGGAGGCACCTCCACGGTTCGTTTCACGAACGTTTATATGGCTAGATCTACTCCGTGGATCTAAGGGGACCACCATGTAAAGGAATATACGGTATATTGCAAAAGGATGGAAGACTACGATACTTATAAAATATATGAATTGCTAAAGAATATGAGCTTAGGGAAATCTCGGAGCTGTATTTTCTGTAATGATACTTTCTAGAGGCACCGTAGACATTTCGCCTTTTGTCGTGAAGATATTTCGCCCCATTCTGCACATACGTGGACTTTACAGGAAATACAAACTTTTTGACATAGGGTTCTTATTTAGTAACAGATGTTTTAGTAAATTATACTTTATTTTCCTATAGTATCATTATTTTAGTAGTAATATTTGAAGTAGGCCTACTTTCAGTTATCAACGACTATTACGTGAATCTGTATAAATTCGCAGAAGATCCGTGACTGAAGAAAAAGAGTATTCTGTAAGACATACCTCTCACGGATCTTTCAATTTGTAGATTATTTAGTAACTTAGGAATGTTCTGTTCCATGTGAAGATCCCAGTTGCTTCGATTGTTTAGTCAATAACAAGACCGTGAATCGACAAAAATGCAAGAAATACTGTGAAGACCGAGTAGCCGAAAAACAGGACACCGCACTGCGTAAGTAAATGTATTTTACAGAAGTTGTAAAAGACGTAACATGTTTGAAGTTCTATTAAACCATAACTTAAATCTGACATAATATCAATGAAAGTATGACTTCCTTCTTAACAAGAAATATTTGAGAATTGTCACATTTTAGGGGTATCTATAAGGACAAGAAGTGAAGTGAACGAGTCCTGAGGACATGTCCGGTTATCACACACGGAGAAGCGCGGTTGCTAGTGCGGGGTAGTTTCCATAAACGTTTAAAAACGCTGTTCCCAAAACATGTGGCAATCAATCGAGACAGCGGCACAAGTAGTTGATGCTTCAGAGTTATGGCTCTGTATGTTATCAGGTGGATTGCGGGGGATATTTCACTTTAAATTTGGAGTATTCTATTCAGTCAGGATCATGCATACACACTCTCGTCTTTACAACTACGATATTCTTAATCCATAGACAAATACGTAAGATTCCCTCACAAATACACTCAAATATTCTGAAGACCACAAATCTCACGGTTGAACGAAACATACGTATATAAGGAAATTTTAAGGGGATTTAGTGCACCTATTGGTTCCATGTAGAAATCGTTCGTCGTCGGTTTAACTCTTTTTCTCATAATTAACTTCTTCCAATAAATTCACTTCTGACTGTGGATATACTTTCGATGGTTCTACAGACCGATCCCAGCATGGAATAAGCGTCCATACAGAATTGATGGAAGAGGGCGTGATTATGCTGCACGGAGTTTTCGTGCTTCTCACCTGGCGTCTTCACATCTGGGTTGTTCCCCTATAAAGATATTGTCAGCAGCAGAGATGGTCCGGCGCCGAGTTGTACGGTCTTGAGCAAGCGTGTCCCAGGATTGCAGATTCAGGCCTGCCATCTTCATAGTGTGGTTAAGCTGGTCCTTGTAGCGCCTCATGCAGACACCACGAGGTCTGGTGCCGGAACAAAGTTCGCTATACTGGAATTGGCGTAGAAATCTGGTATCACTCATTGGACGGACATGGCCAATCCATTTAAGCTGATGACCAATGATGGATGATTCTATGCTCTTGACAATCACTTTCTCAAGAACAGCAGTGTTGGCGACATGGCCTTCCCTTTTGATCCTAAGTATGGATCGAAGTTTTTGTTGGTGAACCGCTCAAGCTTTTTCAAGTCCAAGTTTCACAACCATACAGCAATGTTGTGATGAAAACAGCGTGCTACACCATGACCTTCGTCTTCATGGTCAGCTCTTTATTCATGAACACTCAGTGTGATAGTCATCCAAATACTGCATAGGCAGGACCAATTCTCTTCTCCACATCTTGCTCACAGTTAGAGCGCACAGATAGGATACTACTCAAGTGCGAAAAGTGGTCTACATGCACCAGTGGAGTATCTGAGGTAGAGATGTTGAAATGTGGAAGGGATGTGCCAGGACTTTGGTCTTTTTTAACGCTAATGGTGAGACCAAAACTATCACATGCGCTTGTAGCAGTTAACTGACTGTTGCCATTTCTCTGGTGTGAGGGTGGGTCAAATGTCACTTACGATGTAAATATGCACTGGCTTAGCAAATGTCATGGGATAGTCACCTAATAGCGTGTGGGGCCTCCTCTGGTCCTGCGAACTGCAGTGAGACGTCGTGGAAGTGAGTAGACAAGTCCCTGGTAGTTCTCTGGACGCAGCTGACATCAAATCGTTTGCAGAGCGGCCGCCAATGCTGGTCTGCTCGTGGGTGCAGGATTCATGGCACGAAGCCTGCGTTCCAGGACATCCCAGATATGCTCGATAGGATTAATATCGAGGCTCCTGGGTGGCCATGGCAGTCATTGGACCTCCCCTGCATGTTCCTGGAACCATTCTCGAGCGACGTGGAAGCAATGTGGCGGCGCGTTATCATCTTGAAACACTGCAGAACCGTCTGGGCGCTGGAAGACCAAATATGGGTGGAGATGGTCTCCGAGCAGCTCAACATACCGCGTACCATTCAAAGTCTCTTCCAGAACAACTAGGGGGCCCATTCCATACCAGGAAAATGCACCGCAGACCATAACAGAGACACCAGCGCCCTGGGCCACACCTTCGAAGCAGGCGGGATCCATCGCTTCATATGGTCTGCGCCATACACGGTGCCTCCCATCGGCATGGTGCAGTTGAAATCGTGATTCGTCCGACCATATCACGTTACGCCATTTTTCCACTGTCCATCCCTGGTGACTGGCGGCAAATGCGCATCGTTGTGCCCGATGACGTTGGGTTAACAGTGGCACCCTTGTGCACCGCCGGCTCCCATACCCCCATAGAACCCTTGTTCCTACGGATTGTCCAGTGGGAGACGTGTCTAGCACGGCCTGTGTTGAATTGAGCCGTGATTTGTTGCACGGTTGCCCGTCTGTCACTATTGTCAATCCGTCTCAGATGTCGCCGGTCACGGTAATCGAGGGTGGCTGGATGGCCGGTCGTTCGTCTGTTGTGGACGGTGACACCCGCATTCAACCATTCACGATACACCCTAGACACGGTTGATCGTGCGAAGCCGAATTCCCGCACCTCTTCCGAAATCGCACTTCCCATCCGTCTGGCACCGACCACCATACCCCGTTCGAACGGTGTCAGCTAACGACGACTTTCCATGTTACACCTGTCACATGCAAAGCCACTGCTCACAAGGTCTCCTATACAACTGCCGCTGGCACTGGAGGCGTGTGGTGCGCAGACAACACACCTGCGCATCAATGCTCCGCTATCCCATGACATTTGCTCAGTCAGTTTACTATGCTCATAACTTCAGTGTGAGGAAATAAATCCGAACAGGAAATAAAGTACACGAACTCGGGCAACGTGTCAGGTTTAATGGTATATATAAACAGGCTGCTCCCTGAACATGTGGCAAGCAATTGAGACAGCGACACAAAAGTTAATGGATTTATGTTACCACCTAGAATGGAGGGGATATTTCACATTAACTGCCTTACTCTATACGGACTGTTACCAAAATAAGAGGTATATATTAGGGGCGACAACAGCATACGCCAAAACAACAGGACATGTCCCTATGAACATTCATCGTACGGTTGATGGTTGAGATGTATACTTGTTTACGTTATTATCTGGAACATGGGGGATATTTCACAGTACTTTTTAAAGTCTTCAATTCTGTATTAAGGTCTAGTATAATTAAATTTACCATCCAATATTTATGGATTATCATGATATTTGTTCTTCCTCCGCGGTAAAGATAGCGTAAGATTCTCTCTTTCATGACGTCTTACACGGATCCAAGCTACTGCCCAACATAAACAGTTTATTAGCTGTAAAATAAGGACATTTGGGATACTTCCCAGTACAAGTCTGGAATATCTGTAACTCGCGAATGATTGACCTTGGATATGTGTTCATTATGATGGTTTGCGTTTATTTGGGTTTTAAGATCAATTCTGGATTACTCTCCACTTATTTGGGAATAGCCTGCCTAGGAGTCAACCGCACGATACATCTAAAATATACGGCTTTTCTACGATTGATTTCATAATAGGGAACGTGTCGGAACCGGCTTCCCGGTAATTGTATAAGCAAGGGGCATTTATTATCAAGACCTTCGCCTCAATCTGTGTATATTGGTATTAGCGAGAAAACATCGACCTTTTAGACATTAGGTTCTGATTTAATACCGCAGGAAAAACAAGTAAGTTTTTGTTACTTATATTTCTTTGCAATATATATTTCGAATAAATTGTAAACATTGTAAAAGTGTTCGAAACCAACTTTCAACCTATTAGGTCGTGTCACGAACGTTAGTACGTGTTGAAGAAATGCTCAGTACAGAACAAAAATGGCCAACCAGACACCAGTGGGATCCGAACCCACAACCTCCCAATTTCGCATCGGTTGCTCTGCCAATTGAGCTATGGTGAACTAGGCCACCTTTGTTTTGTTGGAAAGGATCTAAGCTACAGGTCTAGCTCTACTGCCATCACACTGTAGACTGCGTTTAAGCCGCCCGTTGAGGGCCAAGTCAATGATTGACAGTAGAGCCAGACCTGTAGCTTAGGTCCTTTCCAACAGAACAAAGATGGTTTAGGCCACCATAGCTCAATTGGTAGAGCAACCGATGCGAAATCGGGAGGTCGTGGGTTCGGATCCCCCTGGTGTACGGCTGGCCATTTTTGTTCTGTACTTAACATCTCTTCAAGACGTACTAAGTGTACGTAACACGACCTAATAGGTTGAAAGTTTGTTTAGATTACAATGCGGTCGTGAAAATTCAATATTCAATGTAAAAGTGTTGTTTGTTTACAAGAAAGAAATTATTCTGTTACTAAATATTATTTTCTCTCATGCTGCATATCCTTAGTTAATAAGCAACACATTTTCTGTTCCATGTAAAGCGGAGGAGTGTGACAGTTGCAGGGAACGAGAGTACGATGGAGAGGACATCGACTGTGAGTTCTTTTGCCGTGAGTACCAAGAACCATGTTTTGCAGAAGATGAGAAAAAAGTAAAAATTTCCTGAAATTCTGATAAAGAGTAACTTATATCTGACGTCACATTTAATGACAAAATTTACCGAAATTTTACCGTGGGTATAGATTGTGCGTTCATAAAAAGAAGGCGCGGGGGAGGGGGCAGCATCCTTTCGGAAATTGCAAGGGCGGCAGTTTATACAGTATGATTGACTGATATGGCCTTATAATAATACTTCATATGCCTTAGCTGTGTTGGTTCTGCTACACGGCTGAAAGAAACGGGAAACTACAGCTGTAATTAACTCCCAAAAAACGTGCACCTCTCTCTGTATGAATGATGTACTGTAGATGGCTTCCTCCCAGGTCAAATTTTCCTGAGGGAACTCAGTCTCCCTATAATTTGATCGCATATCGGAAGTCCCTTTCATTTATATGGTGGGTGCCCAATCTAACTGCAGTTTTAATTATAAATGCTTGCCTTGGTACAAAAGTGCTTTACATTTTTGATTCCCAAAGGGTCAAATTTTAAGAAAACATCATATATTTTAATACACCTATTATAATTGGGAACATGCATCAGTTTCAATGTTTTTTTTTGAAAAGTACACCAATGAAATAGTACGTAAACGTATTACATTGTGGTAAGTTGCCTTGTTTTCTACCATTAAAAAAATATTTAATAGTGCCTTTCCGCAAGGCGAGTGAAACGGCCTCTGACGTAAGCGGCGCGCTGTGACGTCACGATCCAGTACCGCATTCAGCTCTACCAGCCATTATGCATTAGCCTTTGCTAAAAGCCGATTGTTTATTATTCATGATCGTGAATAACTTCGAAATGACAGAAGAAAGGTTCAAAACAGCACAGTCAGACAATCTACGAGTACTATGTGACTTTTGTGGCCGCAGAAATTCGCGGATAACAAGCAAGTTTGTAAGTGGCGTCTTTTATATACGTGCAATGTACTGTAACCCATAGTATTAGGATAACAACGAACCTGGATAGAAATCACATCACTTTCAACATTTCCTTCTAGATTGATTCCCCTATTAAAGAATAACATTACATTTTCGGGCTTTCAGCATTAGTAAAGTAAGAAATCGGATTTCAGCACTAACATAAACATATAGGTAGCATTATAGTACTAGTCCGCTTCTGTGGTGTAGTGGTTAAGGTGTGCCACTCCCGGAGGCCCGGTTTCGATTCCCGGCTCTGCCATGAAAGTTGAAAACAAATAGTACGAGGGCTGGAACGGGGTCTACTCAGCCTCGGGAAGTCAACTGAGTAGAAGGGTTTCGAATCCCACCTCAGCCATCCTCGAAGTGGTTTTTCGTATTTTCCCACTTCTCCTCCAGGCACCTAAGGTCACGACCGTTTCCTTCCCTCTTCCTTGTCTATCCCTTCCGATCCTCCCATCCTCCAACAAGGCCCCTGTTGAGCATAGCAGGTGAGGCCACCTGGGCGAGGTAATGGCCCTCCTCACGAGTTTCATCACCATACCCAAAGTCTCACGTTCCAGGACACTGCCCTTGAAGTGGTAGAGGTGAAATCCCTCGCTGAGTCCGAGAGAAAACCAACCCTGAAGGATAAACTGATTAAGAAAGAAAGAAAGATCATAGTACTATAGGGCTATAATCTATCATTCCCAAAAAATATATATTTATGGTTGGGACAACTGGCCTACCCACTTCCGGGGCCCATGAAAGAGAAATATTAAATATCTTTGTGGAGGGAAAAAGTTAAACATGATAAAGATAAATATGACTTCATCTAGTTTTCACAAGTCGGGCTGAATGGTTCAGACGGTTGAGGTGCTGGCCTTCTGACCCCAACTTGGCAGGTTCGATCCTGGTTCAGTCCGGTGGTAGTTGAAGGTGCTCAAATACGTCAGCCTCGTGTCGGTAGATTTACTGGCACGTAAAAGAACTCCTGCAGGACTAAATTCCTGCACATCGGCGTCTCCGAAAATCGTAGAAGTAGTTAGCGGGGCGTAAAGCCAATAACATTAATTACATTTGGCTTTTAACAAGCTGAGCATATCAGGCAAGAAAAGTGTCCTGGTGACATTTTAGTTGTTCAATACAGGAATGCCTTTGGGTGCTGTGACTTATACTTTTTTTTATGTTCGCTTTACGTCACACCGTCACATATAGGTCTTATGGCGACGATGGGACAGGAAAGGCCTAGGAATGGGAACGAAGCGGCCGTGGCCTTAGGTACAGCCTCAGCATTTTCCTGGTGTGAAAATGGGAAACCACGGAAAACCATCTTCAGGGCTGCCGGCAGTGGGGTTCAAAACCCACTATCTCCCGGATGCGAGCTCGCAGCTGCGCGCTCCTAACCGCACGGCCAACTCGCGCGGTATTTTTATCCTTCGGTTTATTGACTTGGCTTGTATAACCTAAAACTTAGGCTAAGTTGGATAATATTTTAAACACCTACATCACTATTTTCACCTGTGTGCAATTATGTTATTTATTTCATTAATATTATGATAATTATTATAATTGAGCATTGTTAACTTATAAGACCCCAACAGACAAGCATTGGTTTTGTGTAGTTATACATGTGTTAAATTCACGTTGTTTCCTTTCATGATGTACACGCCTATTCTTTGTTACATTATAGAGTATTTAGATATAGCCTAAATTTCTTTACCAATTAAGCTCTTCAATAAAGACATAAATAACTGTCGCATGCCAAGATAAATTGGTAGAATTAGAGCTGTCAAAATGGTTCATAACCCCTTTGATTTATTATCTTGACACGGATCACCCAAAACATAGGTTAGGTTTGGAGAATACTTTAATAATCAGCATTTATTAATGCACTGTTTATTACTTTCATATTCCAAGATGTAACTGAAGCATTTAAATAAAGCATCATACATTAAAATTTAAAGTTTTACCACTAGAACAGCTGACATGGAAAAGTGATTGAAAATTCAAACAAATTCATCTTACGTTAAAATCTTCAAAAAAAAAATAAACTGTAGACTTTTCCGATATATCACCAGCATTTCTCCGGCTCGCCAAAATCCATTTCTCCCTAGTTTTAGCGTCTTTGGAACATTTATAAACAATTTGTTTGGGATGGTATGCGATGTGCTATTGTACATCGGAACTCTACACCATTTATAAGTTTTCTGCCTCACTGTCTGCGCAGGATTAATTTTAAGTCTAAAATATACCACTCAGATTGTTATCCAATGTGTAGACCTCGAATTTAACTATACCAGACACTAACGTAAAGTAGAAATACGCGAAGTGTATCCTGCTTCTCACAGCACACTATGTGTTATTTCGTCTGCTAATTCAGTCAACCTGTACGATGACGTCAGACCAATGAGATCGCGTACTTGCGTCACGTGACAGTTTCGTACATTGATTTAGAGTTGTATCATGTTTGGAGTTATTATTTGTACATTCTGATCACATTTTTGAATTCTGCATGAAAGTTTGAATCAGATTAGCATATTTTTAATTAAAACCCCGGATCATGCATGTTCCCTATTCAGGAAACATTTCCAGGTGATCTGAGGTTAAGAGTATTCACGGACGGCTCAGAGAAATAGATGGCATAGGAGCATGCACTGGAGTTTTCTGCCAATTATTCTAACAGTACTGTAGATAGATAGCATAAGAACTTCGATGGAGAAACAGAAACCATCTATCGTGCTCTAAAAATCTGATTTATAGAGTTAATTCATTTGAATAAGCAGTCCTATTCACATATTCACTAGCTACCCTACAAGCAGTATCCTCAAATACCAAACCCATCAAGAATTCTTGACATTAAACATCTACGAACAAAATTAAAACTGTAAAGAGGAACATCACTTTACAATGGATCCCTGCACATGTAGGAGCAGAAGGCAACGAACTGGCAGATAAACAAGCAAAAAGAGTCACTAGTGCCTACATGAGCACCAAACATCTGGCAGCTAACTCAATCAAGAAGTTAATCACAAATGAAACCCTTGAAAAATGGAAGAAAGAAGTTTACTACAATGAAGAAATGGAAAAAATAAATGACCTATGAGACAAAAATAAAAGCAAGCTGAGGAAAGAAACAGTGGCGATCTTCAGATTGGAAAGACTGCTTAGAATCAAAATATAGTTGACGGAAGAGTGTACCAATTGCATCAGTGACGGACTTCAGTGCACAGGACTCAACCCAACCCAACAAAAACAAGGCAATTTACCAGCCCTATACTGGACAGTCAGAAACAAGACTCTGTGCTCTAGTACACCTCTACTTTATTAATGTTATTTGTATATTACTGTTGTCTAGAGATATAAAATTTGTTTTGGAGTTACTTCCCAGTAAAGCCACAGGTTACAACAACAGCAATGTTTCATGTTACAAGATGAAGTAGTACAGTGCAGAATTACGAACTACCCAAAAAAATGTCAGTTGGGCTTATTTTGTCGACTACACTTTGCACGCCAAAAACTATTTTCTATTGAAAAGTTCCAGGTCTTTCACTCAAAGCGGGGCCGGCACATTTCAGAGGGTGGATGGGCGAGCTGAAAGTCAGACTTGCTGAGCTTTGAGCCGGGAGAGCACCCGTATGAATCGCATGTAAATAACAAGCACACACAATAAGACACAATCAAGGTAAAATAATTTCTCACTTTATCAGAGAAAATGTTGAAAATGTCCTACATCTGCATCTACACATTTATGGCTTCATCTAAGGAAATTTTCATTCATATGCATTAGTTCATCTACCGGGATCTCAATTTCTCTCGTGATATTTTGTTTGAGTTCATCTATATGTGAGGATTTGTTGTATGAACCTTATTTTTCAATTTCCCCATAAATACAAATGGCAAACCGTAAGATTTGAGGATCTTGCGAGCCACAATGGCTTACCAGTTACTCTGTTGTCAGAAACTTCCTCAATTAAAGTTAATGAATCGTTAGCCGTATGCGGAAATATCCAGATTAGCATTCATTGTCCGTCAATTGTTTAAAAAGGTACGAAAGTATCATCCATATATCTCTGCCTCTGTGATTGTGATTTCAAAAACTATAGGCCCTATTATGATGTCCGCAGTTACTGCCGCCAACACTCCCACATCGATAGTAACTTGATGATGATGTTATTTAAAGGGGCCAAACAGGTAGATCATCGGCTCCTAGATAATATTTTACTACCAGGCAAATATTTTCATCTACTTCCTTTAAGATTTCATTTACTAATCGAATATTTCGACTGCACTCCACATTTGTTTGGATTTACTTTTTTCATTTTGTGCGCTTTTTCCAAGTCTGTGACGATACCGTTCAGGATTTTTTTTAGATCTTCTGCAGACTCAGATAAAATAAGAATATAATCGGCAAATATCAGAGTTTTGATTTCTCTCCTTCCATTGTGATTCACTTTCAAAATTCCTCTTCAGTTTCAGTTACCGCCTATTCTATAAAAACTCTTAAAACGAGAGGGAAAAGTTTGTAGCATTACCTCACTCCTTTCTGGACTGCTGCTTCTGTTCCAGAGCCATCAGTTTTTATCAATGCAGTCTGATCTTAGTATAGATTGTAGATCATTCTTCATTCTCTGTATTTGATCCCAATCGCCAATAGCTTGGTTCAATCAACATAATGGAAGGCCCGTTCTAGACCTACGTACGCGATTTACGTTATAACATGTACAGCTTCAACTGCACACTTGTCAGTACCTACCTTTTTGGGAATAGGTACAACATCATTCTGTCTAAAATAGGATGGTGCTTCTCTTGTGTAATACATCATACATGGTAAAATGAAATAAGTTCACCATGCCCATTTCTCCTGAGGCAGTTAGTAATTTTGAAAGTATTTCATCACTTCCAGGTGCCTTGTTCCTGTTTAGGTCTCTCAAAGCTTTGACCTATTCTGACCTCAGAATTGGGTCTGCCATGCCATCAGAATCAACATCCTCCTCGTGTTCCAGAACCTTATCACCTATATATTTCCTCTGAGGCATTTGTTGGCATATTTCTGCCATCTTTGTGCTTTGTCTTCTTTCCCTAGAAGTGGCCTTCCAAGTGGGCTCTTAATATTTAATCAAGTAGTTGTCCTTTCTCCAATGGTTTCCTTGATCTTCCTGTATGCATAATCTACCTTTCGTAGGACCAGACAACCTTTATCATCCTAACACTTCTCTTCCAGCCGTTCTTCCTTAGCTGACTTGTATTTTCTATCTGCTTCATTCTTTAATCGTTTGTTATATTCACTGCCCTCCTGATTGTCCGCATTCCTGAACTTTTGCCGTTCGTTAATCAGGTTTAGTAACTCCCGGGTTTTCCACTGATTTTTGCTTGACCTTACCTTTATTCATCAGCCCTACTGATATCTCATTCACGACTGTCCACACTTCAGCTATTATGTTTCCTTCAGACCTTTCCTTTCATCTTTGTGTAGCATGTTCCTCGAAACAATTCCTCACACTTTTTTCTTTTTTTTTCTAGTGGCTTTACGTCACCGATACAGATATGTCTTACGGCGATAGGAAAGGGTCAGGAATGGGAAGGAAGCGGCCGTGGCCTTAATTAAGGTACAGCCCCAGCATTTGCCTGGTGTGAAAATGGGAAACCACGGAAAACCATCTTCAGGGCTGCCGACAGTGGGGTTCGAACCCACTGTCTCCGGATTACTGGATACTCGCCGCACTTAACCTTTAATTAGTCGCTCACGGAGATTTCCTCCGGGCCGATTACTGCACGGTACTGAACTTTCCAGTTGAACTGTGGGTCTCCTCATCCCTATACCTTTCTCTTTGTTCATTTGGACTTGTCCTGTCAGCATTTTGGCTAGATCGTGCATCTTGTGTGGGATGACTGTTATTACGAGTGACATCGCCTGGACGTTTCCTCCGTGTGCGATTAAGTAAATTACTTTATATTTTAGTGCATAATTTTTTATTTTGGAGGTTGTTGTTTTGTTTTCCTAAACTTATTTTAGAAAAATATTATTTCATTTTTCATATGATGTGATCGTCGTAGGTAATGGCGAGTCTCACGAACGTAATATCATAAGATCATTCGACATAGTCGCGGTGTACAGTATTCTGCTTTTAGATAAAACAAACTACAAGTACTTAAAAAGGGTTTCTTTTAATGATACCGAAGAATACTGCAAAGGAACATGCCAAAACAACATCTCAAATGACGCACCTCGTGAGTGACTAGTAACGTAATAATTTTCGCGCGACTAGACAAGGGTTGAGCGACTACAGCTATCAAGCTCGGTCACACACACACACACACACACACACACACACACACACACACACACACACACACACACACACACCCTCTTTTGGGATCAACTTATCTATATCCCATCTTCTTGCATTTCTTCGTATCTTCAGTTTCTTCAACTTCAGGCGGCATTTCTTGGCCGAAATGTTTAGGTCAGACTGCACATCTGCTCTTTGGTAGGTCTTGCAATCCAACATTGTTTTCTGAATCTCTGCCTAATCATAATTATGTCTATTTGATATTTTATGTGTCCTCAGGTCTCGTCCACATATACAGTCGTCGTTTGTGGTGTTTGAACCAAACATTAGTTAAGGTTAAATTGTGATCGGTGCAGAATTCAACCAGCTGACTTCTGGCTCTATTGCAGTCTCAACTCGCCTCCTGCATTGCCTTCTCCTTCTCGGCCTACCACTGCATCCCAGTCTCCCAACACCATTAGACTGGTGTCCCCTTTTACATATCATATTACATCTTATATCTTTTCGTATATTCTTTCGATTTCTTCATTATCAGCTGAACTAGTGGATATATAGACCAGGACTATAGTAGTGGGAACTGGCTTGGTGTCCACCATAATTATACTTGCACTATGCTGGTCGTAGTAGTTTACCCGATGTTCTATTTTGTTTTTCATTATTACACGAACTCCTGCATTTCCCGTGTTTGATTTTGTGTTGATAATTCTGTAGTCGCTGACCAAGAACTCTCTTTGTGCCAATGTACTTTGCTTATATCAAATACATCCATTTTTAGTCTAACCATCCCCTTCTTCAGATTGTCTAACCTACCACAACTGTTCAAACTTCTAACATTCAGCGCTCCAGCTTGCAGAATGCCAGTGATACTTCTCAGACGAAAACCATGTAAGTACATGATACAGACGTGCAAAAATCCCGAATATACTCCAACATACGCTGTTCAGTATCCGAAAAACCATGACATTTTCTCACGCATTTTGACCACTTTCTACTCATAGCTACTCGAAGTTGTGAAAACTATCAATAACTCCAGTACATCATTGCATCACTAATAATCAACGCTACGTATATATATATATACGTTTTGTGTGTGTGTGTGGGGGGGATCATACATGACTGTTGCAAAAAGGTATGGTTTGCTAACGACTGATGTGTCAAACCTGTATTCCTGTAAACCTGTATATTATAGGAACACCGAAAATACATCACATTTCGTCATCAAAACCTTTAGCCCCAATTTGTACAAAGTGGAGTTATGAAAATAATATAGATATTAGACATTGGTTTCACCCTAATACCTTAGGTACATAAATGAACTATGTATAGGGTAAAGTATACACACCTTTAATATTCGTTTGAGCATTATGTTTGTAGGAATGCCTTTAATACTTTTAGTAATAAACAATTTATAATAATAAATGAATATTCCTTCCCCAGTTGCTAGTCATCCGTGGCTGGGGAAGAAGAGTATTCTCTCATGAATTCTTTATGTTGTATGTCATTACTAACTAAGGAATGTTCTGTTCCATGTTAAGGATCCGATTGCCTAAAATGTTGGGAGAAGAAAGAGAGCAACACGGACCCACTAAACTGCGTGGGAATCTGTGGGACGCCACGTAAGTAAAGACATTTAACTTAAGGCGAGAAAGACATAGAATTTTCCGAAATTCTGATAACCCGAACTTGTGCTTGACATGGCATTCAGTGCCAAGAACTGCGAATTTGACGGAATCCACGGATATGAAGAACAACAACAACAACTTTATGGATTAATTTTAAAGTTAGCATGAAGTAGTTCTCAGGGCAACACTGGGTGGTTTCTAGCTAGGGCTTCGTACAGTAGGCAGGGTTCTATCTACAAGAACATTTTAATTAGGTTGAATAATAGTTTTTTATTCAAAAAATGCATTTCAAAGTGCACATCACCTTACTGTTGATAGTCGCCGTCTTCAACATCGCCTTTTGATGATCCGTGCTCCCAGTTCACCAGGCTGAACGGGGCTGGAACACGTTCTGGAAGTTGCCAATATTTAGTTGAAATAAGGCCGGAACACCCGGGTTGGTTGGATATGGGTTTGAGTCTCAAACTTTCGACGTTCTGAACGATCTCCGACGTTCTACGACGTTCTCCGACGATCTCCGACGACGTTGCGGGGTAATCACTCGTCACATAAATTATACGAGTGTCCAGAATTACACAGTCCCAACACTTTGGATTGACAGCACTGCTTCATTTAATATAGTTGGGATATGCCGTCAAATTCACTCTTAACCTTTTAGATAGAATTGATAAGTTCACTAAAGATGAAGATGAGGGTAGCATCGAGATTGGAAGAAAATACTGCACAGTTCATGAATAGAAATAGTGAATCCCGAAAATTGTTCACGCACTTGGCACAGTTCGTGGTGATTTTCCACTAAATAAAGTATCACTTGACATTGAAAGAAATGTATGACTGCTCTAGAGTTTATCAAAGACACTGCTGTCAGTCATGAAACAACACTAAACACTTTGACGAAGAAATAAGGCTGAAATGAAAAGCACAGTTCGTTCTTAGGCGCACTTGACTTTAAATAAAATATGTGACTGCTCGAGAGTTTATCAGACACACTGCTGTCAGTCACACACAAATAATTTACACACTGTTCAGAAGAAATAATACACAATTTTGTTTGAATTGAATAAAGAACACAGTTTGAGTTCGGAGTGAAACCTTGGTGTCGTAGCACACGATTATGTTAATCACTTCCATAAACATTCTTGTGAAAGTTCGAACACTTTCATAAACACTCTAAATCCCAATGAAATTATGCTGACTGAGATTTAACAAAATGTCACAGTTAATAGTATAACGTAGTAGTATCATTGGAACCGGGCGAGTTGGCCGTGCGTGTAGAGGCGCGCGGCTGTGAGCTTGCATCCGGGAGATAGTAGGTTCGAATCCCACTATCGGCAGCCCTGAAAATGGTTTTCCGTGGTTTCCCATTTTCACACCAGGCAAATGCCGGGGCTGTACCTTAATTAAGGCCACGGCCGCTTCCTTCCAACTCCTAGGCCTTTCCTATCCCATCGTCGCCATAAGACCTATCTGTGTCGGTGCGACGTAAAGCCCCTAGCAAAAAAAAAAGTATCATTGAAATTAATTATGTTTGTTCAGATGCTAATTTTCACACAGGCTACGTGGTAATAAACTCAGTTCTACAAGAAGTTGCATCGAGAAGTTTCCACATGCGCACAGAATATAAGTCCGACTTGACTGTTGTTACCTAAGTCCAATACATGACTTGTCAAAATCAGAGTTCCAACACACGCAAAATGTGCAAGTTCAACACGCCTGTCAGAGTTTAAGTCCTACATGAAGACTTTAAATATTCGAAGATAGCCTCTGTCAGCACTTCGACGAACACTGCAGCGTGGAGAGTCAGGCTGAACACTCAGCTATGACTGTCTGATCTGGGTAAAGTGAGCTCTCCTTATATTCAGTTTGGGCTCCTGCGTCATCATATAACGTGATCGCTTGAGGATGGTTAACTCGCGAATCCCTCGACGGATTTCCTTGAAATTCGCAATTTGAAACGTTTATGTTATTCTCTTGAAAATGACGTATCGCTCAAGTCGCTGCGATAATTATTAGAGAAGTTTTAAATTTTTTTCAATCGAATGTTTGTGAATGACGTTCATATCCAGAACATACCAGGTCAGGCAGGCTACACGTGGCCCGTCAGGCGGGTAGTCTATCTTGTCCCTGCAGCTACGTCACACACACAGCTGTCGGCGGCTAACCTGCTCGCTCTTCCGAACGTAAACAAACCAAGTTAGCTCTGAACGTCTTGCGTAATGATTGAATACAATTAATCATAAAAAATACGGCATGTACAGGTCGTAACCGGTACAATACCAATATGAATGGTCCGTTATTGGACATTACAAATCTTCCAGCCCGCTCACTCGTGGTTGCCAGCGTTTCGCGTTTCGCCCCGTGTGCCAAGCTGGGCTGATCAGTTGGTACTTAGCACATCCACCAAGACGCATGGCTAGTGCATACCGTGGAGGCCACTGCGTAGGCTACTTGGAGCCACCGGCAGACTTTGTCTCATTACCAAAAATTTATGCCTGCTTGGCCATCAGATGATATAGATGTTGATTCTCATAGGGAACCTGAAATACTCGTCCAGAATGAGCATAGTTATGCTGACGTCCATATTAATCATTGTCTTCAAACGGGCCAAGAACTTTTCTTAAGATCTGTCGTTCTTTCTCTAATTCCCTATTGTTCTATTTATAATACGAATAAAAGTTTTCTCATTCATGACAAGTATTTCAGGTTCACTATGGGAATCAACATCTATATCAGTATTAATTTTGATTTATTGTCGCAGCTATATCAGTAAATGATGATATTTTAATAATAATTTTATGATGAATTTGGTTAGTTGAAATTTTTATCATTATTTTGACTTTTAATCCAATAAATAATATTCACTCCCCAGTTCCTGGTTATCCGTGATTGCGAGAGAAGAGTATTAATTTATACCTGGTATTTCCTATCATGGTCCTTTCATAACTGATGAATGTTATGTTTCATGTGAAGCGCTCCCTTGTAACATGTGTCGGAAGAAACTTATAGAGAAGAAGGCAGTCGACTGCGAGTGGGCCTGTGGTGAGTACCTACGTTATACAGAGAAAAAACCTCGTAATTAAAGCGTGTTTAATGGATTTTGGAATCTTACATATCACGTAACATTCAAGGACTATTTGACGGGATTTCGTACTGGATATGGAATGCATCATTAATATTAATAAACAATACTTGAAACTTTCAACCTTTCATTATTATTATTATTATTATAATCATCACTAAATTTTTATTCGTTATGCCCAACTAAGGAACGCGTTTGAACTTCTTAGCATTTTTATTTTCTTTTTCCTTTTCTCTTCCCATTATCTCTTCATCATCTCGCTGTGTTTCCTTTATCAGTTGTTCAGTCCATCCTGTATTTAGACGCGAGGGCTTTACAGAAATTTTCTGTGGGTGAATTAACGTTCTGAATTATATTCTATTTTGAATGATTTCTTCATTAATGCCAATTTCATTTAGGTCTTCACTGATTTATGTTAGTCAATTAATGCGATTTTGCATTTTCTCTGTGTGTCTGTTATTATCTATTCTATATTATTGACCATGAAATTGTAATCGCCGTTTCGTGATTGTATCTGTGATATTTTCTGTAACTCGTTAGATTTCATGTGATTTCTTTTTCATCCAAATTCCATTTGGCATTTTGGTCCTAGAATTTTCCTCAGCATTTTCCTTTCTTGTTTTTCGATCATCTTTATTCGAGATTATTCCTACCAATTATAATAGTTTCGGATGCATAAAGTGCTTCTGTTTTAACTGTGTTATAATGTAGTAATTTTGCCTTTCTTGATGCAGTTCTTTTATTGTATCTGTTCCATGTAATTTTGTATGCTCTTTGAAGTTTTGCAATCCTTTCTTGTTAGCTTGTAGGTTTAACCCTCCTGATTCAATAATTTCACCTATATTTAAATTCGCTTACTTGAGCGAAATTTCGTTTCGCTATTATTATTATAATCAATCATCACTATTATATTTATTAACATTATTACTGTGAATGCTTCAAGAATGAATGCTGGTACAAAGAGTTTAGAACAATGAAAGTAGGGCACCCGAAATGAGGAGAATGTGGCTAAGATAAAAGATAACATCTCTGGATGGATTGTACCATGAACCGGCTCTGGATTTGCAGTCATGTGAGGCAAATGGATGAGGAGAGGGTAAGACAAGTAGGGGGAGACGGTGGCCAGACACAGTTAATGGTATGGGGGGTAGAACTAAACGAAGCAACAGAACTACATGAAAGTAGAGGATATTAAAAGAAACTATTATTTAATTAACACTGGGCTGCAGACTGAACGTTGTAAATTCATGTCAGTCATTTGAATATCTATTTAATATATGTGCTATGAACGCAAGGGATAATCAATGTTTACGATTATCCCAGAAAAGAAAAAGCAATCACAAATCATCATCATCATCATCATCATCATCCCCACCTTGTTCTTCTTCTTATTATTCGTAACGTCCTACCAAGGACCATGTGATTTCAGGAGTTTTCTCTGTCCAGTGCTCGTTTATTCGTTGGCGGTGTTGTTCTTTTCTTTCCTCCGTCCGCGTCTTTCCCGTCTTCAACTTTGGGCATTCTTGAAAACCCTGGTGGTCTTTTCGTTCCCTCTTGAATGGTTTCCGTTCGTGTATACCTTCATAAGTGATCCCCATCTGTAGGCCCCTTTCCACCTCCCTGAACAAAATTGGCTGGGTCTTCCTATTTTTAAACTGGGTAAAGATCAGGTTCGATAATCGTGTGGGTTCCATTCTTAGCAAGTGGCCATAAAATGCAATTCGCCCTCCCCGAACGGAATCAGAGATCTTCTAGACATGAGTATACCGCTCATTGCTATGCCGAAGTCTATATTAATCTTTGTCTTTAAATGAGACAAGAATTTTTCTCAAGATCTGTCTGTCTTTCTTTCTTTGTTTCTTTCTTTCTGTCTTTCTTTATTTCTTTAATTACCTATTTTTATATCAGGCATTTCTTGTTCATAGCAAGGCATTCATCTTCTTATTATTATTGTCATGTAATGTCGGTCATTATTTTTTTGGGACTGGAAGGGGCGAGTTAGTTTGGCTCCGTTCGCAAGCAAAGTAACCGATTGGTATGTCGTAGTTGAACGAAAGACTGTAACCGAACGCAGCTAACAAACGTTAGCCACTCTCTATCTACTAAAAAATGTAACCCCGCGGCAATTGAACAAATAGAGGGAAGCAAGACAAACACATGGATGGGCTACAGCTTACAAGGATCAAGAAAAGTAGAAAGCGTGGGATGGAAGTAGGCGTCTAGAGAGAATAGTACATCAAGCACTCATTCGCTGTTGCTGGCCACGTGACTGATGACGTCACAGCGCGAGCTGGCTCCTGATTGGCTGGAGGGCGTGACTTGAAAGCGCGGGAAATTTGACACTGTGTTGACGGTGGTGGTGATTGGTGGTGATTATTGTTTTAAGAGGAAGTACAACTAGGCAACCATCCTCTATATAACACTAATCGGAGGGAAAATTTGAAGAGATCCGACACTTCGAAAAATGAAGATGTCGGCCAAAGGAAGAGAAGGGCCACGAAGGGCGTGAAAATGAAAGACTCCCTAGTCCTCGCAAACCTAATAGCGTCGAGGTCGGAAAGGAACAAGAGTTGACCAAGAGAGGTCATATAGGATAGATGAAAGTGAGGAGCCTGGCACAAGTAAGTGGAAGCAATGCTAGGGCTCAGCTAAGGGCCCCGTGGTTGCCAACCCACGCTCCAAAGTTCAGAGCCCCTGAGGCCCCTTTTAGTCGCCTCTTACGACAGGCAGGGGATACCGTGGGTGTTATTCTACAGCCCCCACCCACAGGGGGAAGTGTTGGCGGGTGATTTGAAAAGTGGGTATGGTCAGCTCTCACGATGACAGCTAGCTAAGACACGCTGGCTAAGAGTGCAAGCTTAACCTGACGTTGACCACGCGTTAACTTAAACGTGACTGCGACGTCACAAGCGCGAGAAATTTGAATTTGTCAGCTGTTACTTTGACAGCTACATGGGGGCGTGTGCTGCGCTTTGGTGGGTGATTTTTAAAACTAAGTAGCTACATATATGCCAGCTTGACAGAAGGATTGCGAAACTTACACACCAAAATTTGATGCTTATAAGACTGCAGGGGCTTACCTTAACCGACCTACTAGCTGTTATACATAGGGACAATTGATGACAGATCTGGCTTATTATTATTATTATTATTATTATTATTATTATTATTATTATTATTATTATTCTCCTTCTTAAATGGCAGCATACACTCATTTGTAGGCATGGGCTACTAGGCAAGATGGCTGCTATACATTATCTATACAGAAGATTGCATGCTCTTTTATAAACGGAAGTTTTTAGATTAATTTTATTATGAGCTTTGTAACATTGTGGTACTTATAGGTATGTAGAATTTGTTCAATAACCTGTGTTACTGTAGTAGCTGTAGAAGTGTCTTAAAAACTGTTTAATACGTATGGATAGGTTATAAAAATAACTTTAGAGGGTAACGTTGAGAAGGCGGATCTGAACTCCAAGATGACGACTATACCTGGTTTGTATGGGTGTAGGAAGACGGTGTAAGACTTAATACGTACCATGGGTTTGCAGGAATGGAAGACTAGAAGGGCTCGGAGCTGAGGTTGGAAGTCAGGACAAGATAGTGACTATATATGTTTTGTTTTGTGGGAGGTACTTTAAGCCAAAATCATATAAATTACTGTCATTAGAGGCTAACTTAGGGAAGGCTCACACTTCTTACTTCGAGTTCGAAACTCTAAGCTAACCTCGTAGGACCATGATTGAGGGATTTTTGTGTCATGGGAGTGTGTGTCCGTATTGAGACCCATCTCGGTATATAAAAAGGACCGGTTTGCAAAATAAAAACTTGTTTAGAATTGTTGAACACTTGTAACAAGCCGTAGAATAATGACCTCGTGGTTAAACAAAAATACTTATTTTGGGAACTTTTCACAAGATTAAGGCTATTAATGTATCAATGCACTTTGTAAAAATGTAAATAAGTCCTCTTTCATACCATTACTTTGGCAAAACAAAAGGTGGCAATTAACAAAGCACACGAAATGGGGCAACGTTTTCGGTTATTACAAACTGAGAAACTGCCATAACAGCTCAAACATACGGGCTCTTACCAAAGTATGTCCTGTCTCGGTCGTTTACCATTTATGACTGTTTATCTTATTTTGGGGGATGCCCCTCCTTCCTTCATGGCAAATACAACGTAAGAGTTTTTGATGTATAACGTCGAGCACGAATCCAGAAAACATTCCAATGTACGCTGCTCAATAGCCGAAAAGCCATGAAATATGAGACATACGTCGGACACTTGGTGTTCACGACCACTAGGGGGAGTATGTGCTAGGTACGATTATTATCAATAACTCCAACGCAAGACTGGAATACTTGTAAGTTGAAAATTATCGACGCACATCCTTGGTGACGATTTGCTTTGTTTTGAGATATAGTATTAGCGCAATAAATACATGCAATATTCTATGGATCAACATATGTATAAGTGCTGGCTGATGCAGAGGGATGGCATATATGTCGTTCTGCAGCGTCTTCAGAAGAAAATCTCGACTGTTCACGAGGAAGACTTCTACAAGAATGAGGTTTTGAATTTAAGAACGCTTTACCATTGCAGGTGTAGTGGCACGCTCTTTCGTCACCAGTTGGCTCGCTGTATGCTAGCGCAGCGTTGCAAGCGGGAGCTGACAACAACAGTTAACATGCTCATCACACCGAGTGTGCGTGTGGGAGAATATCAGACGAATCAGGGACGAATGTGATAAAAGAAATAAATAGAAACTAATAAAATAAAGTTCAACAGGACAGAACGGAACAGAGGTGAAGAATGGAAAGAAAGTATGTGGAGAAAACCAGAGGATGATAATAATGTGAGGTGGTGTGGGAGGGGTATGGGGGCATGACCGGTGTACGCACGTTTTGGAATGAACCAACTGGTGATGACAAACGTACGGATGTGGAAAACTCCGAAACAAAATAACCATATAGAAAGGACAAGGCTGGTAACTACGTATTAACTGATAGCCAGTGTCCAGTTGAAACTGTTAGGATTTTTACGTATTTCCACCTGTAGTGTTTAGTGCGGGTAAGAGATCGAACATCTTGGAACACGCCATAAGGACCCGACGATACGGCGTGCTCAGCTATTGCTGACTTTGTCCGGCTAGTTGAGACGGATATTTCTCAGGTGTTCCTTAAAGCGAGTCCCAATGGACCGGCATGTTTGACCAATATATAATGTACCTTACCGCAAGTACAGGGAACTTTGTACACACTAGGGTGTAAAAGCGGGGACAATTTATCCTTGCTTTCGCCTAGACTGTGAGCAATTTAGTGACGGTGCCAAACAGGGTTTTATGTTAGATCATCCGTGCAGTTAGAGGCGCGCAACTGTGCCCTTGTCCCCAGGATATAGTGGGTTCGAACCCCACTGTCGGGAGCCTTGAACATGGGTTTCCGTGGTTTCCCATTTTCACACCAGGCAAATGCTGGGGCTGTTCCACAAATAAGGCCAAGGCCGCTTCCTTCCCCCTCTTAGGCCTTTCCCATCCCATCGTCACCTATATGTGTCGATGTGACGTAAAGCAAAGTGTAAGAATATATATCTGGAAAACACCTTGAAGGAGGAAAGAAAGGTCTTGAGTAAACTTTTGGGCCCAGAGAAAAAATAAGAAGTGTATAGACTCAAATCACGCAAAGTCCGATTGAAAAAACTCAATAGAGCATATTGAAGAACGCGTGATATCTACAACAAGAAATGCATGTCCATACATATAAAAATCAATCATTATAATACGGTGATTAAACCTGAAGTGCTGCATGCAAGTTAAATCTTGGTACTTAATAACAAAGGCGATCTGGAAAACATCTTGAAGGAGAAAAGGAAGGTCTTGAGGAAACTTCTGAGCCCAGAGAAAAAAGAAGTGTATAGACTCAAATCACGCAAAGCTACGGAAAGACTTTCCAACCTTGCCGCAGACATCACGAAACGAAAACTGAAATTCTGTAGACTAACCCACAAAATTTTGAGATATACTGAACAATTGAAGAGCATACCATGGACACAAGATGTTAAAAATGATCTGGAAGAAGCCCAGAAACATGGACAGAAACATTTACCAACAGAAGATAAATAGATGGGTAGTAAAGCCAGAAAATGATATCCCTAAAAGTTCGGGGACTAAGTGGTCAGAGGAAAGAAAACAGACACACAGTGAAATATGGTCTGTTTGAAAGGCGAATCATAAATGTAATGTGTGATCCAACAGGGTACATACCCAAATAGTAACAATAATAATTTACGTTACTTTTAATATTCACATTATATTTACAGCGAGTACCCTCATCAAAATCTTTCGGCCCACTGTATACATAGTGACATTTTGAAAAATACACTGAAGAAAATGAAAATTGCAACACCCACAAAGAGTGATGCCACGAGTGTTCGGTTGTGATTCGATGGTTACACTTTCAGGTCCCTCCGACCACAAGTTTGGACAACAATCAATACAGGATGTGTCCACCACGAGCTGCAATCGTCTAGGCATGGAGTCAATAAGGCGCTGGATCGCCTCCTGAGGAATTGTGGCCCATGCTTGCTGTACTGCACGGGTCAGTTGTTCCAGAGTTGTGGGTGGCTGAGGACGGTTGGCCAGTTGTCGACCCATCATGTCCCACACATGCTCAATAGGACTGAGGTCCGGGGATCTGGCAGGCCATTCTAAGGTTGTGATGTCGTGAGGAGCTTCTCTGCAGATGCGTGCAGTGTGAACTCGGGCATTGTCCTGCTGAAACATCCCATTAGCAATGTTCGCTATCATAGGGACAACCACTGGATTGAGTACCCTATCAACGTACTGTCGAGCAGTCATAGTGCCCTCAACAAGCACTGATTGTGATTTCACATTAAAGCCAATAGCTCTCCAGACCATAATGCTTGGTGTTGGCCCTGTATGCCTCTCGACAATAAGATCTGGGCGGCCCCTCTCACCGGTACGTCAGCGCACATGATTCCGGCGATCACTGCGGGCAAGACAGAAGCGCGATTCATCACTAAAGACGACTCTATGCACATCGTCGACCCACGTCAATCTTTCTCGGCACCAGGCCAGCCTTACACATCGCTGTTGTGGGGCCAATGGAACACCTTCTGCAGGGACACGGGCTCGTAAGCCAGATGCACGCAGGCGATTACCAACTGTTTGTTGTGTAAGGTGGAGTGCCACAGCTGCTCGAATGTGCCCTGCTGTTGCATGGGATTCCATCCGGGCCATCCGAATGATGCGGCGATCCTCTCTCACAGTTGTCTGTCGCGCTGGGCCTGTGCCAGGTCTACGAGTGTGGGTACCTTCATTTGACCACTGCTGCCATACACGTTGTACGGTAGATGCCTGTCGACCAACACGTGCAGCGACAGTCCTTAGCGATAATCCAGCCTCAACAGTCCAATTATCCGAGCCCTCTTAAACGGCGACAGTTGTTGATAGCGTACTCTTCTCTGACGCCGAGGCATGTTTGACGGGGAACACTTCACTGCACAGACTGCAAGTCAACTACGCTACACCAGAGTCCGTATACTGGAGTTGATTCCTCCGCGACCAATCACGTGGGGAGACCTGTAGCAACAATCCAATGGGTCTGAAACTTTGATCATTTAAATACTTACATGGCATCGTTCCATATCTTGAAAATCAACACAAACGACCAATGCCTTCATGGTGTCGCAATTTCCATTTTCTTAAGTGTATATCAATATTTTAACATTGGGTTCCACCTTAGTAGAAAATTCACATTTATAAGTAAATTGCAGTTCAGTTTTCGATGAGCGGAACATGGCGCTCCATAAACGGAACATCAATAATGGAAGTTTTCTGTCTAAAATCAATGAAAGAAAGCAACGAGAGATCAATCTTTACAGTTACTCTGTCAATTACCTCATAAAAGTAGAGGAATAGTTTGCACTGCGATCGCCCGAAAGCGAACTCCTCGATGTCTCGTAAGTCGCTCTCATCTTGTTCCGCATGCAGAACTTTGAGGTCAACTCGTTAACGCCAAAATGGTTGAAACGAGACGGACATGTGATGGGGTTCTGAAGGAGCACCAAATTACTGCGTAACCATCGTTACCATCGAGTAAGAACATGAATTGCTCAATTCCTAAATCAGTGTTCACGAAGTTCACTGTGTCCCTACCGACGACTCAACGAGAAGAGTGGACATCATAGCCAGCAATAAGAATGAGAATAGAACGATGGTGTTGGATCCTACCATTCGCTTCGAGAAGGACCTGTAATAAGCTCAGGATGTTATCTGGAAAAACAAGCGATTTATACGCTATGTCTGCCAAGTGTAATATTCCACTTGAATTCTCAGAGGCCCCCTGTTTGGACCCAGAGGTACCTTGCCGAGGAACACAGCCACTACCCCCCAAAATTTGGAAATTCCGTTCCATGAAGTATAATATTCCTCTCGGATTCTCACAGGCCCCCTGTTTGGACCCAGAGGTACCTTGCCGAGGAACACAGCCATAACACTCCAAAATTTGAAAATTCCGTTCCATGACGTTGAAAACATTCTTACTACAGATCGTGAGAGATTCTCTGTACATTATAGATTTTCATTTATATCTTAAATCGTAATCTGTCTGACGATGAATTTTCCAGCGTATGTCATTACTATAATTATACAGGCTAAGGTAGCGGGCCGATATTTCGTCCCCGTAGCAGATCTGGACTTGTAGAAATTCATATATATTGTGGACAAGGCTAGAAATTGGTGTATATATTACTGAATATATCCTCCACTTATGAGCAAGTTGCAATGAACCTGGTATAACGTGACGTAGTCAATATTTGACATAAACACTGTAGAAACTAAAGTACCAAAATGCGTTCTTAACTTCGTCCTCCACCAAATTTATGAGAAGTACACTTAATCTTAATATTTTTCCCTTTTTAACCTTACCAAACACTATCCCTATAATGAATTATTTTAAGGTTTTTTATATAAATATTTTGTTGGTATTCTTTTTAACATAGTCTGTCAGAGTTGCTCGTATATGGAATTCCATTATCTTGTCCCTCACTGCCTTAATAGCCTTTTGCATAGTCTCCTTATCCCACTGCTTGCGTTTTCCCATCTGAAAATAATAATAAATTTAATTTAAATGAAAGAGGACGAAATTACGAACATTGCCTGATTTATTATAATGGCTGGTACAGTAACTCGTGCCAACCACCTCGCTGTAGCGATTACACGCCAGGAACTACACCACACGACTGAAATGCAGTCCTGTTCGTAATTTGAATGCTGCACTAACTCAGTTCAGCATGAAAACTGGATCATCCTTGTAGACAGAAACTAAACGTGGTGCACACAACGGGATGACGCTACGCGTGTGTCAATCGTGCAAACTGGAAATCCCTAGGGAGACGAAATTAGGAGCGGGGACGGAATTTCGAGCCCCTACCTTACTAGTTTTTCTTTACTCTACATTATGTATTCCGGACATTTATTGTCACCCTTACTGGGCAAGCGATGATTTCGTTCTAATAAATCTCACCTACCATATTTTAATAGGAATATCGTTCGTATTTTGACTTATAAACAATTATTTAAGAGTAGTAGTAATTATAGTAAGTGAATATTGTCTCCTCACTTGCTGGTTATCTATGACTGAAGGAGAGAGCAGTATTCTATTATTACATGTATTTATTCTCACTGCTCCTTCATCTTGTATGTCGTTATTAACTAAAGCATGTTCCTTTTCATGTGAAGCAAAGAGTTGCAAGATGTGTCAGAATGTGAAGAAGAAGAAGACGGGGATTGACCAACACTGCGAAACGTTCTGTGGCGACCCACGTAAGTAATTAGGCTTTACAGAAGCTCCAAATGACATAGAATTTCGTAACTCCTGATAAACCGCAATTTATATCTGATATGGTATTCAGTGACAAGAAATGTGCATTTGATGAAATACGTGGATTTGGACTGTATTAATAAAAATGATATTTTAAATTCCAAACAGTTGCTGGCCATCCGTGATTGCAGGAGAAGAATACTTCATTATCCTCCTATTTCCTGGTATGGTTCTTTTATGTCGCATATCTTTAATAAGATTTGAATGTTCTGTTCCATGTGAAGCATTACTTTGTTGGACGTGTAGGGAGAGAAAAGGAAAGGACTGCAGTCAGGAATGTGGTGAGTACCAAAGCGAAGCCGCTTATTTAAAACAGTTTTACCAAAGTTGTAAAACAAATAGAATATACTGAAACTCTGATAAACTATTTGCCATTAAGGACAAAAAACGCCAATGTGACAGGAATTCGGGGTGTGTATAGGCCGAATCAATGAAACGTTAAAGGATTAGTACTATTATTATTATTTTGGCGTAGGGATGTGGCGACCCTATCGCCCAGTGGAAAATCACTGCAATCAGCTATCGAGTATTGGCGGGGAAAAAATTAACGTTTGCGGGGTATGGAGGAAATGCCTACTCCCAGTCCTGAACAACTAGGATGAAATAAGACAGAAAGCCTTCTTCACAATTTCATCTCTCATTTCCACATTTGTGAATAACACCTAGAATTGTAACTCGAGGTTAGCTCAATGCCGCAAAATAACAGCCAGAGAACATCATGAGGCAAACACATATCATATTTCATTTATCACCTTTCCAGATCATATCTGGAATTGCAATTGATCATTGGTCACACAATCAACCTAATATGGGAAGTCTTCTATTGAAAAAATCTTCCGGTTTGGACAGCTATATAATCTTCCGAACGAAGACACTATTTGGATACGGCATCCTTTGCCTGATATCTTAATTTTTCGAAGTGCCGGAACCGTTCCATTTTTCCCTCTGATTTGCGTTATATAGAGGATGGTTGCCTAGTTGTAGGGCCTACTTCCTCTTAAAGCAATAATCACCACCACCACCATCTCTCGTAAATTTCTCCAAATCCTTTCCTCTCTCTTCGACATCGTTCTTCACCACATCGGTCCATTTTTCTTTGGGTCTGCTCACTGGCCTTTTTCCTTTTACCTCTCTTTCAAACTCTCTTCTTGCACTCATCCTTCTTACGTGGCCAAACCACTTAAATCTTGCTTCTGGATCCTCTGTAGTAGGGAGTCTCCTATTCCACCTCCTGCCGAACATTTTCATTCCTGAACTTGTCCTCCCTGGTATTCTGTATCATGATACGTAGGGTTGTGTCTAACGAAATTCAGTCTTTCTATTTCTGTCCTGGTGTATATATCAACCAAATACTGATTAGGGAGACTGCGATTGCGTAAGGTGTAGTTTTCTTGACCCACTCTCCCCATGACTCGGTAAGAGTAAATATCTGACATAGCAACCGTTTCCTTAAGAGGGTCTTTAGAATATGGTTCTAACTGTAGGTATGCTAATGTAGTATGCATCTTCTCCTCGGCAGAACGTGGGAATACATACATACATACATACATACATACATACATACATACATACATACATACATACATACATACATACATACATACATACATACATACATACATACATAATCATTATAGACGGTAATGACTTTCAGCGCTCAGTCTGCAAGCCTCTGTGAATTTACTAAGCGTCGCCACAACCCTCTATTTGCAAATAGTGCTGTGGCCTCATTTAATTCTATACCCCTTATCTTTAAATCGTTAGACACTGAGTCTAACCATCGTCGTCTTTGTCTCTCTCTACTTCTCTTACCCTCCATAGCAGAGTCCATTATTCTCCTAGGTAACCTGTCCCCCTCCAATCGCCTCACATGACCCCACCACCGAAGCCGGTTTATGAGCACGGCTTCATCCATCGAGTTTATTCCTAAGTTAGCCTTTATTTCCTCATTCCGAGTAACCTCCTGCCTTTGTTCCCATCTATTTGTACCAGCAATCATTCTCTCTACTTTCATGCATGTTACTTATGAATAAGATATCCTGAGTTCACCAAGCTTTCGCTCCCGTAAAGCAAAGTTGGTCTGAAAACTGACCTATGTAAAGATAGTTTCGTCCGGGAGCTGACTTCCTTCTTGCAGAACACTGTTGATCGCAACTGCGAGCTCACTACATTAGCTACACTACAACTTGATCCAATCTCACTTAATATATTCCCATCCTGGCAGAACACAAACCTAAATACTTAAAATTATCTACCTGTTCCAGCTTTGTATCACCAATCTGTCATTCAATTCAGTTTATTTTCTAACCTACTGACATCAAGTCAGTAATCGAAAGGCCAGACTGCTTACTACATTTCCACCTAACTGAATCTCTCCCTTCCACTTTATACATTTCAGTAGATGATCCATGTAAAGTACGAACAACAAAGGTGAATGATTACAACTTGTCTAACCCCTGTGAGTGCCCTGAACCAAGAACTTATTCTACCATCAATTTTCACTGCAGCCCAAAAGCCAACTTAAACGCCTTTGAATGATATTAATAATCTACCCTTAATTCCAAAGTCTCCCAGTATGGCGAAAATCTTTTCCCTCGGTAGCTTTCTCTAGATCTACGAAACATGAACACAACTGTCTATTCCTCTCGTAACATTTTTCAATTACCTGGCGCATACTGAAAATCTGATCCTGACAGCCCCTCTGTGGTCTGAAACCACGCTGGATTTCATCCACCTTCCTCTGAGCCACTGATCGCACCCTCCCTTTCAAGATACCAGTGAATACTTTGCCTGGTATACTAATCAATGCGATACCTCCTTGTTCAAATAATTCGATTTTCTTTTATAGTAGCCAATGTTATTTTGCCAAAAGACCTAAATCTAGGCCGGAAGCTGAATTTTGAAATACTTTCTTTTAAGTGTTCCTCAAATGAAAACGATTCAGCTTTCTAGTTCTTTTTGATCTAGATATTTCCTGCAGGCTGATTTGTCTTTTATATACTGTATGTGACTCTAACTATACCTTAAGTCGAAAAATCGCATTTGTGGTTTATTTTCCATTTTGATAATAGATTGCGTTCATTTTAGTGGAAAGCAGAGGGCTCTAGCTTGAAAACACATCACTTTGTATAACTTTGAAGTTGTTAGATAGAATTTCTTAAATTTCGAAGAAATCGATTTGAAAATGGGTATAGTACTCCAATAATATATTAAGGATTTAAGAAAATCGGACTGTTTCACCAGATAAAGGAATATCACCTTTGCGTATTCAAATAATTTTCACAAATATTTAGGAGTTCTATTCTACGGAAATAAATATGTAAACATGCTCAAAATTTGAAAAAGTTGAAAAAGGAAGTTTTCAATCTTGTGGCGCTCATACACAGCTGATAACCAATTAATGTTTAATGATTATTACATTAGTAAACTAATGTTAAATTTTCATTGCGACTTAAGGTACGATTTTGCTAGACTGCACAGCTTGATTACAAGGTTATTTTGAAAACTTTTGCATATTGTCACATCACTCTCACTCCTGTTATCATGTAATTCAAGGATCAGCGTAACAGATGGCACTCGAATCTAAAAATCGATATGTCTCCCTCTTCCCGACTTCTTCCGCCGTAGCGTACAATTTTTTGACGCGACTTAAGGTTTGGTTTCCTGGAGGGAGAGTGTTACATGTAGAGATTATATTTCAATTAGTCCTTTGTAGCATATTTTATTAGGAATATATTTAGTGCTTCGAATTATCAATAACTGTTTCATACATTGATTGCAGTAAGTTAATATTTTCTCTCCAGTTCATGGTGACCCATGACAAAGGGAGAATGATATTCTATCATTGCCAGGTTTTTCTCCTCTGCATATCATTTTTATCTAAGGAATGTTTTGTTCCATGCGAAGAAAAGCCATGTGAAGAGTGTAGGAATAAGAGGAAGAGGTCGGATCCAAATGTCTGCAGAACGTTGTGTGGAGAGCAGCCGCCAGACGGACCGGCCAAAGGACGGCGTAAGTAAAGGTGTTTTACAGAATTCGTGAATTACATAGAATTTCCCAAAATCTTGATCAACCGTAACATACATCTGACTTGATATTCAATGACAAGAGTAGTTACTTTTGGAGAGTTCTGAAGCCACCTCCTCCTCAGGCGCTTGGGAGAGTCCTCCACCTCACGGAATGTGCTGACTAACAGTGAATGCTTCAACTCACATGACCTCACTTGAAAAGTAGGGCGGTTGACTAAGAGCGCGCCCTTAACCTCACATCACGCAACGCTGGTTACGTTTCCAGAAATAATCTCACAGATCATGGATTCGACCGCAGGCCTAAGGGCGTTAACCTTACGGACCTAATGTAAGTTTGATGCCGAGGCTAACCGCATAAGGCTTGACTTTACGGCTTAACCTCACGCTGACCAAGCGTTAACCTAACCGGATGCCCTCCACTACAACCTGTCGAAAAACGTGCAAGCTTAACCTCACGCTGGCCAGGGCAAGGGCTACCGGTTAGGTTAACACACTTAGCCATTAAAATCATGTAACTTCAAGCCTGTACTCTTATGCGGTTAGCCTCGGCATCGACCTGGGGTCGAACTCGCCAACCGGCCTACTTTTCAAGTGAGGTCATGTGCGTTTAAGCATGCACTCTTAGTCAGCACATTCCGTCAGGCGGAGGCCTCTCTCACGGGCCTGAGGAGGAGGTAGTTCCGGAAATCTCCATAAGTAACTACTGACAATAACTGAGTATCTAACGGATACAGATTTTAACAACAAACATGATTGCTGAAATTTTCAAGGTATTTAATTCCATTATTATTATTATTATTATTATTAAATAATAATAATAATTAATAATAATAATTAGTCGGAACGATTACTAGTAAACACATAGGGGGGCAAGAAACCTATCTCAGTATATTCACAGGATAAAGTTGACAGTTTTTATTAAGCACTGAGTGACATTATAGTCAGGGTCAACAGCAACGAGAAAATTGTGATAATAGGTGATTTCAGTGGGAGAGTTGGAAAAAGAACTGAAGGATACGAAAAGGTGGTGGAAGCTATGGAAGATATGGAGCTAATAGGAACTGGAAGCGTTTAGTGGACTTCTGCCTCAGTATGGGATTAGCAGTTACAAACACAATCCTCAAGCATAAGGCTATTCACCACTACACATGGGAGGATAGGGGCATCAGATCCATAATAGACTAGTATATATCATAACCGAAGTGAATTCAGAAAATCTGAAAGGAATGTGTGGGTATACCGGAGAAATTTTGGTGATACAGACCACTATCTGTTATGTAGTGTACTGAGTATATCTAGGCCTAGGATAGATATACTGGAATCGGTCTCCAAACTAATCAGAGTAGAGAATTTCTAGGACGATAAAATTAGATAGAAGAACATGCATGCGAAAGCGAAAAGTTCGAAACATTAGACAGTAAGCAGGTTCAGAGAATGGGTGGCATACAAGAATGATGCAATACACAGCAAGGGAATGTCTAGGAATATCTGTCTATAAAGATGGGAAAAAGGGACAATCTTGTTGAAATGATGAAGTGAGTACAGCCGTCAAAAGAAGACGTATCAGAAATTACTTCAAACAAGGGCTGATGCAGACAGGGAATTGTACGTAGATGGAAGAAACAGAGCGAATCAAATACTTTGTTGAATACAAAAGGAAGTCATGGGAAGATTTTGGTAATAACCACGAAATGCTAAGTCAAGTGGTAGATAAAACTTTCTGGACAGTAAAAAATTCAAAAGGGAGGGAAAAAAGAAATGAATAGTTTTGCATAAATCAGGAGAACCCATAGTCGATCAGAGATAATCACTGGACAGATGGAAGGAATAGTTTGAACTTCTTTTCAGCATAAAAGGATATGCATATGTTGACTTAGCGGACAACCGAGGTAATGAGGCGGGGGGTAGGGGTGGTGATTGATGTTTTTGAAACCACCCTTGAAGAACGGGAATGAGTGGAAGAGATGAACTGGTGAAATATAGTGGGAGGGCAGGGTTACAATAGCTTCTCAGAATAATAATAATAGCAGGGATTATTAATAAGGTACCTTCTGATTCCTCCTCTGCGAACCAAGTGACCTAGTCGGGATGGCGAGGACCAAAATAACGAATGGTTCATCGATAGGTGGGTAGCGGTCTTTCAGAAGTTGCTAATATGGTCTTGCAATAATGTTTAACATGGCTTAGCTGTATAAATACTACTACATGGCTGAAAGCAACGGGAAACTACTGCCGTAACTAACTCCCGAGAACATGCAGCTATCTCTGTATGAATGATATACTGATGATGGGTACCTTCCGGGTAAAATATTTCGGTGGTAAAGTCATCTCCCATTCAGATCACCGGGTGTGGATAACACAGGAAGGGGCGATCATCAGGAACATGAATACTGCCATTCTTCGAGTCGGAGCTTGTAATGTTAAGAGTTTGAATCGTTCCGGTACGTTAGAGAATATGAAGAGGGAAATGAATGGGTGTAGTTAGCGTAAGTGAAATACTTTGGCAGGAAGTGCAGGCTTTTTTTTCCTCAGGGAATACAGAATCATTATGGAATCAAACATGGGAAATGCAGGAATTGGTTTAACAATGAATAAGAAAGTAGGGCAGCGGGTAAGCTACTATGACCAGCATATGGAACGGATTATTGTTTCAAAATAGACACCAAGTCAATGCCCACCACAATAGTGTAGATCTATATACCTACCGGTACTAGTTCAGCAAATGAAGAAATCGAAATGATATAGACATATGAAGAGAAGAAGAATACAATATGAAAAAAGCGAGGATTTAATTTTCATGGGAGACTGGAATGCAGTGATAGACCAAGGAAGACAGAGTAATGCCGTTGGAGAATTAGGACTGGGACGAAGGAATGAAAGAGGAAGTCGGCTGGTTGAATTCTACACTCATCATAATTTAGTCCCGGCTAATACTCGGTTAAAACACAACAGACGACGGCTGTCACTTGGACGAGACCTGGAGACGGAGGAATATATCAAAATAATAGACTTCATTATGATGAGGCAGAGATTCAGAAATCAGGTGATTTTCTAAGTGTTTATGTATATGTCTTTGAATTAAGGGCGGCTTCGTACACCTATTTGATAACCCCCAGACCATTTTCACATTTTATGCACGTATTATGCAACTTACCCGTGAGGTTGTGTAGCGTCCGTAGGCCTTAAACCTTCGGTTAGCTGTTTAACAGCTCGCTCAGGACCGTTTAACTGTTAACCGTAGTAAAAGGTCATAAATTTCAAAACCGGGCTTGTTGAAACATAACCATGGTAAGTTTACCACAGTTAAATCGTAACCGAGGTCGACATACCCGGATATGTTCCGTCATAAACGTATGCCACTTCACATGAGTGAGTAAGCATTTCATTCAGATCGACAATTTCTACAACCATCTTCTAAAATATAAAAATCTTGACATCGAGTTCTGACTTAAATATTGTCATTAATTTACATGTTATTTTTCTGCCTAAAGAATTCTCCAAATAAATGAATGCTGCGCTACTTTCCAGCTTAAACTCGACGCTTTTCCGTAAGGGTTTCTTTCGTATTATTTTTAGAATATGATTGGCAATTGTACTGTTGCAGATGGGCTGCTCAATTGTGTGTCTTGTAACGGCATCAATGAAAATGAATGCAATATTCCTTTTGAACATCAGGAGAGGTTCGAAACAAGATGCGATGACAGTTGCTGGATGTTAGAAATTGAAAACAAGGGACCTCAAGTATCTTTAGAAGGTAAGTTAAAAGAATATTGCTATTCTGCTCTGGAAAGATATAACTTATAATAATAATAATAATAATAATAATAATAATAATAATAATAATAATAATAATAATAATAATAATAATAATAAGTAAGAAACGTTCAATTTTAATAGTTTCTTCGCGAATTATTCCTCTTGACACGGCACACTGTTGACAGTAAAATAATCGTGTTGTAATAGACTCTGTTGATGCCACCCTATCCTGCGGTAAACTTTTTATTTCGACACAACTACTACATCCTACATATACTGTAATCTGTTTGTTATATTTATACCTTGCTCTATCCCACCGTTCTTACCACCTTCACTTCCCTCAAAAACCAACTGAGCAATAGTAAGTTACACCTGCCAGAGCTATGTGTACGATATAATAGGGAATGTTTACAGCCATAAGGCTCAGCTTGACGTAAACGTGAGAAGCAGGGGTCAAGTTGTGGCCTCCCGAGTGGCAGAATGGTCCTTTCGGAGAATTGCCGCAAAAGTTGGACGTGCTGCGTCAGTTGTGCAACGATGCTGGTTGCAATGGTCACGTGAAAATTATCACACCCGTAGGCGAGGTTCTAGACGTCCACGCAGTACAGACGTCCGCCAAGGTCGTCGTATTGTAAGGGCAGCAATGGTAGATCGTACAGCGACTGCAACACAGATAAGAGGGTTTGTGAACCCAGAAGTGTCAACACGAACTGTTGCCAACCGCTTACTAGCAGTGGGACTACGGGCAAGCACATCTCTAGACAGTCTTCCACTCACGCTACAGATTGGACGTGCACAGCTCGACTGGTGCCATCAGAGGATCACTTGGAAGATGGAACGGTGGGCTATAGTCTTCAGCAATGAAACCAGATTCTGCCTGCACAAAACTGATGGTCGTTTGCTCGTACGACGTAGACCTGGCGAGCGCTGTCTCGTCGAGTGCGTTCGTCCAAGATACACTGGCTCCACCGCAGGCCTTATGATCTGGGATGCGATTAGCTTCAACCCTTGTTCACCTTTGGTATTTGTGGTGGGAACGCTGACCAGTGTTCGGTATGTGCAAAATGTTGTAAGACCCGTTCTTTGCCATTCTTGCAACAGGGAGGTGATGAGTTGTTCCAACAGGATAACGCTCGCCCATATACTGCGCGTGAAACTCTACTAGCTCGGCAAGACGTGCAGAAACTTCCCTGGCCAGCACGATCTCCGGACTTGTCTCCCATCGAGCACATGTGGGATATGATGGGACGACAACTGACAGGTGTGACTCGTCAAACCACAACTTTTGCAGAAGTACATGAACAGGTCGAGCAGGCGTGGAATAATGTATCCCAAGACGGTATTCGCCATCTGTATGATCGAATGGATGTCAGAATCAGCGCTGATTTGTCACCCGTGGAGGAAAAACTTCGCACAAACATGGGTGTTTCAGTGTAGATCGATACCTGGTACCTCAGTACCGCTTGAGCTATTGGCCTGTAAATGTAATCATTTTATGTACTCTATCTGCACTGTTTCAAGAATGAATCTTCAGTGAATTGGAAAAACTCTAAGAGGGTGTGCTATTTTTTTCCGGCAGTGAAGTTACTGTCCATATTTCACTTCCATACAATGCCACGCTCCATATGAAAGTCTAAAAAATTATTTCTCTAATATTTAATTCCATGTTCAAAGTGAGCAAATTTCTTTCATGATTATGATAATAAGGATAATGATGTTGATCGAAACAGTAGTAAAGGGAAAGTAGAAGAAGAAGAAAATCTTAATTTTTCATTGCCATTACAGCTTGATGATATTACTTCATTTCCTAAGCCTACTACACGTTCTGTCGCAGTGCAAACATCTCAAGAAGAGATACAAGGTAAAGAAGAAGGAAATTTCAACGCTTCATCGCTATCGAAACAAGTTAAGTTTGTGCCTAGAAACGCTACTGCTGAAGCACGTATTACATCTAAACAAGTCCCTACACATCAACTGTCTGCATATAGACTCAAAGTTCACAACAAGCCTCTGTTACCCTATGTAGATATAAGATACTGTAAAGACCTCCACGTACTGGTAAAACGTTTACAACTGCTAAGAGCCTATCATGATGCTGGTTACACACAGTACAAAGAGGATATTTTTGAAATAGAGCATGAATTACGTCGTCTAGGTATTATTAAGTAAGCGCTTACCTCACCTAAATCATCCATCTGTCGTATATAGCCGATCGAGTAGCTATATTCGTATAGATTATTTCCCAATATTCTCCCTTCCTTAGGTTGTTAACTCCGCCTCTAGTTGTAGAGCCGGTCTCAAGCCCGGATAAAGAGAGGAGAGGCACCCTAGCCCTTTAGCCCTTTTGCCCATTAGCACTTTAGCCCTTTTGCCCTTTTGCCCATTAGCCCTTTTGCCCATTAGCCCTTTTGCCCATTAGCCCTTTAGCCTATTAGCCCTACAAGGAATGTGCGGTAATCTAATCTTCTTAGAACAAAGGTATCCCCTGACATGTTCTAAACACATGTTGTCTCGTGTACAGTGTTCTATTTTAGTCTTGATCACTTATTTAGTGTTCTAAACACTTCAATCAATGTTCCGATCACATGATAAAGTTCACGGCATAGAGTGCAGTGTTCGATTCTAGTCTTGTTACGTTTCTTTTGTGATTTGCAAGTCTAAACATGCTTAATGACGTCATCACTGCAGCACGTGCTTACTCTAGCTATTCCGATGCAGGTTTAAACTTGTTCGATATAACTATGCCTTGACATAAGAGGAGGCCTTAACAGCTTATGTATAGCCGCTATTGTCTAAAGATAGCTGCTGTGAAGAAAAAGCACGTCGAATTTTTCAAATTGCCCGCCACCACATTTCAAAGGTATGAGGTTTAGTGCTGTAAAAATACCTGCATGATGCAAAGCTAGCTTTCTTCATCAGAGCAGCCACCATCTTGTGTGAGCACCTCTAGGCCGTATCATAAGGAGCTGTGTATAGTCATCGTCTTGTCGCTGCTACCTCGCGCAAGCACCCCTAGGGAGTCTCATAAGAGCAGCAGCCATCTTGTGCAAGCGCTCTTAAGCTGTCTCATAAGAAGCTATGTATAGCCGCCATCTTGTAGAAATAGATAGTTGCCAATGCCAAAGGGCCTAAGTAGGAATCGAACCGTCGATTTTATCATTAGACTATGTTCTTCTTATGTTATCATGTTCCTGATACTGCAAACCTAGGTATTAGGTAGAAACATTTTGTCCGTTTTGCTCTACGATGCACCGTTTTCGAGATATTGAACATTTTGCATTTAAGCCCCAAATTTAATGAATCGAACCTGCATGGCACGTTATACTCTCTACCATAGCTAGACTTGATCATGTTACGAAGACTTGCTTCATTACAAGCTGAAACAGAGCAAATGCCAAAGGGCCTAAGTAGGAACCGAACCGTTGATCTCATCATTAGACTATGTTTTTCTTATGCTATCATGTTCCTAATACTGCGAACCGAAGTATTGGGCAGAAAAATTTTGTCCGTTTTGCTCTACGATGCACCGTTTTCGAGATATTTAACATTTTGCATTTAAGCCCCAAATTTAATGAATCGAACTAGCATGACACGTTAGCCTCTAAGCTACCTTTCTTCATAAGAGCAACAGCCATCTTGCGCAAGCACCCTTAAGGCGTCTCATAAGGAGTCGTGTATAGCCGCCATCTTGTGTCCGCCATCTTGCGCAAGCATCCTTTGGGCATCTCTAGCCATCTTGTGCAAAGGACCCTTAAACCACCTCATAAGAGCAACCGCCATGTTGCGCAAGCATCCCTAGGGAGTCTCATAAGAAGCCTTGTATAACCGTCATCTTGCGCAAGCATCCCAAGGGAGTCTCATAAGAACCTATGTATAGCGGCCATCTTGCATAAGCACCTTTAAGGAATCAAGTATAGCCACCATCTTGTGCAATTAGCGTCGAGAGATGGCTGATGTAGAATTTTTTTTTAATTATCCGCCACCATATTTCAAAGGTAAGTACCTAAAGAGTGTAGCACTGAGGTTTGCGATGTAAGATGGGGGATGACAGCTGACAAAGAGCGCGTGAATTTGTTTACTAAACAAGAGCACGTGGAATTTTTCAATTTGCCGCCACCACATTTCAAAGGTATCTAGCTAAAGATGGCAGCACGGTGCTCTCTTGATTAAAGATGGCGGATGACAGCTAACAGAACTTTTCAAATTGCCCGCTACTACATGTCATAAAGAGGGCAGCACGGTGCTCTGTGGATTAAAGATGGCGGATGACAGCTGTCAAAAAAGCAGGTGGCTTTGTTTCCAAACAAGAGCACATAGAATTTTTCAAATTGCCGCCACCACATTTCAAAGGTATCTAGCTAAAGAGTGCAGCACTGAGGTTTGTGATGCAAGATGGCGGATGACAGCTATCAGAAAAAAAGCACGTGAGTTTGTTTCCAAACAAGAGTACGTGGAATTTGCCACCGCCACAAAGAGGGCAGCACGGTGCTCTATGGATTAAAGATGGCGGATGACAGCTGTCAAAAAAGCACGTGGATTTGTTTACCGATTCAAATCTCGCGGTAGTGAGGTTAAGTTGGTAGCACTAAGGTTTAGGCCCGTTAAGATGGCAGCACTGCGGATGACAGGTGACGAATTTGCAGCTACTGCGATAAAGAGGGCAGCACAGTGCTCTGTGGTTTAAAGTTGGCTAATGACAGCTGTCAAAAAAGCACGTGGATTTGTTTACCGATTCAAATCTCGCGCTAGTTAGGTTAAGTTGGTACCACTGAGGTTTAGGCCGGTCAAGATGGCAGTACTGAGGTTAGCGATGCGTTGTTGTCTGTCATAAAGCACGTGGCTGGCAAAAAGCACGTGGATTTGTTTACAAATTCAAATCTCGCGCTAGTGAGGTTAAGTTGATACTACTGAGGTTTAGGCCCGTCAAGATGGCAGCAGTGAGGTTAGCGATGCGTTGTTGTCTGTCAAAAAGCACGTGGCTGTCAAAAAACACGTGGATTTGTTTACAGATTCAAATCTCGCGCTAGTTAGGTTAAGTTGTTACCACTGAGGTTTAGGCCCGTCAAGATGGCAGCAGTGAGGTTAGCGATGCGTTGTTGTCGATGACAGCTGTCAACAAGCACGTGGCTTAGTTTACAAATTCAAATCTCCCGCCAAAATTCAAATTTCCCGCCAAAATTCAAATTTCCCGCGGGAGGAGGAGGAGGGAGGAGGAGGAGGCCGCAGAATCCCTGTATTATACTACTTTCCTAATATTTCTTCAGCAGCCATACTGACCTCATTCTTCACGACTGTCCATTCTTCCTGTACTGTTTTTCCTTCAGCTTTTTCGTCTAGTCCTTCTGCGACATGTTCCTCGAAACAATCCTCCACACTCTTTTCTTTCATTTATTCTAGATCTCATCTCAATGTCTTTCTTCTGTCTTCAATTTCTTCAACATCAGGTAGCATTTCATGACCAGTAAGTTGTGGTCAGATTTCATGTATTCTCCTGGGAAAGTTTTTCAATCTAAAACCTGGTATCTGAATCTCTGCCTAATCATAATGAAGTGTATTTGATACTTTCCATTGTCCCCAGGTCTCGTCAACGTGTACAGCTGTCTTTTGTCGTATTTGAAACAAGCATTAGCAAGGTCTAAATTATGGTCGGTGCAGAATTCAACTAGCCGACCTCATTCTTCATTCCATTGTCCCAGTCCGTATTCTCCTATTGTATTTCCCTCGCTTCTTTGGCCTACCATTGCATTGCTATCTCCCATCACAAATAGATTCTCGTTACCTTTTACATGTTGTATTACATCTTTGATCTCTTATGAAACCTATATTACTTCGATTTCTTCAACCTCCGCTTAACTAGTAGGCATATAAACCTGCACTATTGGGCCAGGCATTGGTTTTTTGTCTATGTTGATGATCCAAGTCTTCCCAGACCAAAGCTATCAACGTATTCGCAACAGCACACTTTTTGTCGGTAATCGCCCACACCAGATCGTGCTGCTTTAGTATGGAACCCTTGCAAATGTCGAATCACGTAATCCCCGTCAGGATTCTATGCACTAGAGTCAGGCTCTAATTTTGAGTCTTAGCAGTGACTCATATACCCTCTCCTTTCATCCTTACTACAGCACTTAAACACTCTTATAACCATATGTTGTGTTCTGTAACCTTCTTACCTCAATAGATGTAATACCGTTATAATGACACCTAGGACCTTTACTCTTTGGGATGTACTTCCTCTTAAACAAAAATTACCACTTCTACCCTCGCCATCGTACAACCTAACTTTTCACGACCACTTCGTAGGCAACGGTAATCCTAAGAAGAGAAGCATCACTATTAAGACTATGTCAGAGATATTGTTTCTTATGTTTCAGTTCCTACAAGCACCTACATCATGAGAGGCTGCCAGGATGTTAAGGATAAAGTGCCTGAAGGTTACACGATCAAACTAGAAAAGGCGTGCTCAGCACCCCTCTGCAACACCAATGATGGACTCCTGCATCCTAAACCACGTGGTGGCACTGGATCAGTTGGTACTAATGATGAACCATCGGCCTCCCAAAGTCATAGAATTTCGACCCATCTCACGTGGCTCTTTTTCACTTACCACTCTGTATTTTGAAAATAGCTATCAGTTGGTCAAGAAACTTCCACGGTAGTTTTGACGGCATCAAGAAAGACTGCCTGAAGCACTGGCAGAGGAGCTTTTTGACCCTACCTCACATATTTTATTGGAACTTTCCAAAATTACAATTAAAAAGTCCTAATTTTGGTAGTAATTATAATTTTGCCGTTCAGTGAAAGGTAATGTTATAATAGTTGGTCCGTCCACTGACGTATTCACTGCAGAAAAATACCGATAGTTCTGTCTTTAAGTTACAATTCAAACAGAAAATGATAGTATGACATTCTATTAAAGAAACGTGCAAATTCATCATCGTTTTACTGTGGTCCACAGGTGTGGTTTGTGGGCCTCCTCAATGTCTACCGGTTCAGATAGATCATAGCATCTTCAACTTCTACTCCTCTGTCAACCTTACTTTATTTAACTTCAACATATGCCTTCTCCTAGGTTTCTCCCAGGGTTTGATGTTCTCCACGTCTCCCTCCAGCCATACACTTACTATTCTGTCATGTGTTATTCTTTTAACATTGCCAAACTACACTGGCGGGAAAAATATCCAAACACCAAGAAGGGGTTGTGCTAGATTAACGAAGGTTGGTAGGCGTGTTTATACATCTGCAAGATGATGCTGATTAAAATTTCCCTAAATCACATTAGCGTGGCGCTAGTAGCGGCCCCATGACTGTGAGTGGGACAAGAATGCCTTTAGGATGACGAAGAGACCAGTATCAACAGCTCACTGCGGTTGAACGATGCCGTATAATAGTGCTACGTGAAGGTGGATTTTCCTTCCGCGCTATTGCAGAACTACTTCACAGGAATGTCTTCACTGTGCATGCGAGCTGGCAGCAGTGGTCATGAGAAGGTACGCTCGCAAGAAGACCGGGCTCTGGACGTCCCCGTGGTACCATCGAGAGGGAATAACGTCGACTTGGGCGTATGGCTGTGGCGGAGTTGACTGCGTTTGCAGCTGCAATTCGAGCAGTTGTTGCCACCACAGTGACGTAACGAACTGTTCGAAATCGGTTACTTGAAGGACAGCTCCGAGCCAGACGCCCTGCGGCGCGCATTGCACTTATCCCAAGCCACCGCCGTCTGCGACTTGAGTGGTGTCAAGGGAGAGCTCATTGGAGGATGGAGTAGAGGTCCGTTGTGTTTTCTGATGAAAGCTGGTTCTGCCCTGGGGCCAGTGATGGCCGTGTGTTGATCAGAAAGACAGACGTCGACACAATGGACCAACACCAGGAGTTATGGTCTGGGGAGCAATTTTCTATTACAGCAGGAGCACTCTAGTGGTTATCCCACGCACCCTGACTACAGATATGTATGTCCATCCGGTGATTCGACGTGCTGTGCTGCCATTCAAGAAAAGGCATTCCCGGAGGTGTTTTCCAACAGGATAATGCACGCCCCCACACCACTGTTGTAACCCAACGAGCTCTACAGAGTGTCGACATGTTTCCATGGCTTGCTCGATCCCCCAATCCGTCCCCTGTCGAGCACGTATGGAACATTATTGGACGACAAATACAGCGTCATCCACAATCGGCATTTACCATCCCTATATTGACCGACCAAGTGCAACAGGCAAGGAACTCCATTCCCCAATCTGACATCCGGCACCTGTACGACACAATGCATGCACGTTTGGATGCCTGCATTCAACAGTCAGGCGATTACACTGGTTATTAATGGACCAGCATGACACATTTGTGATGGCTTTTCTCGCGCGGATATTAACACGTTGACTGCCAGGACACATAGCAAGAAATGTCCCGGTGGCCAAAGCATTTTTTCTACTATGCATGTAGTAAATAAGCAGTAAAGCAAAATTCGAAGTGATATTTCACTTAAGTGTTCAATGTACGTACGAAATACAATAAAAATTCTCAGCACTCCGAGGTACCGCCGTGGCCCCACAGAAAAGTTCACTGCATGGTTTTGCCTAGACGGCCAGAGCGGTACCGTCTAGCGGTACCAGAAGCTTGCATCGCTTGATAGTACACATTGTAGATAACAAAGCGTGCCACGATTTGTTTACTAGCGCTTAGGACTACAATCGCAAGGCACTCATTCTTTTACAGTAGGGTGTGTGTGAAATACTTGCGAGATATTTCTAAGTTATTTTACCAGTGAACGGAGAGGTTAGTTATAAAAATGAAACCGTTTTCTTCTCGAACTCGGAAGATAATGACGCTATCCCTTCAGTATGAGATCTCTGGTAAGTAGTGTCCATGTCATACTGATCTACTGTATTTTGCAACACAAAAAACTCTTCACCAAATTAAATTTGAAATATATTTATTTCCTACTTACTCCTCGCCAAATGCTCAACGGTAATGTAAAATTTTGCTATGTTGTCAATGAATGTTGTCAATTTAGAAAATACAAATACGCTCATTTTTACGCTATTTTTATTGAGATAACCGTAGAAATCAGCTCAGGTATGGGTGCAACAATTTGGAAGGAATCAGTGTGGTCTATTGATTAGGTAAGCATAAGCTTGGGGTGAAAATGGGAAATCACAGAAATCCATAACCAGGTTTCCCGACAGTACAGTGGTATTCACGCCCACGATCTCCAAAATCTTGAGCTTGCGAGTTAGCTAACCCGGCATACCTAAGCGCATGGCTAAACTGATTGGACAAATAATCAACTATTGCCAATAAAAGGAGGTTGGATTATAAAAAAAATAAAGACTATATTTTGGAAACCAAGCACGCCAGGATTTGCTCCGAGGCCATAGCGGTACGCTAGCATAGCGAATTCAACGGCTCAGCGGTCCGCGGGCCCGGCAGGGAAAGTCAAATAGCAACACCTGTCAGCGGTACTTTGTACCGCCGTGGCCTCGTGAGACACTCACTCAGCGGTACAATGTACCGCTCTGGCAGCCAACGTGTTAACCTGTAGCCTTGTACCTTTAATCAATTAAATATGTTACCTCGACAAATATATTGCCCAAATTTTCGTATACTACATGTCTTATTTCACGGTGTTTATATATCTCTTTTCACCAGTATGTCTTTGCATCAGCTCAAAGCTTATCGTTCCTAATGCATTATCTTTCTCCACTCTGCTAATTTTCTCTGTTTGAAACTTTATTTTCATTACTTCCATTCCTTTTGGTTCCTTTTTGACCTTTAGTTTCTTTAGAGCATTCCTTTCCTTGAGTATATCTAAAACTTTTCTATTCCACTTCTCCTTTATTCACTTCTGTTTTGGTAGTTGCTCGTTAACTAATGTTTGGAATTTAATTTTCTTGACAGTTTCTCTCGCTTTGGAGATTGCATGAGTAGCTAGTCACAGTCGGAATATATCTTCTGGGATTACTTTGAAATCTCTGATTGCTTTCATATAGGCCATTTCAGGCGTACCTGGAGCATTTGCCGCTAAGTATCTTTCTAAACCAAGATAATTTGGTCACAAAAACGAAATTAAATAGTATTTCTGCTTCATTTATTGTACTATATATACATGGGGATTTATGACTTTTCTCCACCTTTTTTCTGTGTGCCTACTTTAGTGTTATCTCCAGTTACACGTAATTACCCGGTCTGTTTGACTTTCAAGTTATTCAAGCAATCTCTTTATCTTCTTTTCTGCATCGAGTCTGCGATACCTATGTTTGGTCAATCGTTACTCCCCTATTGCTTAGTTCACTCGATACAGAACCTACCTTCATTTCAACTCCTATAGCATTTATTTCTATTTTGTTTCAGTTACATCAAGGACTTCTAGATTCTTTTTCCGATGTCTTCAGTCTTCGCATTAAAGGTCCTATTTGGTTATTTTTCTTCGGATACTTAGGCTCGCAATCTTCGAATTTATCGCCGTCAAAGCAGACAGTCTTGTTTGTTGATTACCTTTTGAAAATTATTTCCCAGGCTCCTTTTCCTTTTGACAACAACGACTTTATGTCTCACCCACTGGTCCTGTTAAGCCAAACGTTCCTTCGGGAGATTTCTTCGATACATGGGTCGCTCAGACGTCGCCCCAGCAAGTTGTATTCCCCTGAGTACTGGGTGGCCCTTTCTACCATTTCCACCGTAGAGAAGTCCACCTTTTGCGCTTTCGATCTCGTCAAAATCGAAGAACTGTCACCGGTGTCCACTGTTCCTTATGCAAAGGAAACTCTCTACTTCGAACAGAAGTAGTTTGCACACACGAAGGGCAGGACAGAAGAGAGGACAAGTTAGTGAAAGAAGAGCGGCAAAAGGACAGGGGCTCGTACACCACATGCGGGCAACTCGAGACGGTTGAGATGATGATAATGATGGTGATAATTGTCGCATTACTGTGCACTTTCGTCAGTCTACAAATAGGTTAAAACGGCAGACATGCAGTAGTCCTATATCTCAAATGATCAATCTACCACGTTCTATTTGAGCGTGTAGCAAAGATTTTGTAATTTTAAGAATGTAAATATTATTCTATGGAAGAAGGTTCATTTACGATATCTTTCTTGAATTTTACCCATCTTCTTAGTAGACGATCTGGTCCCATCCAAACGGTTCCGTTGTAGCTTTCAAAACCAGCAACAAGTACTGCACTTTGTCAACTAACCTAATATTTGTTCTCTTGTAGCGTTCGCACCTTTATTCTCATGTATGAGCTCTTCGGATATTTACCGTGTAAAGCACTTTTCCTAAGGACTTCAGTCTCTTAACGTCTGGGCAAGAAGAGCGATGGCATGAGGAGCCTTCAGCGTCCTCAGTCAAAGAACATTTGAGAAAATGTCGCGACACATGAACATTGGAACCCATGGATGATCCACATCACTCCCATTTGAAGATGTGTGAGGAAAGAAATGTCAAATCCAGACTATTATTATTGTTAAAGCGGCCTTTATTGGGGCGAAGTCAGGGCTCCCGGCCCTTTCTTACACTCAACCACTTCATGTATATACATGAGTAATTATTTTACAATATCATTTTTACAATCTTACAATTTAAGAATTTCAATAATTTACGTTTAAATATAAACGTACAATATAAAAACTGAAATGACGTAACCTAAACATATTAAATCTTTACATCCTAAAGTATAAATTACAACTACATTCTGCAACACGTTACAATAAACAAACATATTCACTCTCATTCATGCATCCCATTCACACTCAAGAAAGTCTGGTAGTGCTTATAAGATGACACTGGCTGAGGATTTTATACTTTGTCTTAGATTTAGCGTCTCTGATGCGATTTGGGAGTTCATTCCACCAATTCGTGGTTGTTATCATGAACGACCTGTTGTAGGTTGTGGTTTGATGCACAACAATTTGTAGCGTACAGCCTCATCGGGTATTGAACTAAGTTAGCGAAATCTGGTGGCCAGGTAAAGAGGAGTGTTTTTAGAAAGCACTTGATACACCAAAGTAGTTGCACAGCGTCTACATCTGCCATTCAGTCGTAACCAAGGTAACTGTCTATAGTATGGGGATACGTGGGGATATGCACGTATGTCGAATGCATACCTGACATTTATTTTGGGCACGATGCAGTCTCATGCCTTGCTCACTATTGTTGATATGAATAAAAATTGCATCGCAGTATTCGAGAATTGGAAACAAAAGCGACTTAATGAGCCTTATTTTCAGGGAGCAAGGAAATATATATTTAAACCGCTTCAGGGTATGCAAGCTTTGATATATCATTTTGCACACTTTCGTCATATGTTGCGACCAGTTTAATCTTTCGCTTATAGCCACATTAAGTGCTATAGGAGGAATATCGTTCTGTTTTAAGACGTGTAAGTTTTCTCAAGTGCCGATGATCATTGCTCACGTTTTAAGAGAATTTGAGATTAGTAGCTGTCACACTAGCTACCGGTTCAGCATCACATTAGTTCATGTTTTCAGCGAACATGGCCTAGAGCTAGAGCTGGAGCTGCAATATTTGTAAAAATCACAAACCGCAGCAAATCCTCCTCGGGGATGGGTCTCGCGAATGTGGCCTTAAGCATCCTTATTGCACGTGAATTCGCCCCAGAAATCGAATTAACACTTTAACACACGAATTCTCCCCCGGTCCTCCAGTAGAATCATTTTCCTTCCCATTTCAAACAGACTTAGGACTGTCAGCAGAGATATTGCTGGTACGGTTGCGACGTACAGAGTACTTCATATCATGCATGATTCGTATGATATGACATTAAAAGGAGTACCTAAACTAGGAATGCTTTACAGTGTATGTATCAAGGAAATATCTGAAATAGTCGCAGCAGTGTATTTAGATTTCAGACGTATTTAAAAGCTAGGCTTCTAACGAAATAATTCTTGGAATGTGGATCTGCAGTCCGATATTACGTAATGATGTTTACCACGCCTGATACTTTCTGTCACAATACGCTCACTCACTCCGAAAGCTGTACTGTACGTGACAAGTTTCGGGGGTGGGAGGAGGGAATTCGTGTGTCCTCAAACATATGAACAACTTTCTCACGGTCGTGAATTCACACAATATATCTGCTTCAGTGGGACCTAATTCAGGACTCTTGATGGCGAGGTTCGATGCCACCGTATTTCCATCTCCTTCTCATTGTTATAGGAAACTTCCCCAGTGAGCAATTCGCTGGGTCATTGGGACACCGGCCGTGTGGTTGGGTCCCATAAATGGAGATTCCTGGCTGTATCGGAAGTATGAATACGGTAATCAATCCTAAATGGACGAGCTTCTCAGAAAGTAATCGGTTAACCTAAAAGTGAGAGGCGTCGAATACATTTTGGGTGCAACTGATTATCTTAAACTTGGGACTGTCCGACGTGTTTACCGGCAATGATGTACCATGAAACACGGCGTGTGAACGTTGGTCGTAACAATATCCTAACCGAAAGAAACGGAGACGAGTGCCACGCCTTGTCATTGGAAACATTTATCAAGCCGGATAGGAATTGCTGGTGTTAGTGAATGTCGGTTAATCTAAACCAGTTCCCGAGCCGAAACTGCGAGAGGAATTGCATTCAGTTAACATTTGGGGTCCGGTTCCTCGTAAGAGGTCATTGCTATATAAATTTGAACGTTTTTGATGTGTCGAAACACCGAACGTGTACGGCAGCTGACTGGAGGCGTGTGATGCTGGCCATGGCCCAGTGAGGCGTTTAACTCGTTCTGTGTAGATGTTGTAGTTGACGGAGGATGGGGTTCTGATATGCTTTGGGTTGATTTTCAAACTCTGAGCGTGGATGTTTATTTTCACATTCTCGCCGACATTCTCGTAATGGGTATGCTGAGGATAGCAGCAGCCGTGTTCACAGAACACCCCGACACTCTGGCACACTCAATTCCCCGATCTCAGTCGCCTAGGAAATGAGTGGGACTATTTGGAACAGCGGGTGAAACTCAGACTGGACTGGATATCATCATCAGCGGGTGAATACCTGTGGACTCCCTTCCTCACAGTGTCAAGGCAGTTATCAGAGCTGGAGGTGGCGTTAAACGATATCAGATTGACATCTCGAGGAGCAGAATACCTGTTGACCGGTGAGCTAAGTTATAGGACTTCAATCTATTTTACAAACCAATAGTATATGTCATTTGAACATGGTACAAGTCAAAATGTCATCAAAAGTTTTGCAGATCTGTAAACGCAATATATTGTGACGAGTAAAACACCGTCTAATTTATTTCAGGATGATTCAATAAATGGACACACACAATACTATTCCACCATGAATGACAGTACTGACTAATTGCTGCCTGTCCTCTTCACACAGCAGGTAGTCCGGCTCGTTGGTATTATCTGAGACGGTTATAATCAGGCTCACGTTACTTTCACTTCTCCTAGTTCAGTCACCTCCCCCCCTTCCGCAGCAGCTGCGTGGCCACACAACACACGAAGACTATTTCTTTGTTCGAGTCCAGAGACTGTCGATTATTTCACACAGTCAGATACACTGAGCTACTTAACATTGACATCTACCGCACTTTGTAGTCTCGATGCCTGCGTCGCGGCCTCGAACTTCAACGCGTGGCCGAGAGCTTCTCCAGTCGCGGTGGAAGCGAAGTGCTTGTTGGGTGTTTGGGTCACGTAGTTCATCTATAAAGATCAGCCTATCCAACTGTTCGAGGACTCTTCAGGTGCTGTCGGGTAGGCCAGATCGATGAGACGGATGACATCTGTCTTGAACTCTTGGAGGATATCTTCACTCCTCTGAATCTTAGTCCTAAGCTGTGTCTCGTGAGATAGCGATTTCCATATCGGCGTCCGTGTGAGCTAGTAGCTCTGAGCGCCTTCTGCAAATGCATGTAGGACACTGAGGGCGACAAGCTCTTCTTCACTCCAACTGCCTGCAGAACAGGCCAGCTTGGCCTGCCGCAGGTATGTACTGCATGGCACCTTCATGGCTTCACCTTCATCGAACTCGGCAATGCAGACGATGCCCCCTCCACGGTGGTACCATCTCGTACGTTATCGCGTACCCGGTTGACTTCTCTCTGCATGCCCTGGCAAATAGCGTTAAATCAATGGTCACCTGCGTCTATTTCTTCGTACTGTAAGGTGTTCATTTCTTCTTCATCTTTTACTTTTGCTATCTCTGCCTGCAGACTATATTTCAATTATCCTTAATCTTGCTCTGTACGTCTTCTTCCTTCTTCTGGCCTACTTCACATTCTTCGTCGTTATTTCCTGGACTCCTTCTGTGCTCTTCTGGCCTTCTTCCATTCTCTTTTCCATCACCTTCTGCATCTCCTTTTAGCATTCTTCCATCTTCTTCTGCATTATATTTTCGTCTTCTTTGCCACCCCGAAGGGCGCATTTAACTAAGCATCCATCTTTGTGCGGCTTCTGGTCTCAAGTGGCCGAATTAATTAATACAAGAGTAAAGCTAATAATTGTATTTACATGTACATAATTAAAGTAACTGCCTTCGCTGGCGAGATGTGGTGTTTACAGTACACTATGTCTTCTGGTACAGGCTACAATAAATGTGTTACTTTCATTGATCCGTCTCAGTCTCATCCTTGACTTCGACAATGTGAAAGTGACTGAGGTATGAGTGATGCTAGTGATGCAATTCCTTACGCAGCCAGTACCTGTTATGAATGATGTGAAAATATTGCTCATAGGGTCGGTTGGTGCATGCATTTCAGTGGGCTTGGCAGACTGATAGATAATAGCAACTTCTGGCTCGGTGAAGAAGCAACGGGAAACTACTGTACCTCACTCCTCATTTCGCTGATATATACCTTCAGTGACGCCCAGCTGTTGTCGGAGCTGTGGGGGATCAGCCTTTGGGCTGAAAGCCCGACATACACATTATTAAAGAAATAGACTACAAATGAGATATCTTACAGCTGCAAAACAATACAGTATTTTGATGTAAACAATAATAAAAGTAAATTATCATGATGACGTACACAATTATCATAGGGTCCACAAAGCGTTAGTTAATTTATATCTGAAAGAAATCCTTAATAATAACATTTGTTTATGCAAAGTGTGTAGCTTGCAGAATGGCTAATCTACAATATTTATATAATATACAAACAACAATCCAGAACTTAATATATCACCTGGTAGGTATTGGTCAGAATGTTAGGGTAAGTTGTGCCCAACACTCGGCCCTCCTCCGAACATATAAATTAAGTGTAAAATTCGTAATAAAGGAAATACAGAACGAAAATACTGTGTGACTCCTAAGATCATCTTATCGTCATATGACCACATGTTTATTTCTTTACTCGTTTATTGTCACTCACTGATTTCCAGGAAGACCTCCAGGCTTTGCAACATTAACTCTGGTCCCAAAGGAGAAACAACCTAACAATTTATCTTCCATTAATTCTAAAGAGGGTGATTTATGATAATTTGTTTTCTAACTGTAGGGTTGCTTTCTGCGTCACCATCACACGACGCGACGTCTTGCAATTTTATTTCACCTCGCTTGTTGACAATGTGTGGTAACTTATTTTTGTTCAAGATTATGACGTACTGGGAGTTACGGTGAAGGATGTTTTAATATCTGTACGATGAGAATGGAAAGAAAAATTAAAATCCACAGCCTGTTTCCAGTCATTTGACCGCGTCAGAAGTAGAATGAATGAAGCCCCCATCTAGCGGCGAGGTTAGGAAATGTACCGGCTGCCAAAGCTTGTCACACTCCTCTGGGGCAATGATTAATGACTGACAGATGAAATGTTAATGAAGAGTGTTGCTGGAATGAAAGATGACAAGAAAAACCGGAATGCCCAGATAAAAACCTGTCCGGCACAAATTTCACATGGAGTGACCGGAGTTTGAACCACGATATCCAGTGGTGAGAGGCCGGCGTGCTGCCGCCTGAGCCACGGAGGCTTCATTTCTGTAGATAGTAAATCTATTTGAGTAGTAACAGGTAAGTAGAAAAGTGACATGTATTTGATAACTTAGTTGGTGAATGGAGCAGTTTCGTCTTATTTCATCCAGTTCCTAAGTAGATTTCAATTACGGTATCTAAGAAGCAAATCTGCAGATACTCAGAAAAGGAAACCGAAATCATTTTCTCCACAAAACCCACTTCAGAACACAATCAGTAAGGTACATTGGATACTCACTCCTCGCAGCACAGGCGATTTGAAATGACGGCCGCTGGCTAAGTATATACTTAACCTCACATGACATCATAGCCTAACGCTGGCTACGTGTACAGGTCCGGCTTCGACCCCAGACTTAACCTTACAAGGCCGTTAACCTTACAGACACAAATTCGGTACCCAAAAGTGCAAGCTTAACCTTACAGGCTCGGATTCGACTCTTGGTTTAAATTACGCGGGCGTTACCTTTACTGACTCAAGTTAGATGCTAAAGATTGTGAGCTTAACCCTACAAGCTTAACCTAAATAGACAAGATTGCGGCTATCAGTGTTATTATGTGACATGGTACAGGGCCGGCTTATAATGGAATAACTTTGGAGGACGTACTCAGGGATTCAGAATTCTGAAGAATATTTTGGCTATACATTGTCCGTATGGGACCAGAAAGGTGATGTAGGTACTAGCACGTATGCATTGCTTATATAGGAATAACTTTGAAGGGTGACCTCAGGGAATTGGAGCTAAACTGGAGTTCTGAAAAAGATATCGGCTAATCAATGCTCTTACGGGATTAGGGAGGTGGTGTAAGTACTAATAGTTATATACTGTATTGCTTCTTCTTCTTCTTCTTTTCTAGCCTATTTCAATCCACTGCTGGATATAGGCCTCTTCCATGTGCTTCCATCGTCTTCGGTCTTGAGCCACTTGGAACCAGCGTGTTCCAGCCAACAGCTTTATGTCGTCGAGCCATCTCTTCAGGGGTCTTCCAATGCCTCTCTTGTGTCCCCATGGTCTCCAGTGAACAATCCTAGAGGTCCACCTGTTGTTGTCTTGTCGAGCTACGTGTCCTACCCATTGCCATTTTAGTCTTGCTACTATCTCTAGGATGTCTGTTACATTAGTTCTTCTCCTGATGTCCTCTGAACGGATCTTATCCCTAAGGCTGATCCCTAGCATCTGTCGCTCCATGGCTCGTTGTGTTCGCTGAAGCTTACGAGCACTTTCCTTCGTCAGAGTCATCGTTTCCAGACCGTAAGTTGTAACTGGCAGCACGCACGTATTGCTTACATAGGACTAACTATACACGGCTACCTCAGGGTCTCAGAGCTAGGGGGCCACGGAGTCAAATACGCTAGCGTCTGAGTTGATGCTTAACGCTCTGTTTTTTAGGGTCTGGAACACTCGATTTTTTATTTTAACTTTATGACGTGTAGACTTGAACTCTATAGACTTATGATGGATGAACCAGATCAAGAACTTGACCTGGATGAGCTTACAGCAAGCAAGTCACCATACCCAAAGCAGATACTCCTGGAGGAAGATCACCGAAAGGATTGTCGCGTGATGCCACTACACCCTCACGAAGGGTTGGACTAAGAGAGAGACTTAAGGTAGCATGCAGTATTATTTACATCACTCAGAGACCAAACCCTTGTATTCAGATCCGAAATCTGTTCGTGATATTTGCCTAATGAAAGAAGTTTAGGCTTCCCTGATATACTGACGACATTTCCGAGACATGTAACCACAACATAATCCTTTAAAACGTATGCATGAAATAATACTTACCCGTAGCACGATGCAAAAATGAAATATACTGGATACCTGCACATACATAGGTAGATCAAATATAATAAAAATGTAATTTGTAAAAATTAATTCAAAAGCATATTTTCCTTATTTTTCTATGTATTTATTCGCCCACCTTATTTGTACTATGTACATCTCTTCAAAGGGTTAGGCAATTTTTGATGATTCCATCATAAAGTTCGAGACTGTGTGTTCAGCCAGTTGTGCACGATATCTTCCACCTTCTCGTTAGTTGTGAAGCGCTGTCCACCAGCCAGTCTAATATGTAAAAATAATGCATTAAGAGATCTGGATTATACGGTGGATGTGGAAGGGCCCTCCAATTCACCTGGGCCAATTCTTGTGGTGTTGCTGCTGCGGTAGGAAGTCGTGCATTGCCGTGGAGAATCAGCACATCTCTGATTGGGGCACTGCGCCTTTTTGAACGGAAGGCACCTCGAACTTGTCGTAGTAGTAGGCAGCATTAATGGTCCCTCTTTCTTGAAGGAATCAAGCAATAAGACACCTTTCTCTCGAGTCCAGAATACTGTACACAAGACCTTACCTGCAGACAGTCTTGTGCTGGGTTTCATCGGTTTCCGGTTTCCTCTCAGTAACAGCGGAAGCCAAACAAGACGACACTTTTATAAGTCTCAACTCCATCCAAATGATTGACTAGACACTCCCGTAGCTTACGAGAAATTCTTGAGAAATACCAAACAATGAGAGGGGGGTTCCGCTTCAATTTTTCTAACAGCTCGGATGACCTTGGGTGTGATGCTTGTATAAGGGTGATCTGGGTGAGCCATGTTTTCAACAGATTCTCGTCCTTTCCTGAACTCGCTGCACCAGAGTTTCATTCAGGACCATAAAAATGTTCTTTCCCCAAACTGTGGGAGCAAACGACGGTGAATTTCAGCTACATTAACATTCTCATTGACAAGAAACTTTATTACATCACGTTGCGCAACGCACCTGCCTCTCACTCATCGATAGCAAGCGACTATGTGAACAAGGCTACCTCCTTCCCCCAAAACCCACACCACACGTGTCTTAAAAGTATTGAACGCTTCAGGCAAGAACGCAATAATATAAGACCCGTTTATATCTGATCCACCCACTAGATTGAGGTATTAGGAGTGGCTTATTGTAAAAAGGAAATCAAGAACGTTTTTTATCATGTGTTAATACAACTCAGATACAACTCAGGTGGTGGTGATTATTGTTTTAAGAGGAAGTAAAACTAGGCAACCATCCTCTATATAACATTAATCAGAGGGAAAAAGGGAAGGGATCCGACACTTCGAAAAATGAAGATATCGGTCAAAGAAAGACAAGGGCCACGAAGGGCGTGAAAATGAAAGACTCCCTAGCCCTCGTAAACCTAATAGCGTCGGGGTCGGAAAAGAACAAAAGTTGACCAAGGGAGGTCGGATAGGATAGATGAAAGTGAGGAGCCTGGCACAGGTAAGTGGAAGCAATGCCAGGACTCAGCTGAGGGCCCCGTGGTCGCCAACCCACGCTCCAAATTTCAGAGCCCCTGAGGCCCCTTTTAGTCGCCTCTTACGACAGGCAGAGGATACCGTGGGTGTTATTCTACCACCCCCATCCACAGGGGGAAGATACAACTCATCGCGACAGCAAGTGGCCATGTGAACAAGGCTACCTCCCTCCCCAAAATCCCACACCACACGTGCCTTAAAAACATTGAAAGCTACTTCACGCATACACAGTCTACAGTCCTTAATCATTAGATGTGGTCCATCCCAATCGGTATTACCGCTTTATTCGATGCTTGTAGTGTTGCTAAAAAGTCTGCATGCAGCTCCATGTAATGACATCTTACAATGGAAAGGTAGCATTTCCCAAGCAGAATGTATATCGTAAGCAGTGTACGTTGATAGAAAATCGTATAGTAAGTACACAATCAAATGCTGCGGCATACGGCGTGAGCGTTTAAGTATATAGAAAGCTGTAATAGCCTAACTTTATCGTTAGGATCAATGTAAGATTTCACATACAAATATATTTGCTGCGTCATCTCTGCTTTCTTCTTTCCTATCCACGATATTCGATGTAAAAGCATTACATGTTGATTCATCAGCCCTAAGGCTGGTTGGATCCTCAACAGTTGTGCCATCAGCTGTCATATATGGCCTAGGGATCACTGAAGAGGCCTACTACGGAAATGAGGATTGAGGTCGTTTCCCGTTGCTTTCCTCACCCAGAGAGCAGTTGCTTATTACATATCAGTGTGCTAAGCCCACTGAAATGCATGCAGCAACCTACCGTGTGATTAACATTTTCACACCATTCATAACAGAGACTGGCTGCATAACGAATGTCATTACTAGCATCGCTCATATCACAAGTCAACAGTTCAGCTTAAGCCACGAAGGAGAGCGGACGCATGAGTAGAGAGCTCGGGAGTGGGAGTAAGGAGTGAGTGCTGAGTGCAGGAAGCTTGTGAGGAGTTTGACAACAATGATTGGAGTAGATCAATACAGGGCGGCTATTGGAGGATGGCAGAGGAGAATCAAGAAAGAAGAAGTAAAATCAGGTGGGTGTAAAGTAGATTTGGTAATCAAAGGAGAAGTAGTGTTAACAGCGGCGTGGTTATAATGTTGCTACTGATTGGAGGTGTAGAGCCGAACCCAGGCCCGACATCTAGGGGAAATGAGGGATGGGAAGACATAGAAGAATTCAAAAAATGGGTAAAAGAGACGGTGGTAGAAGTGTGCCCCTTTGAGCAAATTAAGAATATGATCCAAGAATCATATCATATCTCAAGTCACTTTCATATCGTCAAAGCCAAGGATGAGACTGAGACAGGTCAGTAAAAGAGGCAGTGAAAGTAACAAAATTGCTCTAGCCCATACCAGAAGACATAGTGCACTGTAAACACTACGCCTCACCAGCAAAGGCCAACAACCCATTAGTGCATAAAATTTTTTATTGTCTTACCGCCTTCCTGGCTAAAAATGTAATTCAACAATGAACGCTAAGAACTGAGAAGAATATTCTTGTTTCCTGTTAGCTACAGCATTTCTGAAGTGCAAGAAAGTAGTGTGGGCTCGAGGCCGACGAAAATACAGGCCATGGCCCGTTCAAGTCACGTGACAAGTCCACTCCCAGCAATGGTAGAGTGAAGCCGGTTATTGCATGTGTTCTTGCGGTGTTATTGCTAGTTTATTGTGGATTACGGAAGGAAATAACGGAGATTTTGTGTTTATGAGAATATATTGGTGTTGTGCAACAGTTCCTTACATTCATAGTGTTGTGTGCGGAAGTGTAAGAAAGTATTCATTTACAAAAGTGTGTATATAACCTCAATGTTCTTCACTTCATTCAGCAATGCTGGGCTGCAATAAACGAGTTGGATAAATTTTAACTGCAGTACTGAGGATTTAGAGGTAATACATTCATATCCTATTTAATTACATTTACATTACTTGTAATTACTTGTACATTAACAAGTTTCATTAGGAATATTTGATTTGTGTGAGTGTGTATATCTTTACTGCAGTAAGAGTTTTAGTTTTTGTCATCCAAGGCTACTAAGAGACACTATGTTTCATTTAATTTATAATTGAGTAAGGTGCTTCCAAGATAACGTTCAGGAAAGGAGCATAATTTAAGTATTAAATATGATGCTGAAACCAGATTGTAAATAGCTTACAATAGGCCTACCTTTGATCCTGGATTCAATAAGATATTCCTTACATTAATGTTATTGTAAATATAGGCTTAATTGTACATTAACCACTTTCATTAGCAACATTTGACTCATCTGAGTGTGCATATCTTTACTGCAGTAAGATTTTTAGATTTTGTCAACCAAGGCTAGTAAGAGACACTATGTTTCATTTAATTTCTAATTGAATAGGGTGGTTCCATGTTAACTTTCAGGAAGGGAGCATAATTTAAGTATTAAGTATGATGCTGAAACCAGATTGTAAATAGCTTATAATAGGCCTACCTTTGATCCTGGATTCAGTAATATGGGCTTAATTGTACATGAACCACTTTCATTAGCAACATTTGAGTTATCTAAGTGTCCATATCTTTACTGCAGTAAGAATTTTAGATTTTGTCAACCAAGGCTAGTAGGATACACTCTATTTCATTTAATTTCTAATTGAATAGGGTGGTTCCAAGATAACTTTCAGGAAGGGAGCATAATTAAGTATGAAATATGATGCTGAAACCAGATTGTAAATAGCTTATAATAGGCCTCCTTTGCTCCTGGATTCAATAAGATATTCCTTACATGAATGTTATTGTAAATATAGGCTTAATTGTACATTAACCACTTTCATTAGCAACATTTGACTCATCTGAGTGTGCATATCTTTACTGCAGTAAGATTTCATTTCTAATAGGGTGGTTCCAAGATAACTTCCAAGAAGGTAGCTAAATTTAAGTATTAGTTATGATGCTAAAGCCAGGTATGGAGTGGAACAAATGTAAGACTTGTAAATAGCTTACAATAGGCCTACCTTTCACCCTGAATTCAATAAAATATTCCTTATATAAATGTTATTGTAAATATAGGCTTAATTGTACATGAACCACTTTCATTAGCAACATCTGAGATATCTAAGTGTCCATATCTTTACTGCAGTAAGATTTTTAGATTTTGTCAACCAAGGCTAGTAAGATACACTTTCTTTCATTTAATATCTAATTGAATAGGGTGGTTCCAAGATAACTTTCAGGAAGGGAGCATAATTATTAAATATGATGCTGAAACCAGATTGTAAATAGCTGACACTAGACCAACCTTTGATTCTGGATTCAATAAGATATTTCTTGCATGAATGTTATTGTAAATATATAGGCTTAATTGTACATTAACCATTAACACTATCTGAGTGTGCATATCTTTACCCCAGTAAGATTTTTAGTTTTTGTTCAACCAAGGATAGTAAGAGTCACTATGTTTCATTTGATCTGTAGTTCAGTAGTGTTCTTTTAGTAGGTTGAAATGCGCTTAAATGTATTTTATTTACCACGCTACGATAGTCTCTCGCGTGAGCCTGGGGATGCATTCTATACAATAAGACCGGCTGAGTCACGTGACATTCAGTGTATGACGTGCGAGCTGCGGCCTGTCCTTCTCGTCGGCCTCGTGTGGGCTTATAACCATGCATAAAATTCGTACTTTTTATCATTTTTAAGAGTCCGATTTTTCGGACGCTATGCACTAATGGGTTATGATAATGTAGAAATAGTATTATTTATAGTATTGTAACGATATTCGATAGTGGATGGCAAGTTATATCAATCACGTGAAAAATGAGACAATAGGCTGTAGTGTTAGCAGGAATATATTCAGATGCTGCATATTCTAGACGGATGTCAACAGGAGATTTTTACATGAGTAATAAGAGCAGTCTATAACTACAATCGGTGCTTTATTTTTAAATTCTTCAGACGAAAATAGCGAGCGATCTTCTTTCTGATAATATGATGACCGGAATTTAAAAAGCATGTTGTAGAGCAAGAAAAACTTATTTTTCTAAAAAATTAGTGCCGATACTTTTGTAGGGATATGTAGCTCCGTTGAGGTATAGTCTGATGTCTCTGAATTTGCAGTGATCAAAATAAGAGCTGTGTTTGTCTTGGGTGAATTTTGAAATCCATAAATCATCTACAGAGCTTTTTCAGTGAAACGCGATGTTTCTACAGCCCAGCTATGCTTGTTTGTAGGTTGTAACTCATGCAGCTACCAACTTCAATTTTTCAGAACGTAGTTATAATATCGTGTTTTCCAATATATCCACCCGACGGTTGTTACGTATAGAGTTACCCCTCAGGTCTTATTAGTATGGAATTCGATTTCTTCCTAAGTACCTATCCTTGCTTATTTTTAAGAATATTTTCAGGCATAACTCAAATAATATGGTTTGGGATTTATAATAGAATTTTACTCTTCGTTTAACTTGTTCAGATCATAGTGTTGCGTTAGCTTGAGAGAGCCGTACCTATACATCATTTGATGTTAAGAAAATAATACTTCTCTTGACCTTAAGATAATCATAACAAAAACTTTCGCCGGCTAACACGATTAAACAATATTTTCATGTCCGCAAAGCTCGGCGTTGATATGAACTAAGCAACAGAAGTCTAAATTCATCAATTCTATTGTCATAGTCGGTATGGTAAAACTGTATAAGACATAAATAATCGGAAATTTAATTATATACAGTATAACTTTAGTTTTGTAGTATTTATTGATAAGACCACTAATAACATAGATGTTTGAAAATTAAATTTCAGGCCTTCTCCTATACTACCATTTCACTCAGTGTGAATACAATTATTTATCACCCAGATTTTAGTGCCTCATTCCCCGAATTTACATCCGTTTTTCATTCTGTTCAGCGATTTTCTCATGATGCCTCTACATAATACAGACAGACAGACAGACAGACAGACAGACAGACAGACAGACAGACAGACAGACAGACAGACAGACAGACAGACAGACAGACAGACAGATGACGGAAAAATGAAAAAAGTGCCTTTCCGCATTACTGTGGACACAACCGATATAGAAACACCATTATTTTTTAAATTCTGACCAATGTACATCCAAACCTCTCATTGTATATAGATTATGAAAGATAGAAAAGGATGAGAAATTTTTGCCCATGAGTTATTTAAATAACTACTTAATATTTTATTTTTCATAAATTCATAATAGATAGCGAGGAAGCAGAACGACGGGAACAGCCATCGCTTCGTTGCCTTGCTTCATTGTCCTTCTTCTGAGTTGCTCTTGTACAAGCATCGCAGGCAACTCACATCTATAGTGAAGTCATCTACAGAATTGCGTGTGTTCTTTTAGAATTTATATCAGTGCATACTTGTCTTGTGTTGAGTGAGTGTTATGTGATTAATTAGCCTACGTGTGTGATATCTTTCCTTTAAGGGGACCGATGACTGAAAATCCGTTCTTTCCTTACAAAAAATTGATTTCCGGAATTATTGTTAAAAATAACATGAGAATATTTCAAGTTCTGCCGTACGAACATTTTAATGGGCTGCCTGTGGGTGTCTCTGCCACGCCCAACTCACACTTTATCACATTTTGCAGTTTCCGTTTGAATTTAGTTCCAACATTTGACACATGGTATTGGCATGGCGTGAGCGCTTTACGATGTTCTACTGTTTACCTCGTAATATTTAAAAAATAACAGGTGCATTTGAAATTTCAGATGCCTTTTTCTCACCTTTAATTTTTCATTGCTTTGCTCCCTGCAAAACTGTCCATGTGCTGCAGTTCTTGTCTGATTGATATGAAACTTTCCGGAGTTGCAGTAACATCTTCAATTTACAAAACACACTTATAAATAATTGGTTGGAAGCAACGTTGCACGCATTTGATTACGACAGTATATTATTTTTCTATATAAATTAGCAAACCAGACATTCAAAAATATTCTTGTGTGATGCACATTTCAGTAGAAATACGTTTTTAAGTAAGCTATGTTTATAATATGTATGTAAACACCATTATCAAATTTTGAAGTCATAGAAACTGAAATGTTGTCTCAGGGAACTTATTTCAGTAATTCATAACTAAATATTACAAAATAATTGAATAATATTGAATCAGCTCACTGGTATCATAGGTAATATTTAGTTCATGAATGAGCTCACAAAATTTCATGCTAATATCTGCAAATGTGTCGAAGTTAAAAATTAATGTCTTCGGACTCCTTAACATTAAAAAAATGATTTTTTTTCCGTTATGGCTGAGAATGTTCATAAAAATAAGCAAGGACAGTTATTTAAGAAAGAAAAGCAAAATGGGCTTAATGTGCAGTTCTTAATTATCTTTCTCGAAAGAATCCAGATGAAAGGTTCAGTCGAGTGACTAAGTAAATTGTTGAAGCAACAGGCTTTCCTGAGAAGACTGTTTAAGTGCGATCAGTGGCCACTATAGGAATTTTGGCTTCTCCCATTAAAACAAGAGACCATAAAGGAGCACAGAGAAACAGCATGTTAGTCAAGTTCAATGATTTTGTTCGCAGTGGTCTAAGGCGTAACTTTTAACAACCAACCTCCAACTTTGCAAGAAATGTTACTGTCTGTGAATAATGATAAAAACCTTCCCGACTTCAAAATACAAACCTTTTATCGTTTTGTGAAACACGTCGGTTTCGAGTACGAAAAGAAAGGGAATTCAGCTCGTATGACGAAAAGGGAGGGCATTACATTTTGTCACCACAAGTATCTATCAGGAATACCGAGACGAGGGACGAAACATTCATGTTACACTGACGCGAAAACAGAGCAGCGCCCACCCGCTGCATGGAGATAATCCTCCTCAGCAACGGCTGAGCTTCCTGAGGACATCTGAGGTGTTCACCGTCTCACCAGAGAAGGCAAGGTTGGAACTGCGTGGATGGTTGCCAGCTGCTGAGCAGTTACCACCTGGATGCAATGAAAGCTGACTGCTGTGGAAGTCCCTGAACATGAGTGGGAAGATCCATGGATAACTTGAAGAAATGAGGGTTCAGTACAAGTGATATACGATGTGAATGTGTACAAGAACAAAACACGAGCCCCCCAGTGCCAACATCTTGCACAGAGGATGATCTCCTACAAGCCAGTCTGAGTGCATTGGATATTGCAAAATACTGGGCATGTATAATATGTTTTGTGTACTTCAAAATGACTTGTACGTTAGCTGTAAATTTGTATATTTTCAACTCGAGTATAATAAATATAACTGTTGCATCATGGGCTAACACTGGGCACACTGGTGGGAAAGAACGGAAAGATAGGACCATTTCAACTCACGGGATGCTTTTCTGACAGGACCCTCATGCGGCCTTAAGTAACCTACAGGTCGTGACCCGCGGTTGACGATCGTCCATGGGTTCCTGCTAGACATGAAGAACGTATTGCAGTGCAAGAAGAACACCGCAAACGTCCATGCTGAATGGTGATTGTTATGAACGCCTGTTATCGAACCTGCCACCAAATTCTGGCATTGTTCTTGGCAAGAAGTTGGGCCTACACATCCGTCAAAAACCAACCGAACATGTCCTGGGTGTCTTAAGATGTGTCCTGTCATTCTGTCTCTTCGTCAGATTATTCAAATCGTTCTCCTCTGACCACTTGGATTCAGAATCCCTTCATTCGTGATTCGATCTACCCATCTCACCTTCAGCATTCTTCTGTAATACCACATTTCAAGAGCTTCTATTCCCTTTCTTTGTGAGCTAGTTCTCGTCATTGTTTCACTTCCTTGCAACGATCTAGATGAAAGTCTTCTGAAACCTCTTTCTAATTCATATATCAATGTTCGAAGTGGGCGAATTTCTTTTCTTAAGAAAGGCATTTTTCCCTGTGCTGTCAGCACCCTCCTCACATCTGCCATCGTTAGTTCTTTTACTACCCAAGTAACAATATTCATTTCCTAATGTAATATTTCCTGCATCACCTGACTTCGTTCGACTGCACTTCGTTACTTTGGTTTTGGGCTTATTTATTTTCATTTTGTACTCCTTGCCCAAGATTCTGTCCATACCATTCAGCAATTTCTCCAGATCTTCTGCAGTCTCAAATAAAATAACAATATAATCGGCAAGTCCCAGGGTTTCGATTGTGATTCCCTTTCCAAATTCCTCTTTACTTTCTTTAACAGCCTGTTCTGTAGAAACATAAACATAGCAAATTATTAGCTACATATTAAAACAGACTGAGCGATTGCAAGAAACTTTGTAGGATGTACTATGGCTGCATATCTACCGTTGTTACATAAACAGTACGCAGGACTTCCTATATACCCGCCAATCTTGCCAGCATATGATGAATGGCCCATAATCACCCTGAGTTACAAGATTCTACCAGTACTGTGCATGCCTCCGACCTAGCCGAGGTCATTGCTGCATGCCCATTAAAGGGTTCAATATACCACAAAATTCAAGAGGACACTCCTCATATGATGTGTTGTAAGTAGTCCACTGTTTATTGATGAACCTATGGTCAGCAACAATGATCAGGCAGTTAGGTCCTCTTGGCAGATGATGTCACCACAGCAGGGTTAATGAGGGATTGTTGAAGTAGTGAGGGAAAGAGAATGGTGATGAACCTATGAGGTTAAGGATAATGGTACGAATAGTGCAATGGGAGAAATAGTAGATTGATTGACAAATTGCCAGTGCCACTGAACCGGTGTGAATGTTCAGTGCTGGTGGTGAAAGCTAGAAGGAAACTGTTTAGGTGGTATCAGACGGATTGCGAAGAAAATTGGTAAAATGATGAATGAAGACATCGTAAATAGACCTCCTGCAATAGAATAATATTTACGGACCTGAAAGCTGCGTCTGTGGATCAGTGGTAGAGTGTCGGCCTCCGGATTCCAAGATAGCGGGTTCAAACCCGGCAGAGGTAGTTGGATTTTTGAAGGGCGGAAAAATATCCATTCGACACTCCATGTCGTACGATGTCGGCATGTAAAAGATCTCTGGTGACACATTTGGTATTTACCCGACAAAATTCATTAAATCTCAGCCTTAGACGCCCAACAGAGTTTCGGTTTACTCGGTCTGCCATCTAGTGAGCCTAGAGTAAAACGGAACGTCGAAATTGACGAGCAGACAGCCAGATGGTGTCAAATCGAAATGTCTGCACACGGTAGCTGAGGCCATACGATTATTATTATTATTATTATTATTATTATTATTATTATTATTAATATTATTATTATTATTAAGGACCTGAAAATAGCAATTTATTTGCTACACGTTGAAATAGAAACATCATAGGGTGATCATCTATCGGAGTACCCCTGCCGTTGTTACACAGCCTGTCAGAAGCCTAACGAAATGATTTATTCTGAACGCATTCATCGTTTGTACTCTTAAACCCTCTCCACCACTTCCTCGAGTGTGCTGCACGAGTTCGCTGACTTTTTCCACACTTCCTCCACTAAAATAGTTTATGTGACGTATATCCTTCTTCATTGAATCAATCAACTTTCCTGCTAGTCTTCTCACATGTTGACTTTCTTCCAATTCTCTTTCAAAATCCCTCCTTTGCAGTTCTATTCTCTAGCATTCTCGTCATGTGTCCAAACCAATTCAGTCCCAATTCTTCAGTCTCCTAGTCCCTCTTCCGTTTCTGCTACCAAAGTACATTAATAACATGGGTAACAATTAGGGGCTTTGTAGTACCAACCTCCTGCCCATACGTGTCCCAGCGCTCAGTGACACTGTGGGAAGCATCTAGAATTGTGAGAGAAACGACTGTATGATATGAACCGCAGCTTGGATACAGTAAAGATGATAAAGAAAGTTGCTTGAAGAACAAGAAAATGGAAACGATGACGACATCCCTTAATATTAGAGACCTTAACGCTGAAGATGGCATAGTGAGGAAAGGTTGGGAAGAGGTAATGGGTCCCCATGGACGTGGAAAATAAGGATAAGCTCTTCTTAACTTCTCTTTGGGGACCAAATCGTCTATTTAAAACGTTTAGTTTAAAATGATACTTAGCATAAAGTGGCCAATACAAAACCAGTGGCTGACATGGAGTAGCCTCAGGAGAATCTCTTGTAATCTGAGAGAAACTGTCAAGAAAGTTAAATCGTCATCCTTTAACCATCTCCAGTCGCCCGGGTGTGTTCTCCATTTTTTGTCTATCCAGGTACATTTCTTACTTCTCAACTTGGTGCTATTCCACTCCTCTTCCCCCCAGTTCCTGCTTTACTTAACTGATCTACCATGTCCTTGTTCTGCCTGTAGGTCTTTTCCCTTCCAGTTCATTTTTAGCCATTTTCTTGCTGTTCTCATTTGATCCATCCTTTTTATATTTTCGCTTCGCGGCCGCTTAACTTGTGTATTATAACGGATCTCATCATTCCGGAACTTATCTATTCTTTTCTTCTGTAGCATTGACCGCAGTAATTTCATTTCTGCAGCTTGAAGTCTGCTACTGTTGATCGTGCAGGTTTCAAGGGCATATGTAGTTACTGACACGAAATATACCTGATAAATACCGAACATTATTTAAGGAGCAACTACCAAAAACAGAAGTGAATGAAGGAGACGTGGAATGAGAAATGTTCAGATATACACACGGAAGTGAATGATCCAAATAAACTAAGGGACAATCTGTAACAAATGGGAAATTGAAGCAATGAAATCAAAATTACACACTTGGATCAGACATTGAGAAAACTAAAATTTAAACAAAAACAGATTGCCAGAAAGGAGGAAAATAATGGATTTGGAAAGATACATCTAGTGCAAATGCAAAGACTGAAATAGCCACACCCTGTCAACATAGGGTGGTCGACAGTAAGAATGAGGATAAATTTGCACGTTTATAAATAGATTGTCATATCAATTTTTGTTTGAAGTGTACCTTTAAAACAGAACTATCGGTATATTTCTACAGTGAATACGTCAATGCACGGCCCAGTTATTATAACACTACTTTTCACTTAACGGCAAAATTATCATTACCATCACAATTAGAACACTTTAATTGTCATTTAGCCAAGTGTGGTACAGGACAAACAGCTCCCCTCTTAGTGCTTTAGACAGTCTTCTTGATGCCGTCGTAATCTACCGCATATCCATGGATAATGGAGAGTTTCTTCAGCAACTGGTAGCCTAGTTTCAAAGTACTGAGTGGTAGGTGAAAAACAGCCACATCAGATCAATAGGCATTCGTTGACTTGCGGAGGCCGATGTCTTCTGATGAAGGTAGCTCCTTTCTTCAATGGATGGAGGTTTGGTAGGGGCGAAGGCGAAGAAGGCGTCGTCAAATGCGTTACACTTGTTCTTATTGTCGCACGTTACAATGCGCTCGACCATGTAATTAGGTGGAACTGAATCACTAACGCCGGCGCAACCTCTGATGATTAATTTGTCAGTGAGTTCTGAAACACAACAAACAAACAAACAAACTGACTTTCCTGTTTCTCCTGAAGGCAAGTGTACACCCTCCTCTCTACAGCGGGCAACATTTTAAAATGAATGTTAATGGATCCTAGCAATATCATTGTGCATACACCATTTGCTACACCAGCTGCTGGCGAACGGGAACGTACCTCAAATATCCAAATATTAAGATTAGCAACATACTCTTCAGTTCATCTGGTAAACCTGTCTTAAATGACAATATCAGCGCCACACACAGGGTTTGTGTTGAAGTGTCTTTCAAACGCTGCACTCAAGCACTTATTACATGTGTAAAGAGCTTATACATGGATTAACACACGGATGGTTGGAATGTTCGATGTTTTGTAAAATATAGTAGATGGTTGCGGCCACTATTCACGAAACTGAACTGTTGACCATGACAGGGGTTCAGTTACATTCTAAGTTCAGTATTCTATCTTCTAACATGGAATTTGGGGTCATTTATAGAATGCTGCATACTTTAGTTTAAGACCACTTGTATACGCTGCCTGACAAAAACCCCAGAGGAGTGGTGAAAAGTGAATGAAACTACATATCCTGAAATACCATGTGCCTTTATTGAACTGATTGCAATATGGGGTGGAAGAGGCAAGGCCGTTGGCAGTTACAGGTGGAATGTTGGCGCCAGGTCAGTAGGGTGTCGCACCCCCACCCCCCACCACCCGGCTGAACCTACCGGGGAACCTACACTTATGAGGAGAAAAATTTGTCATTTTCCAACTTAATTTTTTCTGCGTTTATTGATCCTTCCTCTTCAAATCGCTGCAGCACTTTTGTTTGTATGTATCATACTTTTGAAGTTATAACATTACTTGACCTTATTTTGCAGTAAAATGTACCGTATTTGAACTTGATGCATACAATTTGCGCCTGGCGCTCTTTCAATTGTTTCTGCCTACACCCTGAGGAACAGGGTTTAGGTATGTCTGTTTATGTTTTGAACTGAATGTTATGAGAATTATACTGAGCATCAAATGAAGGGAAAAATGTTAACAGATGGGAAGCCTTTGTCTGGAAGGAACAGACTCACAGATAATGTAATAAATACGTTGACAGTCTACTATGGCAATGCAATAAGAGAGCATTGCTTGTCTGTTAATGATATGAGGCAAGCCATATGGGCAATATGGTATCAGAAGGCATCAACAGATAAAAATCCAACGCATTACTTTTATCCTAAGAATCCAGATACCTGGTGTCCCTATCAAAGAGCTGTACTCAATGGCTCTGTGGATGAATACCGCCATAAAAATAATGTTCCAACTGCAATAATGGAAGTAATAAAGCCTGTCTTGAAGAAGTTAGTAACAACATAGCTTCTATCAAGGTGTGTTAGGGGCCATACTCAAAATACCAATGAATCATTTAATGCAAAACTATGGAAAATTTGTCCAGAAACAGGCTTTGCAGGACTGTCCAATTTGTGGTGTATGATGCTATAATGACTTTCAACGATTGTATGCAGTCTAGAATTAAAGTTATGAAGAAGCTGAGGCCTCGGGAGACCAACTCAGTAGAGGAGGGTTCGGTTCCCACCTCAACCATTCTGGAAGTGGTTTTCTGTGGTTTCCCACTTCTCCTCCAGGCAAATGCCAGGATGGTACCTAACTTACGGCCACGGCCGCTTCCTTCCCTCTTCCTTGTCTATCCGTTCCAATCTTCCCATCCCTCGCAAGGCCCCTGTTAAGCATAGCAGGTGAGGCCGCCTAGCCAAGGTACTGGTGACATAGAGGTGACATCTCTCGCTGAGTCCGAGGGAAAAACCGACCCTGAAGGGAAAACAGATTAAAAAGAAGAAGAAGAAGAAGAAGAAGAAGCTGAGACTTAAATGTGGAAAATTTTGTCAAGACTCAGCAACAGACCTGGACAAGTAAAGGGGTCTGCTACAAATAGAACTCTGGAATCCACAAAAACGTCCAGAAAGTGCAGGAAGAGGTTGAGACTTGAAGAAAATTCAAGAAAGAGTGCTGATGAAGCTCCAGTTTATGCAGCAGGGGAGTTTTCTTACACATTCGTAACTTTGATCCTCGTTTCCCGAAACTTTGGATTTTCAAATTCGTTTCCTTAGTAACTGCCAGAGGTTTTAAGATAATGAAGTGAAATTTAGAATACACGTGTTTTTTATAGGGAAGAACAATATGACCTAGAACTGTAGCTGTACATGTCATAGTTTCGGTTTTAAAAAAATATTCAGTGAAAAACTTGCAAAAAATTACACTTTAATATAAGCTTTTAAAAAAATATTTTTCCTACATAGAATCCAATGCTTCTAGGTCAATCTCTAGCTACTGCATTAGTAAATACAATGAAAAGTAAATTTTGAAAAACAATTATATTTGTGTAAAATATTAGGGAAACGGCTGCATTAGAATGTCAGTTGATTGGCCTAAGCATAAACCTTTCCAAAACAAAAGTTATGTCAAACGAATGGGTTCAAGCTGGAAATGTGAATATTAAGAACATGCCATTAGAAGAGGTCAGTGATTACATCTACCTTGGCCAGATTATAAATATGACAGGTGATATAAGACCAGAAATCTATAGGCGCATCAAGCTCGGATGGCAAGCATTTGGAAGGAATTCTTCAGTATTAAGATCAAAAATGCCAGCAAATCTGAAGAAAACAGTATTTGACCAATGCATCCTTCCTGTGCTGACTTATGGCTGTGAGACTTGGACTCTGAATGAATTCACAAAAGGGAAACTTCGGACCGCGCAGAGAGCCATGGAAAGGTCAATGCTAGGCTATACAAAGAAAGATAGGAAAAGAGCTGATGACATCCGGTCTGTTACAAAGGTTAAAGACATCTTAGAGAGAGTACGCTCCTTAAAATGGCAGTGGGCTGGCCATGTTGCACGAAGAAATGATGATAGATGGACAAAACTAGTGCTGGAGTGGAGTCCGAGAGAACATCGAAGGCCTAGAGGAAGACCACCGGACAGATGGGACAAAGATATCAAGAAGATCGCTGGTACCACTTGGATGAGATCTGCCCAAGACCGTTCTACTTGGAGAAGACTGTTGAAGGCCTACCTATACCCACGACTTAAAGAGGCCACATCATTTTAATGATTGAAATGGCTGATTGTATTGTATTGTATTAGGGAAACGGTGGAACAGCGCACAATATGCAGCCGCCATTTTTAAAACCTAATTTCATGAAATGCTTTCGCCATATGATTTGTAAATATAGAAACGTATTGGCAAAGTATAGTGTGATTGGCAGATCAAATTACAATTCTTTAGTACTTTCTGTGACTGAGAAATAAACAAGTGAAATATACATGATTTTAGGTTTTTATAGGTGTAGGTCCTCTCTTAAGCTGTTCGGAATGATGTCAAACCGCCTGTGGATCCTCTACTGAGGCACGTTCTTCCACAGTCGTTACAGCTGTCCCTCCAGATCCCGCAGGTTGGTACTGGGACGGAGTTCCCTTTCAAAGTTATCTCACACGTGTTCAATGATGGAGAGGTCCGGGGATCTTGCTGGCCATGGGAGGACCTCAACATGCCACGCGTGTAATTAGGTGACACGATTTCGGTGGCACACAACATGCATATATTAAAATTTGTATGTACTATACTATAGACTATACTGTACATATCTCGTGCATCGTATAGTCATAGTGTTTCAGGTTTAAGAAATAAATGCCGTAAAATTTAAATTATAGTTCCATAAGAACGTGCTTTATAGCAACACTACAACCCTGATTGGTCCGGAAGTCAAGTGAAATACTGTAAATGTCACATGCGGCCGACGAGCCATTCGCTTACCCACATCAGTGAATTAGTGAAGTTTGGTTTGCGTGTGGTTGTCAGTATCGCGTAATTATTCTTAGTGAGTAACTGTTTATTGCTGTGAAATTTGTACGACAAATAGTTGCCAAGATATTATCCCAATTTCGAGATTTGGAGAAACTGTCGCACTTTACTTCAAAACCTCATATTGCACAAATGAGTCTCTTTTTTGAGTGGTTCGATATTGACAGTTTAGAAATGGAGTTGACTGAATTTTAAGAAAGCATGTATGGGTGAAAAAGTTCGAACAACTTGATGAAGCATTTGTGAAAATCGAGTGTGCTATTGATGGTAAATACTCTCTCTAGAAGCCCGAATACTTGAACAGTGGAACAGCCTCCCACAAACGTTTTAAATATATACCCTCACCCTCTCCAGTGATTCCTTGGGATCTATTATGAGTTTACCTGAATTACTCAAAACACTGTTCATTTCCCTTTTCCCTGCTTTCCTAAGATTCTTTATTACTGTCTAGAAATGTTTCCCTGCTGCTTGACCCTGCCTTTCCAGGTTATTACCAAAATCTTACCACGACTGCTTTTTGGATTCAACAACTATTTGTTTCACTTCTTTCATCTACGTACAAATCCCTGTCTGCCTCGGCCCTTGTTTGGAGCCGTTTCTGATAAGCCTTCTTTTCACGTTTACAAGCTGCTCTCACTTCATCATTCCACCAAGATGTTAGCCTTTTCCCATCTTTACACACAGTTGTTCCTAGGCATTACTTTGCTGTTTCTACTACAGCATCCCTGTATGCCACCCATTCACTTTCTATATCCTGAACCTGCTTACTGTCTACTGTTCGAAACTTCTCACTAATCATATCCATGTACTTCTATCTAATTTCCTCGTCCTGGAGATTTTCTACCCTTATTCGTTTGCAGACAGATTTAACTTTCTCTACCCTAGGCCTAGAGATACTTAGTTCACTACAGATCATATAGTGGTCTGTATCATCGAAAAATCCCTGGAAAATTCGTACATTCCTAACAGATTTCCTGAATTCGAAGTCGGTTAAGATATCGTCTATGTGTAGCGGTGAATAGCCTTATGCTTGAAGAATGTATTCGTAACAGCTAAACCCATACTAGCACAGAAGTCCATCAAATGCTTCCCATTCCTATTAGCTTCCATATCTTCGCCACGTATACCAATCACCCTTTCGAATCCTTCAGTTCTATTTCCAACTCTCGCATTTAAATTGCCCATTAGCACCATCCAATCCCTGCTGTTGACCGTGACTACGATGTCACTCAATGCTTCATAAAACTTGTCAACTTCATCCTCATCTGCACAAGCACATGGTGAATCCACTGAAACAATTCTCGTTAAAATTTGTCCAACTGCCAAATTTACCCTCATCATTTTCTCATTTACGCGCCGAACTGAAACTATGTTTCGTGCAATAGTATTCCTGATAAACAACGTACCCTAGTCTCTTCCCTTTCTTTTTTAACACCCGTCAAGTACACTTTATAGTTTCGTGTCTCTTCCTCATTATCTCCCCTTACCCGGACAGCATTTACTCCTAACACATCCAGATGCTTCCTGTTTGGTGACTCAGCCAGTTCTACATTCTTTCTTCCGTAAGCTTCATTAATATTGGTAGCTCCCCATCGAATTCCATTTCGTTCGCCAAGTTGTTTCCAAGGAGTCCCTCGCCTGTCAAATGGGAGTGGGACTCCGTTACTCCCATAGGTCCGAGGCTTGCTTAAAATGTTCTGAGCTCGGTAAATTCATGAAGCAGGATGCTACCCTACTTGCACATAGTCCAAGTGAGGATCTCTCCTCTAATGGGTTAGGGACCACCAGTGGATTGTATAGTCCTAGACGCCTGAGCACAAGAAGGGCCATGACGCAGAATATGTCCGAGATGCCCACTACCATTCCATAGCAACAGGTATCCCGACTCTTTGGACCACTTACTAAGCCACTCAGCCGTTGCCCATGGTTCACGAACTAGGACGTGACTACAGTAACCCACACCGTGGACCATTATTATTATTATTATTATTATTATTATTATTATTATTATTATTATTATTATTATTTTATGAACTATTCTGTGGGTAATTTTTTATGGTTTTATAGGTTTTTCTTAGATAGGGAAGTTCTTTCAGTAATTTAAGATGTGAAACTTTAGTGTGATTGCTTAAGTAATTTGGTGAACTTTTTATTATTATTTGGTAAGAAAGTCATTGTAGGTATCTTATCTGGGTTAGAGATGTTTGGTGTCATCTGGTTTATTATTATTATCTTGGCTGCATTGTTTTCCGTTACTTCCTGGGTTCGAGGCAGCCTTGTATTGGTTGTGTCCCTTGCTATTGTGTATTGACGTTCCCTTCGGCGATATATGTTGTGATGATACGTTTTGTGGCTGTTTGTACCAGGTTTTTCATTATTTTGCTTTGTGTTAGCCGTAATTTTGATTTTGTGACCATATTACTTCTCACTATTCCCTCACGTAATGTAATAGTTTCTATATGTCTATTTAACCGTGTTTTCCTCAAACGGTTGTTGCGGGTAATGCTAATTTTCTGGAGATGTGCTTTGATATGCCTCGAGCTGAATTATCTATCTTGTTTTGTCATGTACTCTTCACTTAAGGGAAATTTTACCCTTCTAATATCTTTCACTTTTTGGGGTGAACACTTGTAATTTTTCTGTGTTTACGTTATCATCTCCCCTTTTGAGCGAGTTCATCATTATCATCAGTTCCCAACTCCAGTTTGCCGGGTGTGGTGAACAAGCGCTGGCCATTTCCTTCTGCCTTCATACATCTTCTGATCCAGTACATCCTCCCACTTGTATCCTCTCTCCTCCACATCTGATCTTACAGTCTCTATCCAATGTTTTCTTGGTCTTCCCTGTGATCTTCTTCCTACGAGATTAAGGTCGAAATATTTTCTGGCAGGTCTTTCCCTGTTCATTCTCATTATGTGCCCATACCACTGAAGTCTGCGTTTCTTTATGACACTGATAATAGGAACCAGCTACTTTCCTATTCACTTCATTTCTGACCTTGTCCTTTGTGGTTGTTTGGTCCATGGTTCTAATGAATCTCATTTCAGTTACGTGGATTCAACTGAAGTTTTTGTTTAGTAGGGTACATGTCTCTAAACCGTACGTGAGGATTGGTAGGAAGTAAGTGTGGTACATGATTGTTTTTGCTTTCTGTGGTATTTTGCAGTCCCAGAGGAGATTTCTGACTTGACTGTAGAAGTTCGATGCTTTCTGTGTTCTGCTGAGTATTTCCTGCCTAACAGTGTTGTCTTTCGATATTATGCTTCCGAGGTACTTGAAGTGGGAAGCTGATTCTATTTTTGCTCCTTCCAGAAATATATTTGAGCTTGTTCCTTCCCTGTTGATGGTCGTTTCCACTGTCTTTGTTTTGCTCATCTTCAGTCCAAAATTTTTGAATGTGTTGTTCCATTCATTTTCTTCTGAACTTCAGCTTCTGTCTCTCCCCATAAAAGCACATCATCAGCGAATACCAGGGCGTTTGGTTCACTATCCATTTTCTTGATAGATTTGATGACCTTGTCCATTACTATTACAAACAGGAGTGGTGACAGAGCACTTCCTTGTTTCAAACCATTGTGACCGTCTGTTGCCTACCTGGACACAGCTGTAGTACTTCTGGTATAGCATCTTGACTTTGTCAATTAAGTACTTTGGCACCTTTACGTCTTCCAGACATTCCCATGTCTTGTTTCGAGGAACACTATCATATGCTTTTTCAATGTCCACAAATGCAATCACAAGATTTCTTCCGTATTCCCATTACTTTTCTGTCAGCATCTTTACTGCAAAGATAAGATCCACAGTACTACGACCTTTCCTGAACCCGTGTTGTTCTTCCTCAAGCAAAGGTTCCACTATCTTCCTAAGTCTTATTTCTATGATCTTTTCCAGCAGCTTCAGTGAGTGTGACAACAGCGTGATGCCTCTGTAATTTCCACATTTCCGTCGGTTGCCCTTTGGAATTTTGTTACTTTCCCAAATCACTGATAACACTCTATATAGCCAATTTTAAGCCTGGTATTCTAGCTGCTTTTATCATGTATGAGCTGACATCATCAAAGCCTGGGGACTTCCCATTTCGCATGCTCTTTAGTGCTGTTTCTACCTCAAGCCATGTTAATGGGTATTTGTTGTTTTTGGCTTCATCTACACTACAGTCATTGGTGGTGGTGTTGCCCCCATCTCCATTTAACAGCATGTTGAAGTAATTCTTCATTTCATCCCTGATCCCTTCCTCTGTTCGTATTAAGCTACCATCATCTGTTTCCAGTGCAAGGATGTTTATATTTTCATTTCTTTTACTGTTTACTATTTTGTATAGTAGTTTCCTACTTCCTTGACAGTCTTCCTCTATCCTTGTAGCAAAGTCATCCCAGCACTTTTCCTTTTCTTCCTGGATCAGTCTTTTTACAGTCAGTTTTCTTCCGGCATTCCTGTGCTAGATGTTCAATTTCTAATTCATTTCGTCTATCATCTATTTCCTATTTTTCGAGGTCTAATTTTCTTTTCAGTATATCTCTATATTTTACTGCTGTCTTCTCTTGGTCAGGCCACCAAGCTGTTTTCTTCTCTTTTGGTGTGGCACTTGTTTTTCCACAAATTTCTGTGGCTTCTTTTACTAGGGTTTCTTTGAATAAGGACCATTCTTCTTCTACTCCCCCTTTCTCAGTTTTGGGTAATTTAGCTGTTATCCTTGCTTCATAGTTTCCTTTCTTCTCCATGTTATGCTGCGATATGTCACCTGTATGTCAAAATGCTGAAATAAACAATGACTTCCAAGAACTATTCTAGGGCAAATAGTTACTATTTTAAAATTTAATTGTGAAGGTCAGGTACAGGTTAATTCGAGGTCAGATTACCTTGTATAACAATAAATGCATTCAGGATCGTTTATTTAGAGATTTTGATATGTTATTTTCCTGTGCTTGACGTAGTTAGATAAAATTAAAACTTTCATGAATTCATTAATTTATATACACTGATGAATTATTTGTTGTTTTAAATCCTCCTCTTCATTTTCTATTAATTAACTAATTAAACTAGTTTAAATACTTAAATATTTGATTTCAGTGCAATCATAGAATTATGGTCCTTGACTTGTTGTTCGTTAGTTAGGCCTATCTCGTGCCTCTTAAATGCATTTCCTGCGTTGGGCGGTGCTTGCAGCACTCCTACATGTACACTGTTGTTCCTTGTGGTATGGTTTATTATGCCATTCGTACGGATGGTGCAGTGTGATGATATGTGGTACGAAAATGCAGTCGTATTCAAAAAGTTATAATGATATGTGCGATGAGAAAGAAGATTTATAAAAATATTTACACTGATGATATGTGGTATAGAAAGCAAATGTATTTAGAAAGTTTTAATGATGACATGTGCTATGAGAAAACAGATATATTTAAAAAAGATCTAATGATGACATGTGTGATCCGAGAAAGCAGATCTATTTAGAAAGTTTTAATGATGATATCTGGTATGAGAGAGCAAATGTATTTAGAAAGTTCTAATGATGACATGTGCTATGAGACAGAAGACGTATTCAAAAAATTGTAGGTAGAGTTTATTATTAGTGCAGGACTTTAAAAGTAAAATTTCCTGCTTATTTTCAAATGGTTAAGTTAAAAGCGAAGCATACATAGATACATATATTCTACCACATTTTAAATTACATTCATGGGTATTATTTTCAAATCTGTTCCCAAGACATTTTAAGGTTAGTGATTTTCTCTAAAATGTCTTGTAAACCTGTTGAACTGCTTTGTAACTTTATGCAAAATGATTATTTTTAAAATGCTTTCTGGTGTGTTTAGTGAATTAGTTTCAATTTCTTCATCATCATGGTTCATGGTGTGGGTTATTGTAGTCACATCCTAGTTCATGAACCGTGGGCTGCAACTGAGTGACCTAATGAATGGCTCTGAGAGTCGAGATACCAGTTGGTATGGAATGGGAGTGGGCATTCCGGACACATTCTGAGTCATGGCCTTGTGCTCAGGCGGCTAGGACTATACAATCCATTGGTGGTCCATAACCCGTTAGAGGAGAGATCCTAAATTGGATTATGTGTAAGTAAGGTAGCATCCTGCTTCACAGAATTTTCACCGAGCACGCTTAGAACATTTTAAGAAAGCCTCGGACCTATAGGAGTAATGGATTCCCACACCCATTTGACAGACTAGGGACTCCTTGGAAACAACTTGGCGAACGAAATGGAATTCGATGGGGAGCTACCAATATTAATGAGGCTTACGGAAGAAAGAATGTAGAACTGGCTGAGTCAGCCAGGAGTAAATGCTGTCCGGGTAAGGGGAGATAATGAGGAAGAGATAGGAAACTATAAAGTGTACTTCACGAGTGTTAAAAAAGGAAGGGAAGAGTTTTGGGGTACATTGTTTATCAGGAATATCATTGCACGAAACATAGTTTCTATTAGGCGCGTAAATGAGCGAATGATGTGGGTAAATTTGGCAGTTGGACAAATTTTAACGAGAATTGGCTCACTGTATTCACCATGTGAGGGTGCAGATGAAGATGAAGTTGACAAGTTTTATGAAGCATTGAGTGACATTGTAGTCACAGTCAACAGCAGGGATTGGATAGTGCTAATGGGCAATTTCAATGCGAGAGTTGGAAATAGAACTGAAGGATACGAAAGGGTGATTGGTATACGTGGCGAAGATATGGAAGCTAATAGGAATGGGAAGCATTTGATGGACTTCTGTGCTAGTATGTGTTTAGCATGGGGGGCTAGGGGCAATAGATCCATAATGGACTATATCTTAACCGACTTCGAATTCAGAAAATCAATTAGGAATGTACGAGTTTTCCGGGGATTTTTTGAAGATACAGACCTCAATCTGATCTGTAGTGAACTAAGTATCTCTAGGCCTAGGATAAAGTGAAATCTTTCTGCAGACGAATAAGGGTACAAAATCTCCAGGATGAGGAGTACATAGATATGATAAGTGAAAAGTTCCAAACAATGGACAATAAGCAGGTTCAGGATAGGGAAAGGGGTGAAATACAGGGATGCTGTAGTAGAAACAGCAAGGTAATGCCTAGGAATAACTGTGTGTAAAGATGGAAAAAGTGAACATCTTGGTGGAACAATGAAATGAGAGCACCTTGTAAACGTAAAAAATACGCGTCTGAAATGGCCCCAAACAAGGGCCGATGCAGAGTGAACTGCAGACATCTATAGTTACACAGATAGTTTCATCAACAACTTTACGGAGATGTTTGAAATATTTTGGACACATTTTGGGATGGATAACAATAGACTCACAAGAAGGTTATCCAATGTTATAAATTCCCAGAACAAGAGAATTAATTGGCTGGAGGAAACAAGAGGGGACCAGAGTGAATTGAACATCAGGGAAGACTTCGTGAGAAATCGCAAAGTCTTCAGGGCCTCAGTAAATAAACACACACGTGTGGTGAAACCTATCAGCAGGACTGGTGCAAAGTTGTCAGAAGAGTGGAAGAGGCAACACAGTTCTTGAAGAGATTTTGGAAGAATAGGAAGGTGAAAGTCATCAAGCCGATGGAAAACTTCCAACGCGCTCTATGAATGGACATAAAGAAATAATAATAATAATAATAATAATAATAATAATAATAATAATAATAATAATAATAATAATAATAATAATAATAAAGTAATATGTTTCCATAGCAAGAATGATTATTCAATACTTACTGATTGGCCTAGATCCAAGTTCGAAAAATGTGGCGATCTCACATTTGAACTCGCAAAATATTTCGAATTCCTTTTTATCTCGATAAGGAGCGTTACATTCGGGCTGAGTGATGCCATTACAAGCCACACATGCGATGAATTCCTCAGCTGCAACAGTATAATTGCCAATTATTCTCTATAAATATTACGATGAAAGACCTTACAGAAAAACGTAGAGTTTAACCTGGAAACTTATATTGCATTCGTTCATTCATTAGAAATATTGGTTTGACAAAACAAACAGATCTAAGTAAACGGACATTTTCATTAAAAACAGTGTTAATCGACATATTTTATGTAAGATACATGAAACAACGTGACCTTGCCGCGATGGGGAGGCTTACGTGTCTCATGGAAGTAGAAGGCCAAGCTGTAGGGATGGGTATCTGTCGAGAGGCCAGACGAACGAAAGGTTCATCAAGAGGGGGCAATCATCAGGAAGATGGATACTGACACACTGCGAGTTGGAGCGTGGAATGGTAAAATTTTGAATTGTTGTGGTAGGTTAGAAAATCAGAAAAGGGAGATGGAAAGACTAACGTTAGATGTAGTTGATTAAGTGAAATATGTTGGCAGGGAGAGCAGGATTCTCAGTCATGTGACTACAGACTTATCAACATAAAATCAAACAGGGCAAATACAAGACTTGGTTTAAAAAGGAATAACAAAATAAGGCAGCCGGTCACCTACTACGACCAGCATAATTAAAGGGTTAACATCATCAAGATAGACACCAAACCAATGCCCACCACAATACTGCAGGTCTATATGCCTACTAGTTCAGCGGATGGTGAGAAAATCGAAAGAGTATATGAAGATATAGAAGATGTAATTAAACATGTAAAAAGTTATGAGAACGTAATTGTGATGGGAGACTGGATTTCAGTGGTAGACCAAGGGAGAGAAGGTAATACAGTACGAGAATTTGGACTGGGACAATGTAAAGAAAGAGGAAGCTGATGATGAACAAATCGGAATAATATTTGAAGAGATACAAGATATAATACAATATCCAAAAAGAAGTGAGACTTTAATTGTGATGGGAGACTCGAATGCAGTCGTGGTGCAAGGAAGAGGAGGTAATGCAGTGAGTTAGGAGTGGTGGTGGTGATTATTGTTTTAAGAGGAAGTACAACTAGGCAACCATCCTCTATATAACATTAATCAGAGGGAAAAAGGGAAGGGATCCGACACTTCGAAAAATGAAGATATCGGTCAAAGAAAGACAAGGGCTACGAAGAGCGTGAAAGTGAAAGACTCCCTAGCCCTCGCAAACCTAATAGCGTCGGGATCGGAAAAGAACAAGAGTTGACCAAGGGAGGTCGGATAGGATAGATGAAGGTGAGGATCCTGGCACAAGTAAGTGGAAGGAATGCCAGGACTCAGCTGAGGGCCCCGTGGTCGCCAACCCACGCTCCAAAGTTCAGAGCCCCTGAGGCCCCTCTTTGTTGCCTCTTACGACAGGCAGGGGATACCGTGGGTGTTATTCCACCGCCCCCACCCACAGGGGGAAAGTGAGTTAGGAGAGTGTGGCTTGGGACAAAGGAATGAAACAGGAAGTCGGCTGGTTGAATTTTGCATCGATCATATTTTAGTCCTCGCTAATACTTGGTTTAAACCCACAAATGACGTCTGTATACGTGAACAAGATCTAGAGACGCTGAAAGGTAACAAATAGACTTCATTATAATTAGGCAGTGGTCTAATTACTGAAAAGGAGGAGAATTTGAATTTTATCAGAGACTTTTGTAGCAGTCTGTATAGTAAAACAAAGGAAATTTCGATAGCACCTGACCTAAAAAGTGTAACTGAAGTTCCAGATATACTTCCTTCGGAGGTCAGATATGCTATAGATAACAGAAGAAAGGAGCTGTTGCCGGTGATGATGATCTTTCTGTCGATATTCTGAAGCTTACAGGTGATGAAACAGTAAACCACTTGGCTAAAATCTTCACTTCTTGTTCACACAATGCTTCAATCCCAGCATCATGGAGTAAAGCAAAGATATTATTATTATTTCATAAAAAAAGAAGTATCACAATATCCAAAACTATTGCCCTATAGGTCTGCTCTCTGTTTTGTACAAAATTTTATGAAGATCTTGTTACACAGAATCAGCTCTACCCTTGACTCAGCCCAGCCAGTTGAACAAGCAGGATTCCGCAGCAGCTTTAGCACAATGGACCACATTCTGGCTCTGAGTGAAGTGATTAGCAGAGCAAATGAATACCAGATGCCTCTGTGCATAGCCTTTGTTGATTTTGAAAAGGCATTTGATACAATTAGCCATTCAGCTATCTTACAAGCCTTGGATGAGCAGGGAGTTGAGGTGGATTATATCAGAGTTCTCAACAACATCTAAAATACTCTTCAGCCTTCGTTAATGTCGGTGAAGTAACTCCAGAATTCTCTATCGGAAGAGGTGTTAAACAAGGTGATCCAATCTCTCCAAAGCTATTCCCAGCTGTTTTGGAGATGGCAATGTCGAAGTTAAATTGGGAAGGAATGGGTATAAGGATCAATGGCAGAAGGCTTAACAACTTGAGATTTGCTGATGACATTGCATTACTGGAAAACGACAATGACGAACTCCAGACATTAGTCACTGATCTCGCCATGGAAAGTGAGTCAGTCGGCTTGAAGATGAACCTTTCTAAAACAAAAGTCATGTCCAACAAGTGGGTCACAGCAGGAAGTGTGAACATCAACAACATGCCGTTAGAGGTCAATGAATATGTCTATCTGGGTCAGTTGATGAATATGAAAGGTGATATGAGACATGAAATTTTTCGAAGCATTAAGCTAGGATGGCAGGCGTATGGAAGAAACTCAACTGTCTTCAGATCAAATATGCCAGTAAATCTAAAGAAAATAGTTTATGATCAGTGCATTCTACCTGTGCTGAATTACAGCTGTGAGACCTGGACACTGAACGAATTTACGAAAGGGAAATTTAGGACAGCGCAGAGAGGCATGGAAAGGTCAATGCTGGGTTTTATAAGGAAAGATTAGAAGAGAGCAGGTGACATCATATCAGTCACTAAAGTTAATGACATTCTTGGGAGAATAACCACTTTTAAATAGCAATGGGCTGGACATTTTGCTCGAAGGGAAGATGTCAGATGGACGAAGCTAGTGTTAGAATGGAGTCCAAGAGATCATCAAAGGCCTAGCGGAAGACCGCCAGACAGATGGGACAAAGACATCAAGATAATAGCTGGTGCTAACTGGCAGAGAACTGCTCGAGACCGTTCTACCTGGAGAGTTCTGCTAAAGACCTACCTGAGTTCACGACTTAAAGAGGCCACATCATGTAATGATAGAATTGGCTGATGATGATGATGAAGATGATGATTAGGCAATCCAACACCTGGTTTCTGAATCTCTGCCTAATCATAATCGCAATGAAGTGGGCCTCGATATCTGCTATTCATGTGAAATTAATCTTTGGAGCTGAATCCCAGTATGTGACCAAGGGAGTTCGCGTAACATCTAGTGTTATTAGCTTCCGTCCCCGGATGTCCGGTACTGCCAGAAATGTAAGAATGGCAGGAGAGCTGGTATGTGGTTAAAATGATACATGCAGCTCACCTTCATTGCGTGTGCCTGGAAAGAGCTGAACCGCCTCGGGATGAGGACACGAGTTCAGTTTGTTTTACCAAGGGTTTCAGTCTCACTACAACCTTGTTGTTTGAGTCGTCATTCCATAGACTGATTTAATACAACTCTCTCTCCAAACTTTTCATATCTACTGTAGTATGTGGTGAGACGGAGAACTGAACTGTAGGAATTGTAATTATAAAGTTTTTTAGTGTGTCTGTAGGATTTCACTTTTGGTTGGAACTCTGGACTCTACTGGAATTATTTTATGTAAATGCAAGAAATATTAATTTAAATATGTGTGTAATAACTTTTCTTTTAGGCAATAGGCAAGAAATATTGAACTGTATGAATATTGCAAGATGCAAGAAGTATTTTGATTCAAGAATTATGTAACTATTAAAAATGTAATTTAAGGAAACCTCAAGATTGGATTGTTAACATTGCAAGAGTGATTAAGTGATCTGTATATCATGATGTAATTTGGTAACATTAAAAAAATGTAAAGGTGCTTTAATTCGAAACAGCCTGTACCGCACGTGCGGTTATGGGTGGTGAAATAGGTGTCGCAATAGGAAATTTCGAGAAGTTGTTAACTATCTTAATATGACCATATATGGTCATGCAATTTCGTTCGCTAGAATAACAAGATTTCCTATTGGCGAAAATATAGGGAATCTAGTGGAAATTATTTCCCATTGGTCGGTTGTGATCGAGCCATTTCCGGACTTTCAGCCGGCTTCGGAAAAATCATGCGTGAGCTCGGCGTCATTTACATCCGACCGCCCTAGCTAGCGCAAGCTCGAGGGCTTCCCTCGGGAACTCCTGCCTTTCCGCGGTAAGTGTTATTTCAATGTTATTCTCAATGTTTTCTGGTTTAATTTAATTTA